>NC_091990.1:17580151-17904716 GCF_044704955.1 Pristiophorus japonicus | reverse complement strand
CCAGAGTACTTAAGGAGGTGGCCTTGGAAATAGCGGATGCATTGACAGTCATTTTCCAACATTCTATTGACTCTGGATCAGTTCCTATCGAGTGGAGGGTAGCCAATGTAACCCCACTTTTTAAAAATGGAGGGAGAGAGAAAACAGGGAATTATAGACCAGTCAGCCTGACCTCAGTAGTGGGTAAAATGATGGAATCAATTATTAAGGATGTCATAGCAGCACATTTGGAAAATGGTGACATGATAGGTCCAAGTCAGCATGGATTTGTGAAGGGGAAATCATGCTTGACAAATCTTCTGGAATTTTTTGAGGATGTTTCCAGTAAAGTGGACAAAGGAGAACCAGTGGTATATTTGGACTTTCAGAAGGCTTTCGACAAGGTCCCACACAAGAGATTAATGTGCAAAGTTAAAGCACATGGGATTGGGGGTAGTATGCTGACGTGGATTGAGAACTGGTTGTCAGACAGGAAGCAAAGAGTAGGAGTAAATGGGGACTTTTCAGAATGGCAGGCAGTGATTAGTGGGGTACCGCAAGGTTCTGTGCTGGGGCCCCAGCTGTTTACATTGTACATTAATGATTTAGACAAGGGGATTAAATGTAGTGTCTCCAAATTTGCGGATGACACTAAGTTGGGTGGCAGTGTGAGCTGCGAGGAGGATGCTGTGAGGCTGCAGAGCGACTTGGATAGGTTAGGTGAGTGGGCAAATGCATGGCAGATGAAGTATAATGTGGATAAATGTGAGGTTATCCACTTTGGTGGTAAAAACAGAGAGACTAGACTATTATCTGAATGGTGACAGATTAGGAAAAGGGAAGGTGCAACGAGACCTGGGTGTCATGGTACATCAGTCATTGAAGGTTGGCATGCAGGTACAGCAGGCGGTTAAAAAAGCAAATGGCATGTTGGCCTTCATAGCGAGGGGATTTGAGTACAGGGGCAGGAAGGTGTTGCTACAGTTGTACAGGGCCTTGGTGAGGCCACACCTGGAGTATTGTGTACAATTTTGTCTCCTAACTTGAGGAAGTACATTCTTGCTATTGAGGGAGTGCAGCGAAGATTCACCAAACTGATTCCCGGGATGGTGGGACTGACCTATCAAGAAAGACTGGATCAACTGGGCTTGTATTCACTGGAGTTCAGAAGAATGAGAGGGGACCTCATAGAAACGTTTAAAATTCTGACAGGTTTAGACAGGTTAGATGCAGGAAGAATGTTCCCAATGTTGGGGAAGTCCAGAACCAGGGGTCACAGTCTAAGGATAAGGGGTAAGCCATTTAGGACCGAGATGAGGAGAGACTTCTTCACCCAGAGAGTGGTGAACCTGTGGAATTCTCTGCCACAGAAAGTGGTTGGGGCCAATTCACTAAATATATTCAAAAGGGAGTTCGATGAAGTCCTTACTACTCGGGATATCAAGGGGTATGGCGAGAAAGCAGGAATGGGGTACTGAAGTTTCATGTTCAGCCATGAACTCATTGAATGGCGGTGCAGGCTAGATGGGCTGAATGGCCTGCTCCTGCACCTATTTTCTATGTTTCTCGAGTGGACAAGGGAGAACCAGTGGATGTGGTGTATTTGGACTTTCAAAAAGCTTTTGACAAGGTCCCACACGTGAGATTGTTGTGCAAAATTAAAGCACGTGGTATTGGGGGTAATGTATCGACGTGGATAGAGAACTGGTTGGCAGACAGGAAGCAGAGAGTTGGGATAAACGGGTCCTTTTCAGAATGGCAGGCGGTGACTAGTGGGGTGCCTCAGGGCTCAGTGCTGGGACCCCAGCTATTTACAATATACATCAATGATTTAGATGAAGGAATTGAATGTAATATCTCCAAGTTTGCAGATGACTCTAAGCTGGGTGGCGGTGTGAGCTGTGAGTAGGATGCTAAGAGGCTGCAGGGTGACTTGGACAGGTTAGGTGAGTGGGCAAATGCATGGCAGATGCAGTATAATGTGGATAAATGTGAGGTTATCCACTTTGGTGGCAAAAACGTGAAGGCAGAGTATTATCTGAATGGTGGCAGATTAGGAAAAGGGGAGGTGCAACGAGACCTGGGTGTCATGGTACATCAGTCATTGAAAGCAGGCGGTGAAGAAGGCAAATGGCATGTTGGCATTCATAGCTAGGGGATTTGAGTATAGGAGCAGGGAGGTCTTACTGCAGTTGTACAGGGCCTTGGTGAGGCCTCACCTGGAATATTGTGTACAGTTTTGATCTGCTAATCTGAGGAAGGACATTCTTGCTATGAAAGCAGTGCAGCGAAGGTTGACCAGACTGATTCCCGGGATGGCAGGACTGACATATGAGGAGAGACTGGATCGACTGGGCCTGTATTCACTGGAGTTTAAAAGAATGAGAGGGGATCTCATAGAAACATATAAAATTCTGACGGGACTAGATAGGTTAGATGCAGGAAGAATGTTCCCGATGTTGGGGAAGTCCAGAACCAGGGGTCACAGTCTAAGGATAAGGGGTAAGCCATTTAGGACCGAGATGAGGAGAAACTTCTTCACTCAGAGAGTTGTGAACCTGTTGATGCCAGTTTGTTAGATATATTCAAGAGGGAGTTAGATAATGGCCCTTATGGCTAAAGGGTTCAAGGGGTATGGAGAGAAAGCAAGAAAAGGGTATTGAGGTGAATGATCAGCCATGATCTTATTAAATGCTGGTGCAGGCTCGAAGGGCCGAATGGCCTACTCCTGCACCTATTTTCTATGTCTATATTAAAATGCGTCCATTTATTAATTGTTTCACTCTTTTTTTAGCTGCCTGTCAAAGAAGGGATTTTTTTCTTCCCCCTTGAAAACAGTTCGTCTTTCTGCAATAAGTTGAAATATGTTTTTTTGCACTTTGCCCTGTCCCGAGTGAGCGAGAGACTGAGGGAGGTAGTGAATGAATGAGGAAGGGAGTGAAGGATGTAGAAAGTGAATGAATGAGGGAGAGAGTGTGAAGTGAAGAAGGAGTGAATGAGTGAGGGTGGAAGTGAATGAGTGAGGATGGGAATCCGTGAAAGAATGAGGGAGTGTGAAGGAGTGGGAAGGTGAAGGAGAGAGGAAGGAATAAATGAGGAAGAGAGGGTGAAAGAGAATGAATGAGGGTGGGAGTGAGGGTGGAGGGAGTGAGGGAATGAATGAGGGAGAGAGGATGATGGAGAGAGGAAGTGAGGGTGAAGGAGTGAGGGAGGGCGTGAAGGAGGGAGGGAGGTTGTGAGGGTGAAGGAGGGAGGGAGTGGGGGAATGAGGGAGAGAGGGTGAAGGAGAGGGAGTTGGGGAATGAATGGGAGGGTGAAGGAGAGAAGGAGTGAATGAATGGGGGTGGGACTGAGGGTGGAGAGGGGGAGTGAGGGAATGAATGAGAGAGAATGATGGCGAGGGAAGTGAGGGTGAAGGAAGGAGGGAGGTTGTGAAGCTGAAGGAGGGAGTGGGGGAATGAATGAGGGAGGGTGAAAGAGAGGGAGTGAGGGAATGAATGGGAGAGAGGGTGAAGGAGAGGAAGTGAGGGAGAGAGGGAGGGAGAATGTGAGGGAATGAATGAGTGGGAGAAGGAGGGAGTAAGGAAATGAATGATGAAAGGAGGGTCAAGGAGAGGGAGTGAATGAGGAAGAGAGGGAGTATGAAGAAGAGAAAGGAGACTGAGGGAATGAATGAGGGTGAAGGAGGGAGCGAGGAAATGAATGAGGGGAGGAGAGAGGGTCAAGGAGAGGGAATGAATGAGGGAAGTAGTGAGGGTGCGTGAGGGACGGAGGGAGTGAGCGAATGAGAGGCGCTGGGAAGCGGTGCCCGTGGTCATGTGAAAAGCTGCTATTTATTGCGGCACTGGGGATCTCCCCGCTGGCTCTACCTCGGATGCCTGGCCAGGGTGATGGAGGCATTCCTGGGCTCCTGGAGACTGGTGGACAGCCTCAACTTCGACAACTACCTGAAGGAACTGCGTGAGTGGTGGCCTTCAACCGGGCAGGGAATCAAATAAACAATGTCCGGGGGAGGGGGGGGGAGAGAGAGAGAGAATTAAAATCAAAACTAAACAACAACACAAAAATACAATAACTGAATTAAGTTGTCAGTAATAAATTTTTAAAAACAAAATTGAAAATTAAATGGCCAGAACAATTTGCAAATGAATTCCGTGAATAACAAAGATTAAATATCAAAAATCAGTTTAAAAAAAGGATATCACAAATAAGTCACATCCCAGAGAACAAGGTCAACCCTGATCTTCAGTGCAATTCAAAATAAGGATTAAAACAAGAGCAGGATCGAACAATCGGCAATAAATAAATTGTGGGAGAGAGATTTACCTCAGTGCAGCCGTGCCTCGGGCCGGCACCGTGTCAGTTCATCCTTTACCGCCCGCTCGGTGACGGGACAGTTGGGCGCGAGCGCGGCTCCAACCGTCCGGCCGCGTGCAGCTTCCCGCCTCCAGCGGGGTGGGGGATGGAGAGACCGCTAAGACATACCCCTCAGCCCTTCCTTTCCCCCCCAGCCCTTCCTTTCGCCCCCTCTTTCCCCCCCCCCGACGTTCCCTCCGCAACCCCTCTCCTCTCTGCACTCCCCTCTCTCCGCAGCCCCCCGCCCCCCTTTCCCCTATCTCACCACTCTCTACGGCCTACCCCCCTTTTTTCTGCAGCCCCTCTCCACCCCTCCCTCCGCCCACTGCCCCCTCTCTCCGCTGTCCCACTCGCTCCACCACTCCCACTCGCGGTGTCCCCACCGCCTTTCCTTGCCCCCCCTCTCTTGCTCTCTCTCTCTCCTTCTCCGCGATCCCCTCCTCTACCCCCACCCTCCCCCCGCCAGCCAACACAGATCCTGTGACGGGCCTTCCCGGACGGAGCTGAAGAAAGTGGCCCACTACAGGCCGCAACTGTTGGGTACTGCGCATTCGCAGACTCGGCGAACAGCACGTCTGCGCCGAAGGGGATCAGGTATGCATGTATGGCTCCGTGTTGCCCCGCACTTGTGCAGAAGGCTACTAAAATGTTTGAGCAGATCAGCACTGTAATGTATGCACCTGTGAGTATGCTCACACCTACAGGTTTGTAGAGCTGTTGAGTTGAGAGTGTCCTAACCAGTCACGTGATGTTCACAAGACTCAATAAAACCCCAGCCAGTTGGTCTCAGGGGATCCATGATGAGGCGGGTGGTTGTGAACCTAGTGGATGAACTGGTAATGTGTAGTGTGATGGTTAAACCTTTGCTAATAAACCAACTAGTTCTTAATAGCAATATGTTGCCATGAATTCTTAAGCCATAAAGCAAATACATTACAATCACTCAGTTATTTTATTCATTTACTATATCTGGTTTGTAGTTCTAAGATGTATTTGTGTTTGTTGCGTCTCTATTATCAGTAGATACATATCTATTCGTTTCTAAAGTACTGTATTAGTTTTATTTGACCAATAGTTGAATACATTATTTTATTCAACTTATAAAAAGAAAGACTTGCATTTATATAATGCCTTTCACAACCTCAGGAACGTCCCAAAGCGCTTTATAGCCAATGAAGTACTTTTGAAGTGTAGTCACTGTTGTAACGTAGGGAAACGCAGCAGTCAATGTGCCTGCAGCAAGATCCCACAATCAGCAATGTTATAAAGACTAGCTAATCTATTTTTAATGATGTCGATTGAGAAATAAATATTGCCCAGGACACTGGGGAAAATTTCCCTTCTGTTTTTCGAAATAGTGCCTTGGGATCTTTTATGTCCACCTGAGACAGCTGACGAGGCCTCGGTTTAAAGTTTCATCCAAAAGACGGCACCTCTGACAGTACAGCACTTCCTCAGCACTGCTCTGGAATGTCAACTATTTTAAAGTCAACTTTAAATCAGGTGCCCTCTTGCTCAACCTAGATTTTTTGCTCAAGCCTCTGGAATGGGACTTGAACCCATGACCTTCTGACTCGGACGCAAGAGTGCTACCAACTTTTTGTTTACTTGTGCTCGGGATGTGGGTGACATTGGGAAGGCCGCACTTATTTCCCATCCATAGTTGCCTTGAGAAGCTGGTGTTTCTTGAACCGTTGCAGTATTTTCTGACGATGATGCACCTATGATGGTATTGGGTAGGGAATTCCAGGATCTTGACCCAGTGGTGATGAAGGAATGGCAACGTACGTCCAAGTCAGGATAATATATAACTTGGAGGGGGGACTTGGGAGGTGACAGTTTTTCTCTGACATCGCTGCTCTCGTCCTTCTTGGTGGCAGACATGCACTAAGAGTTTTTGTTGAATAAGTCTTGGTAAATTGCCGCTGTGCAAACAAAGTAGTACCTACTGCATCCAGAGTGTACCAGAGGTGGAGAGGGTGGATATTGAGTGCAGTGGCATGGGGTGCCGATTGCCAGTTATAGCATATACAGGTGCAACGTCCCGAATCCGGAACTCTAAACACCGGAATTGTCCGAAAATAGGACATTTTGCACATTCCAGATGGAGTCGTCCTGAATTATTGTCCAAAAACCGGACATTTTTGAGGCGGCCAAGATGGCGGCATCGGGCAGCGAGGGACAAGGGAACCGGTAAAAAGCGCAGCGTCGGAGGGCCACGGGAATCAGCGGGCGGCGAGGAGACGAGGATCGGTGAGATTTGGCGAACGGAGGAGCGGCGAGGAACGGAGGAGCAGCGGGAATCAGCAAGTGACAAGGAGCGGAGTGAATTGACGGGCAGCGAGGTCCGAAATCCCGCAAAACCTGAAATCCGGCACGGATTCGGTCGAGGATTCCGGATTTCGAACGTTATACTATAATACTCGGCTCTCCAGCTTAGGCCTCCCCTTCTCGAGGTTTGGGGCCTTTGTGGATGTGCTTCAGTCCTGAGTACTAAACCGTTCACATTTTATCTTTGAGCATGTAGTTATACTAATACTTCTGACTAGCAGCAATGAATTTTAGCTATATATAAATTATGTTTTATTATGTTTATGATTTGCCCATCACTGTGGTGCATTTGTATTTGTCACGTATTTATGATTGCTGTTTATTTAGGATCATCAGTAATGTACAATGCTGTAGTTATGGTTTGCACCAGTTGCATTATTGCTGTATTTATGGCTGTTTCTGCTTCCTGATCTCAGAGGTGAGCTTCGCAATCCGCCAGATGGGCAATGTCCTTAAACCCACCACTATCATCAAAATGGATGGGGACAGCATTATTCTGCAAACCGTAAGCACCTTCAGAAACACAGAAATCATCTTCCACCTTGACAAGCCATTCGAAGAGCATACAGCAGATGATAGAAATTGCAAGGTAAGGGTACCTCGGAGGGTACACTGTCTGCTCTCCATCCCAACTCTTGTGCCACTTCATGCTCAAAAAACAAACACTATGTACTTTCAGAGAATTATAATTCAAATTTGTGCACTGTAAAAGATTCATGCCTCAATCTTAATTTGGGTGCAGTCAGCACTATTTTGTCTGCACATGTAATTGAGATATGCTTTTGATTCAGCTGGACCTATGGCATGTAACACTGGACCTGTTAATTTATATTGGAATAAATACAATAGTCTGGTTTGATATTCTTTTTTGAAAACAGTAGTTCTCTGAATTGCTTCACTTCTGGACTGCCTCATGACATCATCAACGGGAAGAAGCCTACTCATCACGGAGTGGCTTTATTGGAAACAATTGGGAATAACTTGAGACTGCCTTGCTAGCTGCTCTGGAGCCAATTGGACCCAAGCATCCAAACCGCAGGCTGGGGTTGCACCATATTTAAATAAAGACATTCTTCTAAGTTTATATTTTTCCCATTATAGAATGAGGGTGGGCTTTGAAGTAGTGTTCCTAGATGTTCCTTTCCCTTCAACCTGCTAATTAAAGCTAGTGCAAAGGTAATCGGCACAAAGGACTTAGGGGAGAGTGATGTTATATATGCAGACTATAGATATACTCTCTATGTAGTCACTGTATAGTTGCATAAGATGGAGACTTGTTACCTGGTGTACTATCAATAAGGTTTACACTGTGTATATACTATGCTGGCACCACTAGAGGGTGCAACTGGTGGAGACCGGGAATTCCTGCCCCTGTGGCAGAGGCTGTCCACCAGAGGGCACTGCGGTAGGAGACCTGAGGGTCACCTGCCTAGGTGTACAGGGCCCAGTATAAAAAGCTGCCCAACATGCTTAGCTCTCCCCAGACTTAAGTGTCAATAGCCCTTGCACCTTGGCTGTGCCTTGGCTTGGCTCTTTCCCTGTTAACCCCCAAGTCCTTTTGCCACAATGTTGGGTAGTGGTTACCAGTTTGGATGGTTCGATGATGCAGTGGAGGTTCCAGTGGGTTCTGAGTGTGATCCATATGTGTGTCCATGGCTACATACATCTACTTTCCCTCCCCCCACAGCGAGATCATGCAGTAGGCCCGTTACGTTAACATACAGGATCAGACACAGTGCAATTACAAAGAAAGGAAGTTACAGTTTGTATCGTGACACCTTGGTTCAGTGATTTACATTCGTTACGTTTTACGGTTGTGCGCCAGGGTTGGGTAGATTGCATTCATGGTCCAGTCATGATCAGTACTAAGGTAGCAGTACAGGTATGTGAGGACGCTGGTTCCAGAGCAACCGGACGGGGTCCTAGTTGTCTGATGGCGGCACTGCGCCCCCTGCTAGGGGGACATGGCCGAGGTAGCGACTGGGTCTGGGGGCTGCGCCGTCTCCAGCTGGACGGTGAGCAACGGCGGCCGACTGCTTGTATAGGCGCCGTTTTCATTTCCAAGTCCGTGACGAACGGTGCCATCGGGTGCTTGCAGCGTGGGATAGACCAGAGGCAGGGTATCAGGATCAGTGCCTTCACCCTCCTGAGGTCGCTGGCCTATAACTTGTGGGGACACCTGGGGCAGGGCATCAGGATCAGTGCCTTTATCCTCCCGAATTCACTCGCTTGCTACTTTTGGGGACACTCTATTCCCGACATCTCGCAACAACATTTTGTTCTTTACATTCGGACTGGTACCGACATCTCGCAACAACATTTTGTTCTTTACATTAGGAATAGTACCGACATCTCGCAACAACATTTTGTTCACAATCTTAATCGGTTTGTTACAGTGATTGCCATGCATACAATGTCTCTAAGTTCAGTTGGTTGCAGGTCTCCTTTAAGAGAACCCTGCTGGCTTTACCCCAATCAAATCCTTTGTTAGACACCACGTGTTGGTCCCTCAGCGTTGCACCTCGTGATATGGCCGCAGCCATCTTTTTTTCAGCCACGCTGCACCTCGCAGCAGGGACGCCATCTTGCCTCTGTCGACTGCCTTGATCCTTCTCTCTTGCGATTCTGCCACAAAAGCTGGAAGAGTGCCTGTGAATTTGATCCTCCTCCCCAGGAGCCATGCCACTGGAGCCAGGAAGGTACTTTTAGGTCGGATCATTGCCACGCAGTCGTGATGGACAGTCTGTGCCTCAGGTGCTGCGCTGGTCTGTTCTCTGGTGCCTGGCCCAAACGAAGGTGAGGTTTTGCTCTGCCTCTGAGCACAGGGGACATCGATTGCTGGAGTGAAGAGGTCTTCCCATTTCCACTGAACCTTCCCCATCCATCTTCTTCCGAGTAGCATTGGACCATCACCTGCAACATTCCACAGAGGTAACTTGTGCACCACGTCTTTATGGATTACACTTACATCCGCACTACCAAGGACTAGGATCAGCTCCTTGGTGTAGGTGCGCAACTTTTCCTGTACTGGAACCAGCTCGGGTCGTTTTTCGTTCCATAGCCTCTCAAAAGCATCCTGGCTCATCACTGACTGGCTCGCTCCCGTGTCCACTTCCATGAAGACTGGAACGCCGTTTATTTCGACTTCCATTTCACTGGAGGACAATCGGTGGTGCAGGTATACACTCCATACACTTCTTCTTGGGGCTGAGCTGCCTCTCTGGCCAAATCATCATACTTCCCCGCTGGATTCAAAGTCATCTACCGACTTCTCTGCTAGACAGTGAGCCGTATTTCTTTTGCGTATACACTGGAGGTGGCCCTTCGTGTTACAGGCTTTGCATACGTACTCAGCAAACCGACACTGGTGAGCCCTGTGGTTTCTTCCGCAATGCCAGCATGGTGCTACTCGATTAGCACCCCTCGGCAGACTGAGTTCTGGAACCCTGAGGTCTGTGCTCTCTGTCCTGGGCAGAGCCACGTTCTACAGTCTTGCCTGTGAAAGACACCATTCTGTATACAGTACTTGCCGGGTTTGAGTCCACAGGCTGAATAATTTGCTTGGTGCTGCAGGTCGAGGTCATGAATGCCTGACTGATGCTGATAGCCTTCTGCAGGTTAACTGTGGTGACAGCGGATAATAGCTTGTGAAAGAGGCCCTCGTTGCCAATTCCCATAATGAAGATGTCTCGCAATACTTCGTTGAGGTGCGTGCCAAAATCACACGGTGCTGCAAGTCTCCTGAGGTCGGCAGCATATTTTGAAATCTCCTGGCCCTCAGGTCTGTGGTGAGTGCAGAATCTGTGCCTGTAGAATGTGAGGATGCTCTGTTTTGGTTTTAGTTGGTCTCGAATTAGTTCAGTCAGCTCATCGTATGTCTTATCCTTGGCCTTCGTGGGTGCCAGCAAGTCCTTGACGAGGCAGTAGACCTCGGGCCCACAACTGGTCAGCGGTACAGCCTTGCGCTTTTCCGCCTGCCAGGTCGTTTGCCATGAAATATTGCTCGAGCCTTTCCATGAAGGCATCCCAATTATCACCCTCCGAGAAGTCTTTTAGTGTGCCAAAGGTAGCCATAATCGCGTGAAAGTCCTTATTCTCTTTGCCAATTGTTATGTCTGTAATGTACTTATGAATGACTCCACGAGGCAATGTGTAGTGATCTTGGTCCTTTACTCGTAACTCCAGAGTGAGGCACAAGCATGGTGGGCAGCCTTTTATACTGGGCTCTGCACACCTATGCAGGTGACCCTCGGGTCTCCCACCGCAGTGCCCTCTGGTGGGCAGCCTCTGCCACAGGGGCAGGAAACCCCGGTCTCCACCAGTTGCACCCTCTAGTGGTGGCATCATAGTATATACACAGTGTAAACCTTATTGATAGTACATCAGGTAACAAGTCTCCATCTTATGCAACTATACAGTGACTACACAGAGTGTATATCTATAGTCTTCATATATAACAGTTACTAAATCTGCAAAAAGCGGGATAGATATCTAGAAAGAGGAAATAATGCAGAGGCCCACACATAGAGAAGCCAGGATAAAAGGATACCTGGAGAACGGGAGAAAATGATACAAGAACTGCAGGGGAGTGAGAATGAGGGATGTATAGAAACTATTACAGAAATTTTTGCAATCAGAGAAAGACACCAGAGAGAGAGCAAGAAAATGTTTTAAAAGGGAGAATGAGAGCAAGAATGCTGTAATGAGAGAGAGTACATAAATCATTTGCTGTCCTTCGACTGGAACAGCAACTAGATAAAGATGAGTTACACCATTTGATATTTTATGTTCTGGTTTAATTTAAAGAAAAACCATCTTAAGGACCTGGTCGAGGAATGGCAGAGAGAAACCATGAGAAACAGGGAGAGATCTTAAGTGGAAGGCAGAAATATCCTGTTTTGTGGGGTGGCAAGAGAGAACTGTTTAAGGGGAACTTCCTTTTTAAAGGAAAGAAAAGAGGTGCTGGTGAGTGAGGGAAGGGAAGGGAATCCTGTTGTAGGTACAGAGCAGTTGCTGTCCGAGTTTAACAGACTTGAGTTGTAAAACAGTATACCCTCTGACTTATGATGGATGCAACGGGAGGTCCACTGGTATTGTGCAAGAGTGGCATGACCATTCTTTTCCTCTTGAAGCCATGATATGAGCAACTTTAAAGAACATCTGCAGAGTACTGACAATGGAGTAACTGATAATTTTGAAATGACATTCAGAAACATGTGATATACTTGCCATTCTGTGATAACTGATGGCAGTTCCATATTCTAATGCACTGAACAATCAACATGTATAGTCAGTGAAACTGTCACTAACATCAATGTAGTGAAAGTCTGAAAGTTCATCAATTGTGGAACAAAATAATGAGTTATGTGAAATATAAATATATTCAAAATGTTACACTTCTAGACTGGAATTAAAAATTAGGCATTTGGAATGAAGCCTTGAATAAACTGATGACAATAATTAAATAATGACAGAGACCATTCTGGCCTCATGCATCCCCAATTTTAATCGCTCCTCTATTGGCAGCTGTGCCTTCAGCTGCCTGGGCTTTAAGCTCTGGAATTTACAACTATTTACAATCTATATTAATGACTTGGATAAAGGGACCGAGTGTAATGTAGCCAAGTTTGATGATGATACAAAGATGGGTGGGAAAGCAAGTTGTGAGGAGGACACAAAGGGGTCAAGTTTCGGCCTGAGTTGCTCCTTTTTATTTTTGGAGCAACTGGTTTAGAATGGAGTATCTTAGAAATTGCAATTCTCGGCATTTAGTTTGCTCCAGTTCTAGTCAGTTTCATTTTGGAACAGATTTTTTTTTTCAAAAGGGGGTGTGTCCGGCCACTTACGCCTGCTTTGAAAGCTTAGGCAGTGAAAACTTACTCCAAACTAACTTAGAATGGAGTAAGTGTAGATTTTTGTACGCTCAGGAAAACCTTGCTTACACTTAAATCAGGCGTATGGAATGGAAAATGCGGGGGGGGGGGGGGGGGGGCTTACAAACATTAAACACTTCACTTTTACAAATAAAGAGCCATCATAAACCAATAAAGAGGAGAGGGAGTGGGAAGAGGAGAGAGAGGGGGGGAGGGAGAAGAGGAGAGGGCGGGGCGGGAAGAGGGGAGATGCTGAAAGGGCCCGGCCGACGTGAAGAAGCCGGGCCGAAGACTTCGGGCGGGGCCCGCCCCCAGCAAGATGCCGAGCGGGCGGGCGGGCTCCGCCGAAGAAAGAGGGAACGGATCGGAGCTTGGTGGGGTGGAGAGTGGATAGTAGCGGAGCGGGACCTGGGGGGGCGGGAACGGCTGGCAGCGGAGCGGGAGCTGGGTGAGCGGGAGCGGCAGGCAGCGGAGCGGGAGCTGGGGGGGAGCGGCAGGCAGCGAAGCGGGAGCTGGGGGGGGTCGGGGGGAGGGAGTGAGGGAGCCAGAGGGAGCATGAGCTGAACAGGGGGGGTAAGCCGGAGCCAGAGCAGGAGCTGGAGGAGGGAGATGCAGTCCGATCTTCGCCGCCCAAGTGAACCCATTCGGCCAGGGCTAGGGGCGGTGTGCTTCAGACCCCTCCCACACAGTTTTGGGCGCCTGGAACTATTGCACATGCGCGCACAGGTCCCGGCACTGTTTTCAGTGCAGGGATCTGGCTCCGCCCCCCACAGCTTGTGCTGCGCCGCGCCGAGGGCCTGGATCGACCTGAGGGAGTGGAGAATACCGAGGTAAGTTTTCGGCGTGGTTTTGAGCGCAGAAATCGGGCGTGGCTCACACCGAAACTTGACCCCAAAGAATCTGCAAAGTGATATAGACAGGTTAAGTGAGTGGGCAATTTGGCAGATGGAGTGTAATGTGGGAAAGTGTGAGGTTATCCACTTTGGCAGAAAAAATAAAAAAGCAAATTATTATTTAAATGGAGAGAGATTACAAAATGCTGCAGTACAGAGGGACCTGGGGGACCTTGTGCATGAAACACAAAAAGTTAAGTATGCAGGTACAGCAAGTAATCAGGAAGGCAAATGGAATGTTGGCCTTTATTGTAAAGAGGATGGACTAAAAAAGCAGGGAAGTCCTGCTACAATGGTACAGAGTAGTGGTGAGGCCACACCTAGAGTACTGCGTACAGTTTTGGTCTCCTTATTTAAGGATGGATATACTTGCATTGGAGGCAGTTCAGAGAAAGTTCACTAGGTTGATTCCTGAGATGAAAGCGTTGACGTATGAAGAAAGATTGAGTAGGTTGGGCCAATACTCATTGGAGTTTAGAAGAATGAGAGGTGATCTTATTGAAACATATAAGATACTGAGTGGGCTCGACAAGGTAGATGCAGAGAGGATGTTTCCACTCGTGGGAAAATCTAGAACTAGGGGGCATAATTTCAGAATAAGGGGTCACACATTTAGAACTGAGATGAGAAGGAATTTCTTCTCTTGAGGGTCGTAAATCTATGGAATTCTCTGCCCCAGAGAGCTGTGGAGGCTGGATCATTGAATATATTTAAGGTGGAGTTAGACAAATTTTTGAATGATAAGGGAGTGAAGGATTATGTGGAGCGGGCAGGGAAGTGGAACTGAGCCCAAGATCAGATCAGCCATGATCTTATTAAATGAAGGAGCAGGCTTGAGGGGCCAAATGGCCTACTCCTGCTCCTATTTCTTATGTTCTTATGTAATTCCCTCCTTAAACCTCTCTACCTCTCTCCTTTTAATGCTCCTTAAAACCTACCTCTCATCTGTCACTAATATCTCCTTATGTGGCATGTCAAATATTATTTGATAATGTTCCTGTGAAACACCTTGGGACATTTTAATTCGTTAAAGGTGTTATATGAATGCAAGTTGTTGTTGAATAATTGGGTTAATAGGAATGTCGGTACTAGAAACTTCATTGTATTCGTTTTATGAATGTTTTTGCAATACAGCATGATATAGTTACAATGCTTGTATTTCAACAGATATAGACAATAATTGGACTGTCAAATTATCTTATCCGACTTCACTAAACTGTGACGCGGAGAAAGAAATTGCCTGCATCAATCGGCTTAGAACCTCACTCCTGCTGTGCATTTGACAGTAAATATGTCTCAGCTGACAGCAAAAACATGTACTGCAAATGATGAATTCCAGCAGATTTGAACAGTATGTGCGCGTGGGGGGAGGGCAGGGTTGCGGCTGAATTGACATGCAAGCATTGATACAAAAGAATAACCAAAAGCCATCAAACCTGCTCCTGGACTCTATCCCACATATTTAATCTCCTGAGAGAAAGTGTGACATAGTAATTAATTCCCAAAGATAATGAAGTAAAACTTTCCAATATCTGGCACATGCACACCATTCACACTTGCCAGCAACAAAGAAATCCTGATGCGAGATGAGATATTTTCCTCATCTCCGTTTATATTTGCTGCTGTAAGCTTTGATCCTGATCCATGGTCCAGACATGATGGTGCAACATTTAGAACGAGTGATACAGATTGAATTCTTGAAGCATAACATTTTCAAACTTTTAACTTGGGCTGAGCTCATTTTAATGTTAGAACTGATAGGATAATAAACTTTTAAGGGTTGAGAGTTGTTTAATAAAGCAGTCCTTTCTTGCAAAAAACTGACAATTTAACTTCTGTTATATAATTACTATCTAAGAACATGAGAGTTTTCAGGAAGAGAAAAAGGTCCAGCTGGTTTGTTCCCTTTTCGAATTGTCTCTACCCCACCTTCTCGGCATGTCTCTCAAGACTTTTCTCACCAGAAACGCGCATGTTTATTGGTAGAAATGCTACCTCTGCTCATTCTAGTTTCTCATCAAATGCACTGTCTTTTATTTTGATATCTCTAATCTCCTCCAGCCCCACAACCTCTCGATGTCTGAGCTCCTCTCATTCTGCCCTCCTTACCATCCCTGATTATAATCGTTCAACCATTGGTGGCCGTGCCTTCAGTTGCCTAGGCCAAGCTCTGGAACTCTCTGCCTAAACCCATCCGCCTCTCTACCTCTCCTTCCTCCTTCAAGACGCTCCTTAAAATCTTGACCAAGCTTTTAGTCATCTGCGCTAATTTCCACTTATGTGGCTCAGTATCAAACTTTTAGCGCAAAACACTCCTGTGAAGCGCCTTGGGAATTTAATGATGTTAAAGACGCTATATAAATATGTTATTGTTGATATGACCTACAAACTTGGAGATATTTCTTACAATATCTTTGCTCGGGTCATTTGTAAATAGCAATGGGTCCCATTTACTGACTGCAGGCATGCCCCACTTACCTCTTTGCAACTTGAAAAGTTTCCATTTTATGACAGCCCTTTGTTTTAAAACAATGGTGAAGGGGATTTTAATTCAGATTGGGTTTTTGACGGGAATAGGATCCCAATTTGCATAAATGCATGAGGCCCCGCGCTCTTTAGGCAGGCACCTCAGCCACCTGCAGAAACTCTTTGGATCAGCCACCTGCAGAAACTCTTTTTGGAGTTCACCTGCAAAACATAAAAACATTAAACGGTGCCACCCGACCTGGGTGACACTCCAGACATTTACAAGGCCCTTTTTTTTCCCCCCTTTTTTTTTGTGAGCCACCTGCAGAATGCTGCAGGTTAAGTTTGCAGGTGGTGGGAAATGGGTGCATTTTGATTGGGTTTCTAACCTGTTCAATTTTAACTGCCCACCCACCCAGTTTCCGCTGGGCAGTAGCATTAAAATCGCCAACATGTTTCCATTGCACACAATAATAAATCAGTGAATGGACCTGACAGAATAATGAAGAAGTGACTTAATGCTCAAGTGCTTTGACTCGAGATAAATATTGTCCTGTAAGTATACATGACTCACTCTTTTCCCCTGTTTGTACTACAGTGCACAGGATCTTTATTTTTAATTGAATTAAATTTGTACACATAAAAGAATGCGAAAGAACACTTGTCAATATAGGTGTTCTAAATGTGTTAGAATCCCATTATTACAGTACTGCAGAACGGAAGAACACAGGGTTCCAATGATTGCTGAGGACCATCAGCCCATGTGTTTAAATTGCCATGTCCAATTAGGCTAATAAGGTTCAAGCTTAAATTTACTTGGATGAGTTAATGGGTTAGGCAATTGATTATTTTTTCGTTCTGTCCAGAGCAATGTCTTTAATATTGATTAGAGGTCAACAAACTCTCAGTGTAGAATTTCTGCAAATGGTACGATTGCTATTAAGGATACGCGGAACATGCAGCCAGAGAGCGGGAGGCCCGGAGGTCGACGAGGAGCGGGAGGGTCGGCGAGGAGCGGGAGGCCCGGAAGTTGGCAGGGAGCGGGAAGCCCGGAGGTCGACGAGGAGCGGGAGGGTTGGCAGGGAGCGGGAGGCCCGGAGGTCGACGAGGAGCGGGAAGGTTGGCAGGGAGCGAGAGGCCCGGAGGTCGACGAGGAGCGGGAGGTCGGCGAGGAGCGGGAGGCCCGGAGGTCGGCGAGGAGCGGAAGGCCCGGAGGTCGGCGAGGAGCGGGAGGCCCAGAGGTCGGCGAGCAGTTGATTGATAAGTATCTCTCTTTCTCTTTTATAACAGATAAATCTAATTAGGGGGATGGTAGGGCAGCTCAGTCCTGTGGAGTGCAGGTCCTGCAGCATATGGGAAGTCCTGGACACTTCGCACAGCCTAGACAACCATGTGCGCAGGAGGTGTCTCCAGCTTCAACTACTCGAGTTCCGCGTTTCGAAGCTTGAGCAGCGGCTGGAGTCAATACGATGCATTCGCGAGGCTGAGTGATACGTGGATAGCACGTTTCAGGAGGTAGTCACCCCGCAGCTTAAAAGCGTGCAGGCAAAGGGACAGTGGGTGAACACCAGACGGAAGAAGAACGCTAGGCAGGTAGTGCAGAAGTCTTCCCCTGAGTCCATCTCGCTTTCCAAACGATAATCTCTTTTAAGCACCGGTGAGGGCGACAGTGCCTCTGAGGAGTGCAGCTAGAGCCAAGTCCAAGGCACCACGGGTGGCTCAGCTGCACAGGGGGAGGGATAAAGAATAAAAGAGCTATAGTGATAGGGGATTCAATAGTTAGGGGAATAGCGAGGCATTTCTGCAGCCATAGACGTGACTCCAGAATGGTATGGTGCCTCCCTGGTGCCAGGTCAAGGATGCAGGGCATTCTGGGGGGAGAGGGTGAACAGCAAGAGGTTGTGGTCCATATCGGAACTAATGACATAGGTAGAAAGAGGGATGAGGTCCTGCAGGCAGAATTTAGGGAGCTAGGAGAAAAATTAAAGGGACCTCAAAGGTAGTAATCTCCAGGTTACTACCGGTGCCACGTGCTAATGAGTACAAGAATAGCAGGATAGAGAGGATGAACGCATGGCTGGAGAGTTGGTGCAGGAAGGAGGGCTTTAAATTCCTGAGGCATTGGGACCACTTCTGCGGGAGATGGGACCTGTACAAACCGGACGGGTTGCATCTCAACAATGCCAGGATCAATATGCTCGCAGGGAGTTTTGCTAGTACTATTAAGGAGAGTTTAAACTAGCTTGGCAGGGGGATGGGAACCTGAGAATAAATTCAATAAGGAAGTAAAGCTGAAATTGCCACTCCCCTGTGCAGTTGAGTCAACTATGATGCCTTGGACTTGGCTCTGGCTGCACTCTCCAGAGGCACTATTGCCCTCACCGGTGCAAGAGGAAACCAGGGTTCGTAAGTAGTAATCAAGGAGGTCTTCCTGTGCTAAATGGTATATACTTCAATGCAAGGAGTATAGCGAATAAGGCGGTTGAGCTGAGAGCACAGGTAGACAAGTGGGAGTGTGACATTATGGCCATTACAGAGACATGGCTGAACGAGGGGCAGTTTTAGCAACTCAATATTCCTGGTTACAGGATTTTTAGATAGGACAAAGTGGGGGGTAAAAAGGAGGGGGCGGTCGCGGTATTAATTAAATAAACTATTACAGCTGTGAGGAGGGATGATATGTTAGAGGGATCATCAAATGAGGCCATATGGTCGAGCTGAAAAATAAAAAAGGGGCGATCACACTGCTGGGCATGTATGATAGACCCCCAAACAGTGGAAGGGAGATAGAAGAGTAAATATGTAGGCAAATTTCTGTGAAGTCCAAAAACCATAGGGCAGTAATACAGGATTTCAACTATCCTAATATTTATTGGACAAATATAGTGTGAAGGGTATAAAGGGTGCAGAATTCCTAAAATGCAATCAAGAGAATTCCTAAAATGCATTCAAGGGGGCAGTTCTGGATTTAGTTTCGGGGAATGAAGCTGGGCAGGTGGCAGGGATATCAGTGGGAGAGCACTTGGGTGCCAGTCAGATTCAGTCAGATTCAAGGTAGTTATGGATAAGGACAAGGATAGACCAGGAATAAAAGTCCCAAATTGGGGAACAGCTAACTTTGCTGAGTTGAGAAGTGATTTGGCCACAGTGGACTGGAAACAGCTACTTGAAGGTAAATCAATGTCGGAGGCATTCAAGGAGGAGATCCGGAGGGCTCAGGCCAAATATGTGCCCTTAAAGAACAATTCTAGAATCCCCTGGATGTCTAGGGACCTACAGGGGAGGATAAAGAAAAAAAGGGGAGCTTATATTATATACTGACGGCTAAATACTGTAGAATCTCTGGAGGAATATAGGAAGTTCAGAGGTGAAATTAAAAAGGATATTAGGAATGCTAAGAGAGAGCATGAAAAATTGTTAAATTGTTGAATCGTAAAATCAAGAAAAACCCAAAGATGTTCTATAAATATATTAAGAGCAAGAGCATAACTAAAGAAAGGGTAGGGCCTATTAGAGACCATGAGGGTAATCTGTGAGTGGAGGCGGAAGATGTGGGTATGCTTCTTAATGAATACTTTGCGTCTGTTTTCATAAAGGAAAGGGGCAATGTAGATACTGTTATCAAGGAGGAATGTGAAACTCGGGATTAAATAAACATAGTCAGAGAGGAGGTATAAAGGGGTTCAGCAGCTTTGAAAGTGGATAAGTCCCCGGATGAAATGCATCCCTGGCTGTTGAGCGAAGCAAAAGAGGAAATAGCAGAGGCTTTGACCATCATTTTCCAGTCCTCTTTGGATTCCGGCATGGCGCCGGAGGACTGCTAATGTGGTATCCTTGTTTAAGAAGGGAAAAATGGACAGGCCGAGTAATCTCAGTGGTAGGAAAATTACTGGAAAAAATCCTGAAGGACAGAATAAATCTACTTTTAGAAAGTCAAGGATAATCAGGGACAATCAGCAGATTTGTTAAGGGAAGATCGTGTTTGACCAACCTGATTGAATTTTTCGAGGAGGTAACCAGGAGGATCGATGAGGGGATTGTGTACGATGTAGTGTATATAGATTTTAGCAAAGCTTTTGATAAGGTCCCACATGGCAGACTGGTCACGAAGGTAAAACCCATGGGATTCAGGGCAAAGTAGCAAGTTGGATCCAAAATTGGCTTAGAGATAGGAAGCAAAGGGTAATGGTTGATGGATGTTTTTGTGACTGGAAGGATGTTTCCAGTGGGGTTCTACAGGGCTCAGTACTGGGCCCCTTGCTTTTTGTGGTATACATCAATGATCTAGATTTGAATATAGGGGGTATGATTAAGAAGTTTGCAGATGACACTAACATTGGCTGTGTGATTGATATTGAAGAGGAAAGTCATGGACTGAAGGAGGATCTCAATCTACTGGTCAGGTGGGCAGAACAGTGGCAAATGGAATTTAATTTGGAGAATTGTGAGGTAATGCACTTGTGGAGAGCCAATAAGGAAAGGGTATACACATTAAACGGTAGGCCACTTAGAAGTGTAAATGAACAAAGGAACCTTGGAGTGCTTGTCCACAGATCCCTGAAAGAAGCAGGCCAGGTGGATAAGGTGGTTAAGAAGGCATATGGAATGCTTGCCTTTATTGGCTGAGGCATAGAATACAAGAGCAGGGAGGTTATGCTTAAATTGTATAGTACACTGGATAGGCCACAGCTGGAATACTGGGTGCAGTTCTGGTCACCGTATTATAGGAAGGACGTGATTTCACTAGAGAGGGTGCAGAGGAGATTTACGAGGATGCTGCCTGGAATGAAGAATCTTAGCTATGAGGACAGATTGGATAAGTTGGGTTTTTTCTCCTTGGAACAGAGGAGGCTGAGGGGAGACCTCATTGAGGTGTATAACATTTTGAGGGGCCTAGACATAGTGGATAGCAAGGGTCTATTTCCCTTGGTGGAGGAATCACTTACAAGGGGGCATAGGTTTAGGGTGGTTGGTGGAAAGTTTAGAGGGGATTTGAGGGGAAGCTTCTTTACGCAGAGGGTTGTGGGGGTCTGGCACTCGCTACCTGGCAGGGTGGTGGAGGCAGAAACCCTCAGCACATTTAAAAGGTGCTTGGATGTGCACTTGAAGTGCCGTAACCTGCAGCTGTTAAGCAGGATTAGACTGGATAACCTCATGTTGGTTGGCGCAGACACGATGGTAAGTACTTCAGGGAATCTAATACGGCTAGAGTGATCTGGACTAGTTTCAATCGCCTGGATGAGTCGGAGAGGAATTTTCCCAGATTGTTTTTCCCCAATTGGCCTGGGTTTTATATATTTTTTTGCCTCTCTCAGGAGATCGCATGGCTCCGGGTGGGGTGGAGTGAAAAATGTTGCGGTGCAAGGGGTGTCGCAGTTGTGTGGGGTGAACTGGTTGGGCCGGATGCTCTTTACCTGTCCCCATTGTTCATAGGTTTATATGTTACCTTCAGGGCTGCTGACCGAGGGCCGCGTGGCTCTTTGTCGGCTGGCGCGGACACGATGGGCCGAAATGGCCTCCATCTGCGCTGTAAATTTCTGTGTTTCTATAGCTGTAATATTTGGTCATCACCTGTATTGCCTGAATAAAATTTTACTAATATATATTTCAGTAATATTAAGCTAACCAGTTGAACTTGACTTTAAGCCAGCAGACACAAACCCAGACTGGTTAGCATAATAATTTGGGGGGCAAGTTTCGGGCCGCACCTAGAACGACGCAGCTCCAAGAGCCATGCCTGCTTTCTGCGCTGAAAAGTGCGTCAAAAACTTACTGCGTGATTCTCCGGTTGAAATCGGCTCCGTTCCAGGTCGGCGTGGTGTGGAGACATCTGCGGGGGGGGCGGGGCCAAAGCGTGGTGCCGATTCTCTGCCTGCAGGGCGGCGGGACTAGGTCGCAGAAGCCGACGTCGTGCAGGCAGCCCTGCGCATGCGCAGTGTGAAATAAACATTGGCACTCGGCCATTTTTAAAGGTACATCGTCCTTTGGGTTTTAAGCAAGCGCTTGTAATACTCTGGCGAACTGTACAGTAAGTTATCGTCTAAGTTTGTGGTTGGGCATAGTCGGGTATCTAATCCTAGTTTGGGGCCCAGCTGTCATGGTATCAAGAATCCTGGTGTTATAAAGTCACTTTCGTCGTTGGTGGTTCCACTCATGAGTACGTGTAACAGCTTGATGAGGTCTTAACTTTAGTTATTAAAGGTTTTCTTAAACCACGCTTTACGCCGGGAGAGTATTAATATGGGTCACTCGTATAACCGCGGCGGCTGGCACGAGATTTACCAACCCAGTTAACCATAACTGATTCAAGTTTGCACTCATACATCAATGTTTATTACTGCTGAAGTCCCTTGGGGGGGGTGGCTAAGCAAGGTGTCTTGGGCTACATGTGTGTGCCTAATTGGCTTGATGTTGAGAATGCAACGATTTTTTTAATGTCGTTTTGAGTACGTGCACATACGGCAGTAAACAACATGGTCAGGGCCCCCAAGCAGAGGCATGTTGCTAAGAATAGTTGCTTGTATTAGGGGGTGTAGACGAATTAGTAAGAAGATGCCAGCTACAACCATGGTGCTGGAGTGGGGTAGGGCAGAGACTGGCGTAGGGCCTTCTATGGCTGCCGGCAATCAAGGGTGGAGTCCGAACTGTGCGGATTTTCCTGCTGCGGCCAGGACTCGGCCCAAGAGTGGCAGAGTTAGGTCTTTATCTTTAGATAAAATAAAGAGTTGTTGAATTTACCATGAGTTCAGGTTTATAGCCAGTCAGGCCATGCTTAAGATAAGTCCGATGTCCCCCATTCGGTTGTAGATGACGGCTTGTAGATGTGCAGTATTTGCATCTGCTCAACTGTATCATCAGCCAGTGAGAAGGAAGGACATAATTCCGACCCGCCAGCGTTTGTGTGCGTCTGTGGCCTGCCTCACTGACATCCCCCGCCCCTGTTCACTGGCTGAATGGCCTGCCTGCCTGCAAGTTACTTCGCAGCTCGGAAGGCTGCTGCTGCTTCAGACAGGTAGGAAAATTCAATTTTTAAAAAATTTGCTTTATTTATCATTTATTATTCAGGATGGCTCTTTATTTGTAGAAGTGAAACTGTTAAATGCTTGTAAAATTCAATTTCATCCCTCCACGCCCTCCCATCTCTCGTTCCCTACGCCTGATTTGTAAGTGTCGGCAGGGTTTTTCTGAGTGTACAAAAATCTACACTTACTCCATTCTAAGTTAGTTTGGAGTAAGTTTTCACTGCCTAAACTTGCAAAACAGGCATAAGTGGCTGGACACGCCTCCTTTTTGAAAAAAATCTGTTCTACAGTGAAACTATTCTAACTCGCTAGAACTGGAGCAAAATGCCGAGAATTGCAATTTCTAAGATGCTCATTCTAAACTAGTTGCTCCAAAAAAATAGGAGCAACTCAAGCCGAAACTTGCCCCCTTGGAGTTGTAATTAGCAAATGAACGGAAGTATCATTGTCCCAAACATTCCATGGCATTGTGATGGAAAGACTCATGAGTGACATCAAAGTGGTTGCCATTAAAACTGCTTGTTTATACAAGTTTCTGTAGTTTTGAAACAATGGAAATATCCCAAGAAGTCAATCATTGACAAGCATTATAAGTTACTTATCAGTGAAGCATGCTTCTATTCAATGGTGATGGTCAATTAAATATGATATATGGTGTTTGCCCATGGTTCTAAGGATGGGATGGGTCCAAGTTGGAGTTCTTGATAGCTGACCGCTCGATCGTCCAAACTCTTGGTGAGAATGTGGAGCTCGCTACCACAGGGAATGGTTGAAGCGAATCGTATAGATGCATTTCAGGGGAGGCTAGACAAGCATATGAGGGAGAAGGGAATAGAGAGTATACTGATAGATGAGGAAAGAAGGAAGGAGGCTCAAGTGGATCAGAAACAGCGGCATGGGCTAGTTGGGCTGAATGGCCTGTTTCTGTGTAGCATATTCTATGTAATCCTATGTATGTAATAGGGCATTCAAGGTTTACTTATAGGAGTGACCAGTTTTGCTGAACAGAGAATATTTAGTATAATCCTAAAAATTGGGACACCTTGATAAACAGTCTGATTAGAATGACAGCATTGTTTTTTAATTTAATTTAGATCACAATCACTTTTTAAAAAAAAATCTGCACAATAAAATAGTCCAGAAAAAATTGATTGAAGAACTTGAGTAAATAAAGGGGGAAACCATTCCCAACACAACTATAACTGAGTGTGTGCATGTATTGAGTGTAATTGTATGAGAGTCAGAATTTTGCCTACTTCTGAAGTTATAAATATTGGACATTGAGTGTGGAGAACCTTTTGTAGAGTATGGAGGACCTAACCTCTGTTACCAACTACTGCAAAATAGTAATTTGCTGGCTGTTGTTGTTCCAGACAGTTGTGTCATTGGAAGGTGACAAATTGGTTCAGATTCAGAAGTGGGATGGAAAACAATCAACACTTATCCGAGAAATCAAAGACGAGAAACTCATATTGGTATGTTGGAGAGAGTACGATTTGCATTTATATAGCACCTTACACATGTGAGAAACGTGAATTACTTTCAAATTCGGGTTTATATTCACTGAGGTGATTAAGCTAGGGCACGGGTTTCAGGAATGATTGGTGGCGTCAAGCACCTCTAGTTCAAGGTGAAGCTCCTTCTTTGTCCCAGTAATGTGCTTTAGCTACCACGTCTGAATCAAAGTTGCACTTTTTGGTGAATATCTGTGTTCATCAAGAACAATGTATTTATATAGCACCTTAAAGGAGGAAAGAGAGGCACAGAGAAGGAGAGGTTTAGGGAGGGAGTTCCAGAGCTTAAAGCCCAGGCAGTTGAAGGCACAGCCACCGATGGTTGAGTGATTATAATCAGGGAGGACAGAATTAGAGTGCAGACATCTCGGATGGTTGTGAGGCTGAAGGAAATTAGAGAGATAGGGAGGGGCGAGGCCATGGAGGAATTTGTAAACCAGGATGAGAATTTTGAAATCAAACCATTGCTTAATTGGGAGCCAATGTAGGTCAGCGAACACAGGGGTGATGGGTGAACAGAACTTGGCGTGAGTTAAGACATGGGTTGCTGAGTTCGGGTATAATATCAAGTTTATGTAGGGTAGAATGTGGGAGGGCAGCCAGGAGTGCGTTGGAGTAGTCTAGAGGTAATAAAGGCATGGATGAGGGTTTCAGCAGCAGATGAGCTGAGGCAGGGGTGGAGACGGGCAATGTTAGAGGTGGAAATAGGCGATTTTAGTTATGCCATGGATATGTGGTCTGATGCTCATTTCAGGGTCAAATATGACACCAAGGTTGCGAACAGTGTGGTTCAGCCACAGACAGATGTTAGAGAGAGGGATGGTCGTTGTTAGGGAATGGAGTTTGTGGCAGGTGAACACTGGGAAACAGAACTCAGTGTATGAAGCATTCCAGGTCGGGTATAGACCAGTTACATACAGAGTAAAGCTTCCCTTACGATATTCCTCAAATATTAATCTCTAGTCCCTCGTGCACAAGTGTCCAGTGTTCCATTTCCCATGTTATCCATCCGGGGTGTCTCTACGTGTGATTGTCAATTTGCAGCCTATTTGAGCCAGTTTGTGTTAACAGCCTATACCTGCTAAGAACTGGATTGACACTGGTAAACCTGATTTTTGTAGGATCCTTACAACCAGCAGAGGGAGGACCTTTTTATCCCTTCTGTCTGAGCTGAGGAAAATGCATTCTACACAAAGTTACATTTAAACTAAAGTGTGCACACTTTGGCCCAGGTTTCTGCCCCCTGTAAAAACCTCCATGAGGTGCGCCGATTTTCTCGAATAAAAAGGGCGCCGAAAAGTTACCTTCTAATTCTCCGAGCTCCTCAGGACGTCTTCGGCCTCAACGTAGCGCAGCACAAGGGATGGGGGGGTGGGGGGGAGGGGCGGAGCCAGGTCCCGGTGCCGAAAACAGTGCCAGGACCTCTGCACATGCGCGCTAGAGTGTGCGCACATGTGCAGTAGCTCCTCGCAGCTCGCATCTCTGCGACGCTGCGTGGGAGGGGCCCGAAGCACGCCGCCCCTAGCCCTGGCCAAATGGGCTCCCCGGGCATTGAAGATGTGCTTAGTTATCGGGACTTGGGCTTCTGAAACACCCACACCGATTATTGCTGGGATGATCCGATTAACTGTGAGCCCAGAAAGCAACGTCTGATGTCTGGGAGGGAAATCGCTGGTTTCATTGACAGACCGACTGACAAATCACCTGATGGGAAGTAAGTTGGAGGGAGAACCCACTCGCTTGTCGTGGTGGGAGTCACACAAGCCCATGTTCGGAGTCGGTCTGTGCTCCGTTCAGAAGATGAGCGCTCCGGCCACAGACTACTCTGAGCTGTACTTGGGATCCACGTCTTTGAACATTCTCTGACAACCACAGATTTTGGCAAAGTAAGGAGATGACACTTCGGGGTGAAGTTTCGGCCCTGACCTGAACGCCCGTTTTTCGCGCCCGAAAGTGCGTCAATAAAATACCTTCAGATTCTTCGGCTCCCTGCAGGTCCTTTGGAGCTTGGCGCGCACAGAGCAGCGGGGGGCGGAGCAAGAGAGTCGCGCCGATTCCCGAAATGGTGAGGGGCAGGGCTAATTTAAATGAGACAACGTCGTGCCGGCAGCCTTGCGCGTGCGCGTTGGAGCACGCGCGCACACGCAGTAGCACATAAAACATTGGCACTCAGCCATTTTTAAAGAGACTTGAAGAAAAGTCGAGCTACTGCCGCCGCCCCTGTTGCGTGGCCGAATGGCCTCAGTCCCCTTCGCAGCTCGAAGGCTGCTTGTTTGTTGTTTCTTCGGCTGCCGTCGAGCCACTGCCGCCGCCCCTATCGCGTGGCCGAATGGCCTCAGCCTCCTTCGCAGCTCAAAGGCTGCTTGCTGTTTCTTCGGCTGCTATCGAGCCACTGAAGCCGCCCCTGTCTTCGAGATGGAAGGAAGGCCTGCCTGAAGCACCGCAGCTCAAAGGCTGCTTGCTGCCGCTGTTGGGCTGCCGTCGAGTCACTGACGCCACCCCTGTCTCCAACATAGAAGGCCTGCCTGAAGCACCACAGCTTGAAGGCTGCTGCTGCTTCACACAGGTAGGAACATTGAATATTTTGTCTTTGCTTTGTTAATTTTTTATTCAGGATGGCTCTTTTTGTATAAGTAAGACTGTTGAGTGCTTGCCTGATTTGTAACCTATGCCTGATTTTCTAAGTGTAGGCAAGGTTTTTCTGAGCGTACAAAAATCTACACTTACTCCATTCTAAGTAAGTTTTCACTGCCTAAACTTTCGAAGCAGGCGTAAGTGGCCGGACACACCCACTTTTGGAAAAAAAAAATCTGTTCCAAAATTAAACTGTTCTAACTGACTAGAACTTCAGCAAAGTAAATGCCGAGAATTGCAATTTCTAAGATACTCCATTCTAAACCAGTTGCTCCAAAAAAACAGGAGCAACTCAGGCCGAAACTTGACCCCTTCAAGACCGCATCTGCGGGCAGCTTGCCTAGACTGGGGGAGAAAAGCCCTGCTTTTATTCCGGACTGGTTGGGATTCTAAAAGTGGAATCTTGCAATCTGGAAGCACCAGATTAATAAACATCTAAATTAATAAGCGTCTAGGTACAAAATACGCCAATTCCGGTGTGTGCTCCAGTCGGCAAGGTAGGACTTCTAATTTTTATTACTTGATTTAATGTTCATTTATTATTATTTTAAAATTATGATGGTTTCTCTGCATCTTTATGGTTAAAAGTGAAGTGTTTAATGCTTTGTAAAATCCCCTAACTTCCCTTCCCCCCCACCCCCCCAATCTCTCGCTGCCTGAGCCTAATTTATAAAGTATAGGCAAGGTTTTTCTGAACGTACAAAAATCGACACTTAATCCAAACTAACTTAGAATGGAGTAAGTTTTCACTGCCTAAACTTGCAAAACAGGCGTAAGTGGCTGATAACACCCCCTTCTGAAAAAAAAACTGTTCTAAAATGAAACTATTCTAACGAACTAGAATTGGAGCAAACTAAATGCCGAGAATTGCAATTTCTGAGATACTCCATACTAAACTAGTTGCTCCAAAAAAAAGGAGCAACTCAAGCTGAAACTTGAGCCCTTTGTCTCACCAAATCTTGTTGTCTGACAGATCATTTGGTTTTCTTTTCTCTAGACTCTTTCCTTCAATGATGTGGTTTCTGTTCGCACGTATGAAAGGGAAATTATATGAGGAAGCTTCTTTCTTCAGATTCCTTTATTTGATGCAGTGAATGTATGTTATGGCTGCCCACTCAACAGAGAGCAGCATCGTTCCCGTCACCCTGCAGCAAGCTACTGTACTTTTCAAATGTAATTCTTTTCACAAACCTAAAAATGTATTTGCAATAAATTAGATTTGTTTAAAAACAACTGTAGATTTCTGCAGGTTCTACCAAGTTTTTTTTTTTCTCAAACAAAATTGAAACTTTTTGGATATCCCAAGTCTTCATCTGTATTCCTCCCCTTATAAAATGGTTGTGTGCTCAAACTGAAGGCCTTGTAAAATTACTTGCAAGTTGTTAAATTTCCAGAGTTGTAGAACTTGTTCACTAAAACATTTTCACAGGTAATAGTTCAGGTTTTTTTTTTATTGCCGTTCAATAAATAATTGAAACGGGTAATTTTAGTGTTTACTAAATCAAATGATTCAATTGCAGTAGAGTGCTGTCTATCACACCAGCTACCTGCCAAAAGAATGCAGAAAACACCCAACACCTCTACCAGCAGGTATATATGCTCAAGCACACAAAGGCTGGAGTATTTTTAAAGGACTTAACACATCTTGGGTTAAGATAATGTTGCTAAACCACTTAAATGTTTATGGCATTTCAACCCTTACTGTTTTGTAACACACTCCAGCCTACATCTTAGATTTTTCATCAGTCGTGAGCTCCTGTCCTGTACAACTTATAGCCAATTTCTACATCTCCCAAGCAGTCCTAGTTTTATTTAACTAGCACTATTTACTTTCAGAATTCTATCCTTGAGCTCTTCCTTTTCCACATTGGTAACAACCCACAGAGTCTTTCATTTCCCCCCCTTTCAGTTTCCTGCCATTGTGCTTATATCTACCTTCCAACATCTAAGTTGGTTATATGTGACTTTGTTGTGAACTAGAATTTTAGATAGTCCCATTGGATAAGCTCTACATACTCGCTTGTCTGTGTCACACCATAGCTTGTTCTGCTGGGTATCAGACTTATAAGAAAAGGAGGCGGCCATTCAACCCGCCGAGCCTCTTCCGCCATTCAATTGGATCGTGGCTGATCTTTAATTAGCTACATTGGCTATATGCCAGCAGCATAGCTCAGATTGGTTGTTTTCAAAGATGGCCTACTTGCAAATGTGTTGGTTATTTTTCTTGTACTATTTTCATAATAAGGACATCTATCAATTTGTTCAAAGTTCGATCGCTCACTGGTGCCCAGAAGTGTCTTTCAGATGAGACGTTAGAACGTATGTTCTCGCAGGTGGACGTAAAAAATCTCATGGCACTATTTCGAAGTAGGGGAGTTATCCCCAGTGTCCTGGCAATATTTATCCCTCAATCAACATAAAAAGATTGTGGGAGCTTGCTGTCCTCAAATTGGCTGCTACATTTCCCACATTACAACTGTGACTACACTCCAAAAGTACTTCATTGGCTGTAAAGTGCTTTGAGACATCCAGTGGTCATGAAAGGTGTTATATAAATCCAAGTCTTTTCTTTCCTTTTAATTGGAAACAGGGTTGTAACTGGCTAACTTTGCTCGTGTGGCAGGCAGCATTCTTAGAAAGATTTCAATTAGTGGTATTTACATTCCGGGCCCTTTTCATAATACATAGAAACATAGAAAATAGGTGCAGGAGTAGGCCATTTGGCCCTTCGAGCCTGCACCGCCATTCAATAAGATCATGGCTGATCATTCCTTCAGTACCCCTTTCCTACTTTCTCTCCATACTCTTGATCCCCTTAACCATAAGGGCCATATTTAACTCCCTCTTGAATATATCCAATGAACTGGCATCAACAACTCTCTGCGGCAAGGAATTCCACAGGTTAACAACTCAGTGAAGAAGTTTCTCCTCATCTCAGTCCTAAATGGCCTACCCTTTATCCTAATAATGCCTGTTTCACATAAATGAAAACAGAAAGGAGTGATATTTGAATTATTTGCTGCAACCTAAACTTCACAAACTGCTCTGTAACCAACTCCCCACATAATTTGGAGCATCCCCTTGCGTAATAATTCTACATGAAAAATTACCGTCTTAAAATACATGTCGTAATACTGTACCAGTAATAGTTTATTATGAATTGTGAAATAAACCTCAATTTTCTCATGACTGTAACCTTCATGGGTCTTTAGTGACATGAAATAATAAAAGGCCACTCCATTCAACAGGCCCAGCAACAGATTATATATAGATAGTGGTGTCTTGTACTCCCACAACTTGTTTATTCTTAAGCTGTAAGAGTTTTAAGCCACAGAATCATCAATGTTACTTTCCCCTGGACCTTCCCTAATGCATCTTTTGAAGTAGTTGTGGGCTTACTATGATGTGGATTCATCTTCTCCTAGTACACTGAATGATTTGATTTTTTACTGTTTTTGTCTTTATGCGGGCATGTCGTCCATAGATCTATATTCCCTATGCTTACTGTGAGGTTTGTGTGACAACCGAGGCATACACCTACATTAATGTCGCTCAGCCACTTGTTGAGCTGCTAATCTGCATTTAAACCTGCAAGGTATATGAACTATTTCATTTTGTAACAAAATAATAAAGTACTGCCACTATAAGGCTACAACAGAACAATACATTCAATGTATTTCAAATTTAGTTAAGCCTATGGGTAACTACAATACATAAACAGTCAATTCTGAAAAAAAAAATCACATTTCAGCCTCCTGGAGTTAAGTTTCATACACCAACAGCCTGGAGCACAAAAAACACGTTTTATACGCCGTACTCTACACCATACTCTTCCTTAATCTCTCTTTCTGGATTCCTTATGCTTGTGTTTTTTATGTTTTTTCTTTTTGTGTAATCGTTCAGTCTTTTCTGAATGCTTGTTGTGCCTTTTGGTATCTGCAAGGTCCTGCTCACTGTTTGCGTCTGACATCTCAGACGAATGGGACTCGGAGGAAGATACCTTTTCTTTACTCTTCTTCCGTTTCTTCTTTTCTTTTTCCTGCAGAAGATCAAATGTTTATTTGCACCAACATTGGTGAAACAGCTCCCGTTTCCTTTCAGACGACAGGTTGGGAAACAGCAGGGCTATATTTATATTTTTCTTCAGTCCTTCTAACCCTCCAAATCTACACAAATCACATCTGTTGTGAGTTCGGCATGATCCAGTCCTTGAATATTTCATGGGACACAGTTATCATCCACCACTGTTGCTTTTCCTCTTTACCCCAAACAAGAATGCAAGTATTTCACCTTGGGTATTAGAAGCATCAAATCAGATCGATACTCAGGTTCGTCATTTGGTAGCGTTACCGCAACTGAACCACTTTGAACAATATCTCAAGATTTGAAGATTAGATAACTCATTACCACCTTCTATGCAACTGGAGAAAGCTTATCAAGTTAGGAAAGGTTAATTATAAACAGCGATTAATTATAACAGTAAGACAAAAGTGGTACCATCAGAAGCAGTGACAGGATTCTTGAGTCATGCATGCACAAGAAAATGTATTCCTTCTAAATTAACTTTTAAATCACAAATAACCATCAGAATTGAATAAGCTTCTAAATATAATGAACAATCTATATAAATGCAAGTTACTTTTTTAAATGCAGAATGGTTATTTTTTTAAACTCCCTGGTTAACATTAGAAGTGCACATTTAAAAGTTTGTCGTTCAATGACATCTGTAATTTTTATGAAGACATTCTCAAGGTTTTTATATCGTATATATCTTAAATGTAAGTTTGTCTAAATCGAATGATGCAATGTTACTGGAAGGCTTGTCTGTACAATGAGTACTTATGGGAGACATATTTTTCCCCATATCTGGATATTATAAAGTCATTCTAAGGTCTTAATCCTACCAAGTGAATGCATAGCCTCATGGAAACAACTGACATATCTTCATGGGAACATATGCTTCCTTTTGTTAACAGCTGCTTCAGCAGTTAGTGGAAATAATAATTTTTACTTGCAAGGAATCCTGCGATAAGTGCAAGTTATATGACTGCAAGGCACAGTGCAGTCTTTTAACTATACTAAATGATAAACCTTAAAGTTGCACTGTACTGTAATATAACACAGGACCTGCAAAATAGAATCAAATATTTCTACACATGTAATAAGGTGTGTGTGTATGTGTGGGGAGGCAAGAGGGAAAAGAGATTTGATATCTGCCATTTCTTTTTCCCTCTCCAGTTCTCTCACTCAAGATACTGAAAGTTCCATGGGGGTTGGCTGTGCTCTAGTATCTTGCCCAAGAGGCCATTCCTGGGTGATTAGAGGCAGTAAGCATTGGTAGGCTATTTGACTACAAGGGCATTATACTCAAATCCCTTCCTCAACTGATGTACACACATTCCAGCAAGGAGCAATGGTTAGCAATTAGTGACAACCCTATCTGATTTTTGCCCTGCCGAACCCAAGCACACAAAGAGCCAATTGTAGCACTCTGTAATGGCTACAAAATCATCATTAACCAGGAATTGAATTTGGGATCTTTTGGTTAGTATGGCAAAGTTAAATTCATGTGGAGCTTTTACTTTCTGATATAGTCCTGATCCATGCCTTCATTTTTGTAAATTGCACCCCCTTTTCAATAGGCAATGCTCCACCTTTGCCAGTAAAATATCTATGGAATAATATATTTATCCTAGTAAGTGGATACTGGGAACATGGCACTGTTGGGTTACACATGCAAACTAATGACCACTATCTATCTTTCTATTTGAAACTCAGGAATCCTAAAAGTACTAACAGGATTTATCTGTGGACAAAGCTTATGAAAGCAATCTCTAGGTACGATGTAAACCGTGTGCTTCTCCCATTTTTTGAACCTTAACAATTATCTGTCACTCCAACTTCTCAATTACATTGAGGTTGCTTGCATGTTTAAAAAAAACATTAGATTAACCTTGCAGGACTGAAAGCAAGAAATTATACTTTTTGCCTCAATTTCAAAATTCTCATCCTCATTTTCAAATCCCTCCATGGCCTTACCCCTCCCTATATCTTAATTCTCCTCCAGCCCCATAATCCCCCCCCGCCCCGCGATGTCTGCGCTCCTAAGCATCCCTGATTGTAATCGCTCAACCATTGGTGGCCGTGCCTTCTGTTTCCTAGGCCCCAAGTTCTGGAAACTCCCTGCCTAAGCCTCTCCACTTCTCTTTCCTCCTCCAAGATGCTCCTGAAAACCTACTCCTTTGACTAAGCTTTTGGTCACTGTGCAAATTTCTACTTATGCAGCTCAGTGTAACATTTTTAGCACATAATATTCCTGTGAAGCGCCTTGGGATGTTTCACTACGTTAAAGGCGCTCTATACACACACACACATTGTTGTTGTAAAACTAAATGTAAACTGTAGACTGAACTCTGACCCCATTCCCTACAAGCATAGCTCCCCATTGGGAGTGCAGGATAGCAGAATTACCCTGATTGTGCCAAACATGGTGGGATTGGTTAACAAGAATGTGATTTGTGGCAGGGCATACTGCAAGGAGATAGTGGACAGAAAAACTAATAGTGAGGAGACAGATACGGTGTTAGGGTTAGAAATGGAAAGAAGAAAAAAGGTCTTGGGGATTAGCTCAATGACTGACCAGTCGGCAGATTGGCAAGCTGTTCTAAATAATCCAAAATAGTCAAAAGACTCAACATTAGTGCTGATCTAATCAGTAGAAGAGAAAGCATAGAGCCAATGCTGACTGAGCAATGCAGTTACCAAGATTAATACTTTACTCAGAGAAGATAGACATGGTAGATTTGGTTTACTTTGATAAAATGTTCAAGAAAACTATCAAGATTACAAGCAAAAGTCAAGTATAGGTACTTATCAAACTGCAGTCAATCATACTTGATGCTTTATAAAGCATCAAGGTTGTATAAAGCATTTAAGGAAAGCAGGAGGCTAGATTTGTAATAACTCTTTCCAATGCAGATTTGAGAATCACGGAACTTTAAAAAAAAGACTGTTGTTTAAAACTTCCTAAATTTAGCATTATCTCACATACTCACCTTCTGGCGAAAATATTAAGAGGCCTGCCAGATTGAATCAGCTGCTTAATTGAATAACTGCCTGAGCCCAACATCGCAGAGTACACGTGACTCAACTCACCAGCTTGCGGATATACCAAATCAATGGCCTTCCCCAAGGCCAGACCGTAAAAATTCATCTGTGCTGATGACTATGTCTTTACTAGTCAAACTAGTGACTTTTCCACTTTGGAACCCACATCCACTAATGATATGAAACTTGAAGCGGAGTAGTGACTGAAATGGCATCTACCAAGTACCACAAATAAGACCTCCGTCTTTCACTTGCACAACTAGTGCATCTCGTGAACTCACTTACATCCTAAATGGTCAACTTCTTAAAGATCATGCTCATCCTATCTACTAGGGCGTTGCCCTCGACCCCACATTATCCTACAAAATCGGTGAATAGACTTTGTGACATGTTGCAAATTAACAATGATTTGTTCTAATCACCAACCTAGCTACCCAAACTTTCCCCGATTCCTTTGACTTTTCTTTACCAACTCGCTAGCAAGAATATTGGGCAGCAGATGCTCCTATAAATCACATAATCTCCGACCCGAAGGACCATCAACCAGGATTCAACTGGCCACATCGGGATTGGGCGTTTCTGCACTGCTTTCAAGCTTTACAGGGACAATGCGCATCAAATCTTCACCTACTTCATGACAACAACAAACATCCTTGCGGACAAATACAAACCAAATCCCATGTCGTTGAATCACACCTACTAATTAAACTATCTGGCACTTTGCATGCTGGTGACGACAATGCTCTAAGATGGCTGGAATTATAGACCGAGCCGATGAATAAATAACTACCTTCTTTTTCTTCTTTGGAGGTTGAAATTCAGATTGGCTGGAGCAGTCGGCTGGTTCCACCTCATCATCAGGAACTAGACTATATTTAACGCCTCCAGGCTGCATGAAGCAGTCTTTCGCAAAATGTCCTGGAAGGAAAACAAGGTTACAGTCCTTCTGAAGTTATGATTCACTCTTTATTAAATGCAAAGATGCTACTACACAGGTGTCATGCAATGTGACACCTTTATACGGGTGCAGTTGTCCACTTAACACAAAAGGAACTATTTGTACACTGAGTGCCGTAGGCTATTTGACCACAGAGATCATCACCTCTGGATCCGATCCTGCCCTTAAACGTGTATGTGTGTCTGTGATTGATCAGTCACCAAGTACCGTCCCCTATCCAATTGTCCTCTTCCTAGTCAGGGGACAGTGAGCCTTCCATCCTAAGTGGCAAACTCAGCAAAGAAGTGGGACCTCCGTGATCTATCCAGCTTAGAACCCCATCACATAATGAATGCAGCCATCAAAAGGAGGAATTTTCCACCTTATATCTTCCTACTAACTTTATCCTTGCTCTTCCCCTCCTGAAGGTTTTGGTCTATTCTGAAGTATAGTTCCAAAGACACTGGCCCTAACATCCACACAGACACAGCTGCAAAAGGAATCAATGGATAGCAATCGGCACAGGGTACTCGAGGAGGATTTAAATACCACAACAAAGAAAAGTTGGCTCCTTGAAAGATTTGCACACTTGATTTTTGTGTTTCCTCCCCATCTCCTCATGCCGCACTCAATACCTCTTAGACAGGGTTGGCACAAACCCACACCGCTGACAAAGTTGCTCTGTATTCAGCAAGACATTTTTCCATGTTAAAGGTGGTACATAATGCAAGTTGTTTTTGGGAGGTGTACAGAGTATCCTGGGGAAGTGCACAAGAGCATCCTGGGCTGACAGTCATTACAATCATCCCTCTGTCCAAGAAGTGTCCCAATATCTGGGCTCAAGTGTTCATTGTATGGGAAACAACCTGCAAAAAAAGTTCAAATTATGTACCCACCCCCCCACCCGATGCCATCACAATTCAGTTCGATCCTGCTCTACACACTTCCAGTGTCATGCTGACAATTCCATGCACTGCACTACCTTTGGTCAATCTGTCCACTGAATCGCATACAAATAGCAGACTCTGTGCACGTCCAATCATTGTAATCACCATCAGTCCATTCTCACAGCATCCCGCCCCCACACAACACAACAGAAGCTGTGCAAGGTGGTAAGTTTATTGATGATTCACTGTGAAGACAGTAACACATCTTAGATTTCAGACAACTACCACAAAACATCAACCAAACCTCTGTTACTGCCTTTTCATTCATTGGGGATATCTATATTATCCATGTATACAGTAATATTTTAAAGCAGGTGAACATCAGCATGATATCACTGTTTGCAACAAATGCTTAATTTTATTTCAAATTATTAAAGAAAGACTTGGATTTATATAGCGCCTTTCATGACCACAGGACGTCTCAAAGCGCTTTATAGCCAATGAAGTACTTTTGAAGTGTAGTCACTGTTGTAATGTAGGAAACACGGCAGCCAATTTGCGCACAGCAAGCTCCCACAAACAGCAATGTGATAATGACTAGATAATCTGTTTCTGTTATGTTGATTGAGGAATAATTATTGGCTAGGACACCAGGAATAACTCCCCTGCTCTTCTTCGAAATAGTGCCATGGGATCTTTTACGACCACTTGAGAGAGCAGACAGGGCCTCAGATTAACGTCTCATCTGAAAGACGGCACCTTCTACTGGGCTGTAGTGATACCCGCCCTCCTGTACGATTCAGAGACGTGACCATATACAGTAGACACCTCAAATCGCTGGAGAAATACCACCAGCGATGTCTCCGCAGGATCCTGCAAATCCCCTGGGAGGAGAGACGTACCAAAGTCAGTGTTCTCGATCAGGCCAACATACCCAGCATCAAAGCACTGACCACACTCTATCAGCTTTGTTGGGCAGGCCACATTGTTGGCATGCCTGACACAAAACTCCCAAAGCAAATGCTCTACTCGGAACTCCTACACGGCAAGCGAACTCCAGGTGGGCAGAGGAAACGTTTCAAGGGCATCCTCAAAGCCTCCTTGATAAAATGCAACATCCCCACCGACACCTGGGAGTCCCTGGCCAAAGTGGAGGAAGAGCATCTGGGAGGGCACTGAGCACCTCAAGTCTCAAGTCTCGTCGCCGAGAGCGTACAGAAAGCAAGCGGAAGGAGCGTGCAGCAAACCAGACTCCCCACCCGCCCATTCCACCTGCGACAGAGACTGTAATTCCCGTATTGGACTGTTCAGTCACCCGAGAACTCACTTTTAGGGCTCAATTTTGCCCAACCCCTTTGTTTGTTTGGCGCACTTACCTTAAGTGCGCCGAATTTGCACACTGGAAACGGCGCCGGAAAAAAGTCGCCCCATCCTGGCCGCTCTGCCAAGTCCCCAGAGTGGCGTGCATTGTGAAGTGGGGGGTGGAGCAACAGGCCAGCGCCGAAAACAGCTGCGTGCATGCGCAGTGAAATCTGCGCGCTTGCTCCTGCCCTCCCAGCGTGACCTGCGGGCTGTGAGCAGGGCACGATGCTCGCAGCCCCTAGCCCAGGCTGAAGGAACGCCCCGATCTCGCCACACCCTATCCCTGGCTCAGTGGCCTCCCGCACCGGCCGGCTGAGTTCCCAGGCCGAGGTAGGACTTAAGTTTTATTTTTTATTCATTGATGGTTGTGCTTGAGAGTTTTGATTGGGGGGGGGGGGGTGGGGCGGCGGGGAGGGGGGGGGGGAAAGAGTGTGTTTTGATGGGGGGGGGGGGGGGGGGACTTTAAAAAAAAAAACTTGATTCTGGCATAAAGGTAGGATTTCTATTTTTTATTTGCTATTGATTTATTACTTATTACTAAAGAGCACTAAACAAACCACAAAAAGTAAGTCTTGGCGCAGGTCCTCAGCTTCCTTCTAATTTTTATTTGTTATTGAATGCTTATTTTTGTGCTTTGTTTAGTGCTTTGTAAGTCTTGGTGCTTTAAACGAACTAAACTGCGTCGATTTCTTAACTGCCCGCAAGGTTTTTCAGAGCTGGCCACATACGCTGACCTAAGTCGATTTGGAGTAAGTTTTAGCTGGCCAAAGTGGCATAAATGGTCAAAACTGGTATGTGTCTGGGAACGCTGCCTTTTGAAAAAAAAACTGAACTAAAAAAAAATCGTACCTAACTGATTTACTCTGGAACAAATTTTGGGGGGAAAATGGCATTTTTTAAACCTACACCAGAAAAAACAATTTACTCCAAAAAAATTGATGCAAGTCATGGCCAAAGTTGGGCCCTCAGACTGGAAGCAAGTCTTCCTCGATTTTGAGGGACAGTCTATGATGATGATGGGCACTCCCTCAGCACTGAACCCACAACCTTCTGACTCAGAGAGGCGAGAGTGCTACCCACTGAGCCACAGCTCTCACTAGGTACTAGGTACAAAAGAACATTTAAAGTTCCTGTACACCCTCATAATCCCAGTTTTCAACAGAGAGTTTCATAAATATACCAGGCTGAGATGATTCAGGACAGGAAAAAGGTATATTTTGAAAGCTTCCAGACAAGAAAAGGATCTTACCACGTTAAGAGCCCTCCCAAGTCGTGGCCACTCTTCAAATGAAACCTTGCAACACAAGTTTGATTTTCCAGGTGAAAATCTCTCCACCATCACAAAGCTGACAGCTGACCGTATATTTCAATTTACAGCAGTAGCTGAGTTCCAAGGACTCACAGTTGCAACATCAATTTTTAAAACTAGTTCACTAGACAAGTTATTAAAATGCTACCCATCTTGACTGCTTTTCCTCAAATTTAGAGCCTTTCAGTTATTTGTGCTGAAATGAGATCTGCGATGTTAGCAGCTCAGATTTTTTTTGGTGCATTAATTTATTTTCTTTCCTAATTTTGCAGACAATGTACTCCCAAACCTCTACCTGCATTACTCGAGCCAATGACTCACTATCTTGCTATTATCCTCTTCCTCTGGGCGAAATAGATTGCCTATACTGGGATCCTCGTTCATAGCATTCTTGAGGAATTCGTTGAGCACTGGTATGCAAATCCACTGAACCACCTATTCATCTACCTATATATTTTATATATTATTCTAGACACCACACATCAAACCTTGCATTCATTGTGTCACAGGTTTAAAGTCGGAGTGTAAATTACGTATAAAGACTCAAATTGACTTCCAAACAAAGCAAAGCGAGTCAACTCCATCAGGGAGTCTCACTCACTTTAAGTCTGTTGTCAGATTGGGTCCAAACTCCCGATTCAAACTGCATTTACTCTATACCAACACTGCAGCTGCAGTGCACTTGCACCCATAGATGGATGGCTAACAATCTTAAAAGGAGACAGAAACTCATTTATCGCCCTGGGGCTGAAAATTTACAAACAATTTACTGACCTCCAATTGATTTCAACTACAATTAACAGCAACTACAATTTATCTGGATTCCCGAAGGGTGAATTTAAGCCAGTATTTTTTTTTAAACTCCTAACATCAAACGAGAAATTATGCATGTAATTAAGTACCTTTACATCCACACTTTTTGCAGACTGTGTTTAGGACAGCTTCGAGTGTTATCTTCTGCCCCGTAAAGTCTCTAAACTTGCGTTTCCTTCGCTCATCCTGGCTGCAAACAATCACAAAAGATGGAATTTATCTCCTGTGAAAAACTTAAAATTGGATCGAATAAAAAACAGAAAATGCTAGAAATACTCAACAGGTCAGGCAGCATCTGTGGAGAGAGAAACAGAGTTAATGTTTCAGGTCGGTGAACTTTCGAAAGGTCATCGACCTGAAATGTTAACTCTGTTTCTCTCTCCACCGATGCGGCCTGACTTGCTGACTTTCCAGCATTTTCTATTTTTCCATTTCATATTTGCAGCATCCATAGTATTTTGCTTTTGTTTTTAAATAGGCTCTACCCTATAGGAGGGAGCAGCATCCTCCATCAACAAGAGCCATGTTCCATTTTTGTGTGTAGTGTAGCATGATAAATCTGAGGCTGCATTCATCTTTTTCCATGATCAAATTACTTGTTTTGACAACAGGAAATTTAAAAACATTGTGTGGGAGAAGGATTTCAGTAGCTGGCAAATGCTCATAATACCCTGAGCTCAGGGAAACCTAGCATTAGATCACAGTATCAGTGCTCAATTTTTTCACAACTATCAGTGCATTTTAGAAACAAACAAGTCAAAGCCATTAACAAAAAACACATACTCAAGAGCAACATTATTTGGATCGAGATCCGTCCCAGACCCTTGATTGACAGCCTTCATTGAAAGAGAAAGCTTGACTTTGCCATCCTTCATCTAAAAACAAAAGCTTGGTTTTAATTATCGTCAGGTATCATGTGTACACAAGGTTTATTAAAAAAAAATCTGCTGCAGCATCACACAAACATGCAAAGTTATGTACATCTTGCAGAAGAAATGGGACAGATTAGCTAAAGGAGAAAGAAGGTGCAGAGGGAATTACATTTTGTTCCAAGTACTTTCCTTTTTGTACAAGAGAACTGACACTCTTTCCACATATTTCTTTGATTTAAAAAAAATGTCAATTATGGAATGCATTCCAGAACAGCTCTGTTGAAAACAGCAAGAGCTGCAACTTCAGAACATAGAAATATAGAAAATAGGTGCAGGAGTAGGCCATTCAGCCCTTTGAGCCTGCACCACCATTCAATAAGATCATGGCTGATCATTCACCTTAGTACCCCTTTCCTGCTTTCTCTCCATACCCCTTGATCCCTTTAGCCACAAGGGCCATATCTAACTACCTCTTGAATATATCCAACGAACTGACATCAACAACTCTCTGCGGTAGAGAATTCCACAGGTTCACAACTCTTGAGTGAAGAAGTTTCTCCTCATCTCAGTCCTAAATGGCTTACCCCTTGTCCTTAGATTGTGACCCCTGGTTCTGGACTTCCCCAACATCGGGAACATTCTTCCTGCATCTAACCTGTTCAGTCCCGTCAGAATTATATATGTTTCTATGAGATCCCCTCTCATCCTTCTAAACTCCAGTGAATACAGGCCCAGTTGATCCAGTCTCTCCTCATAGGTCAGTCCTGCCAACCCGGGAATCAGTCTGGTGAACCTTCGCTGCACTCCCTCAATAGCAAGAACGTCCTTCCTCAGATTAGGAGACCAAAACTGAACACAATATTCCAGTTGAGGCCTCACCAAGGCCCTGTACAACTGCAGTAAGGCTTCCCTGCTCCTATACTCAAATCCCCTAGCTATGAAGGCCAACATGCCATTTGCCTTCTTCACCTGCATGCCAACTTTCAATGACTGATGAACCATGACACCCAGGTCTCGTTGCACCTCCGCTTTTCCTAATCTGCCACCATTCAGATACTATTCTGCCCTCGTGTTTCTGCCACCAAAGTGGATAACCTCACATTTATTCACATTATACTGCATCTGCCATCTCACTCAATCTGTCCAAATCACCCTGCAGCCTCTTAGCATCCTCCTCACAGCTCACACCACCACCCAAGTTTAGTGTCATCTGCAAACTTGGAGATATTACACTCAATTCCTTCATCCAAATCATTAATGTATAATGTAAAGAGCTGGGATCCCAGCACTGAGCCCTGTGACACTCCACTAGTCACTGCCTCCCATTCTGAAAAGGACACGTTTATCCCGACTCTCTGCTTCCTGTCTGCCAACCAATTCTCTATCCACGCCACTACATTACCCCCAATACCATGTGCTTTGATTTTGCACACCAATCTCTTATGCGGGACCTTGTCAAATGCCTTTTAAAAGTCCAAATACACCACATCCACTGGTTCTCCCTTGTCCACTCTACTCGTTACATCCTCAAAAAATTCCAGAAGATTTGTCAAGCATGATTTCCCTTTCACAAATCCATGCTGACTTGGACCGATCCTGTCACTGCTCTCCAAATGCACTGCTATTCATAGCTAGGGAATTTGAGTATAGGAGCAGGGAGGTCTTACTGCAGTTGTACAGGGCCTTGGTGAGGCCTCACCTGGAATATTGTGTTCAGTTTTGGTCTCCCAATCTGAGGAAGGACATTCTTGCTATTGAGGGAGTGCAGCGAAGGTTCACCAGACTGATTCCAGGGATGGCTGGACTGACATATCAGGAGAGACTGGATCGACTGGGCCTTTATTCACTGGAGTTTAGAAGGATTAGAGGGGATCTCATAGAAACGTATAAGATTCTGACAGGACTGGACAGGTTAGATGCAGGAAGAATGTTCCCAATGTTGGGGAAGTCCAGAACTAGGGGACATAGTCTTAGGATAAGGGGTAAGCCATTTAGGACTGAGATGAGGAGAAACTTCTTCACTCAAGAGAGTTGTTAACCAGTAAAATTCCCTGCCGCAGCGAGTTGTTGATGTCAGGTCATTGGATATATTCAAGAGGGAGTTAGATATGGCCCTTATGGCTAAAGAGATCAAGGGGTATGGAGAGAAAGCAGGAAAGGGGTACTGAGGGAATGATCAGCCATGATCTTATTGAATGGCGGTACAGGCTCAAAGGGCCGAATGGCCTACTCCTGCACCCATTTTCTATGTTTCTATGTTAATAATTGATTCCAACAAATTCCCCACGACTGATATCAGGCCAAACGGTCTATAAATACCTGCTTTCTCTCTCCCTCTTTTCTTAAAAAGTGGAGTTACATTAGCTACCCTCCAGTCCATAGGAACTGATCCAGATTCGATAGACTGCTGGAAAATGATCACCAATGCAACCACTATTTCTAGGGCCACTTCCTTAAGTACTCTGGGATGCAGACAATCAGGCCCCGGGGATTTATCGGCCTTCAATTCCATCAATTTCCCTAACACAATTTCCTGCCCAATAAGGATTTCCTTCAGTTCCTCCTTCTCACTGGACCCTCGGTCCCCAATATTTCCGGAAGGTTATTTGTGTCTTCCTTCATGAAGATAGAACCAAAGTAATTGTTCAACTGGTCCGCCATTTCTTTGTTCCCCATTATAAATTCACCTGAATCTGACTGCAAGGGACCTACGTTTGTCTTCACTAATCTTTTTCTCTTCACATATCTATAGAAGCTTTTGCAGTCAGTTTTTATGTTCCCAGCAAGCTTCCTCTCATACTCTATTTTCGCCATCCTAATTAAACCCTCTGTCCTCCTCTGCTGAATTCTAAATTTCTCCCAGTCCTCAGGTTTGCTGCTTTTTCTGGCCAATTTATATGCCTCTTCCTTGGATTTAACACTATCCCTAATTTCTCTTGTTAGCCACGGTTGAGCCACCTTCCCTGTTTTATTTTTACTCCAGACACAGATGTGCAATTGTTGAAGTTCATCGATTTGATCTTTAAATGTTTGCCATTGCCTATCCACCGTCAACCCTTTAAGTATAATTTGCCAGTCTTTTCTAGCCAATTCACGTCTCATACCATCGAAGTTACCTTTCCTGAAGTTCAGGACCCTAGTCTCTGAATTAATTGCGTCACTCTCCATCTTAATAAAGAATTCTAACATATTATGGTCACTCTTTCCCAAGGGGCCTCGCACAACAAGATTGCTATTTAGTCCTTTCTCATTACACATCACCCAGTGGTGCATCAGCACAACTGTAGGAAGCCACGCTGCAGGATTCCAAGAACCAAATACCATTTAATGCGTACTCCACATCCTTGATTTTTCTACCTATTCTTATCACTTTGCACTTATCTGTGTTGAATTCCACTGCCACTTTTCTGCCTATTGATCCAGCCTATCCAGGACCCTTTGGATTATCGCAAATTGGTGAGCACCATTGGTCGCTGCACACAATTTGGGTTCACTCTGTAATCTCAGACACTGCAAACAATATTCTGTCCTTGGTCATTCATAAAAATTTAAACAGCGACCATCTCGTGGGATTCCACTGGCAACCACTTGTACGCTGAAATCTCCAAATGCCACGCATCAATCCAACCTAATATTTTGCTATCTATTTCATAGGCAGGCACCGAGTGAATTAGTGTCAAATACTTCTCTGAAATCCAAGTAGAATACAGCCACTGCCTCCCCTAATCCATCGGATCTATAAGCTCCCCAAAGAAAAGTGAGAAAAGCATGTGTATTTTTACTTGCTTTATACAATACATGTCCCCTTAAACTCCTGTTACTTTATCTAGTAAAAATGTCAGAAAATGAGCCAATAAAAATGCTTGTTTTGAGAGGTATTTATCTGCATTGTGTGACACAAAATTGTAAATCCATTTTTAACAAATATATATCCAATTTTGTTGCACGTTGCACAAGGAGGAAATCTTCCCCACAGATCATCAGAGGAATGGAGCTGGGAAAAATTCTCTTAGAATCACATGCAGCTTTGAGAAGGATAGTTGCCGTACCTCTTTTCCAATTACTTTAACCCAAACTTTTTCTCCAACATCAACAATCTCGGCCGGATTATCCACCCGACTTGCTGACATATGTGACTTGTGAACAAGACCTGCGAAATAAAAACAAGCATTCAGTGAACTGATCCTAGATACAGCGCCCATGACCCCTGGCTATCTGGCCCACGTAGCTCATTGACTCGCCCTGGTCTGCTACGGTTCGCTTCTGATTTATGCCTCTTGAGTTTCTTGGCTTGTATTTGGAAATGCTAGTTTGGAACACACACAACTGGTAGCAAATATTGATCAGACATTTTATAGAACAGAGAATATCTGATTTGGCAAGAGCCACAACAATAAAAGAAAAAGATGACATACATTTAACATTATTCAGTAAGTGGAAAGGATTTGTGTATCTTAACAATTGTGCTACCTGTATATATTTAAATACAAAACAGTAAGATATATAGACTGTGTACACAATTGATAGTATGATGTACCTTGTCGTTTGCAACCAGGAATTTTAATAAATGCTCCATATTCGGTTACAGATGCAACCTGAAAAATTAATTTGAGTAGATTTTTTTTTAATTATTTAAAAATAGGCAATAAAAATTGTAAGAAATTTGTGTATATTTAAAGCAGCAATCTGTGTACATGTTGAAAGATGTACCTCGCCCTGGAAGATTATGTACTTGTCGGGCAACTCCTCCATTTTTATACAAACTGCAGTACACAAAGGAAGGAGACAGGCTTTTCTTCAGCTAATGGCCATATTCATGGTAAAAGTTTATTTCATTGTATCTTCTTCTCACTTTTTGTCAGGAAATTCTAGATGAAGAAAAAAAAACACAATTAAAAAAACAATGTTTGTTCTCAGAATGTGGTGTGATGCTGGCAAGGTTGCATTTATTGCCCATCCCAGAGTGTCCCGAGAAGGTGGTGATGGGTCTTCATGAACTGCTGCAAATAATGAAACCACACTCAACGGCAATCAAATGTTTCCTAAAATAACACATCATAATCATAAACCAGAAATGTCCGGCAACTCTTATCGGAGAAAAAGATTGTCATATTACGTCAGATTATTTATTTTGCTATGCTGGCCTTTTGCAAAGAAAAGCTGTTTTTCTGGAGTGAATAGAATACTCCTGGTGTAGTCTTTTTTTAACTCTCAATGTTGTTCACGAATTAGCCAGTCAGCCTCATTGATGGAAATAAGAGCTGTGGCATTCAGAACTTTATATGCTTCCTTTAATCATAGAATCATAGATGTTTACAGCACGAAAGGAGGCCATTTCAGCCCATCGTGTCCGTGCCGGCCAACAAAAGGCTATCCAGCCTAATCCCACTTTCCAGTTCTAGGTCCGTAACCCTGCAGGTCACAGCACTTCAAGTGCACATCCAAGTACTTTTTAAATATGGTGAGGGTTTCTGCCTCTCCCACCCTTTCAGGCAGTGAGTTCCAGACCCCTACCACCCTCTGCGTGAAGAAATTTCCCCTCAAATCCCCTCTAAACCTTCTACCAATTACTTTAAATTTATGCTCCCTGGTTGTGGACTCCTCGGCTAAAGGAAATAGGCCCTTTCTATCCACTATATCTAGGCCCCTCATAATTTTAAACACCTCAGTGAGGTCTTCCTCAGCCTCCTCTGTTCCAAGGAAAACAAACCCAGCCTATCCAATCTGTCCTCTTAGCTAAGATACTCCACTCCCGGCAACATCCTCGTAAATCTCCTCTGTACCCTCTCCAGTGCAATCATGTCCTTCCTGTAATGCGGTGACCAGAACTGCATGCAGTACTCCAGCTGTGGCCTAACCAGTGTTTTATACAGTTCAAGCATAACCCCCACCGCGCCCCGCCCCGATCTTATATTCTTTGTCTCGGCTAATAAAGGTAAGCATTCCCTATGCCTTCATAACCACCTTATCTACCTGGCCTGCTACCTTCAGGGATCTGTGGACATGCACTCCAAGGTCCCTTTGTTCATCTACACTTCTCAGTGTCCTACCATTTAATATGTATTCCCTTTCCTTGTTGGCCCTCCCCAAATGCATCACCTCACACTTCTCTGGATTAAATTCCATTTGCCACCGTTCTGCCCACCTGTCCAGTTGATTGATATCTTCCTGCAGTCCACAGCTTTCTTCTTCATTATCAACCACACAGCCGATTTTAGTATCATCTGCAAACTTCTTAATCATAGCCCCTATATTCAAGTCTAGATCATTGATGTATACCACAAAAAGCAAGGGACCTGGTACTGAGCTCTGCAGAACCCCACTGGAAACATCCCTCCAGTCACAAAAATACCTATCAACCATTACCCTTTGCTTCTTGCTTCTCAGCCAATTTTGGATCCAACTTGCCACTTTGCCCTGGATCCCATGGGCTTTTACTTTCATCACCAGTCTACCATGTGGGACCGTATCAAAAGCTTTGCTAAAATCCATATACACTACATCATACGCACTGCCCTCATCGACCCTCCTGGTTACCTCCTCGAAAAATTCAAATCAAGTTAGTCAGGCACGACCTTCCCTTAACAAATCAATGCAGACTGTCCCTGATTAATCCATGTCTTTCCAAATGAAGATTTGTCCTGTCCCTCAGGATTTTTTCCAATAATTTTCCCACCACTGAGGTCAAGGTGACTGGCCTGTAATTACTCGGTCTACTCCTTTCTCCCTTCTTAAACAAAAGTACCACATTAGCAGTCCTCCAATCCTCTCGCACCACACCTGAAGCCAGAGAGGATTGGAAAATGGTGGTCAAAGCCTCTGCTATTTCCTCTTTTGCTTCACTTAACAGCCTGGGATACATTTCATCTGGGCCTGGAGACTCATCCATTTTCAAAGCTGCTAAACCCCTCCTCGCTCACTATGTTTATTTCATTGTCTGCATTGCCCCTCTCTTGTGAAAACAGACGCAAAGTATTCCATCAAGAACCATACCCACATCTTCTGCCTCCAGACACAGATTACCTTCATGGTCTCTAATAGGCCCTACCCTTTTTTTGTTATCCTCTTGCTCTTAATATATTTATAAAACATCTTTGGGTTTTCCTTGCCAAGAATTTTTCATGCTCTCTCTTTGCTTTCCTAATACCCCTTTTAATTTCACCCCAGGACTTTTATACTCTTCTAGAGATTCTGTAGTATTTATTGAGAGGTTAAACCCTCTCAGGTGGATGTAAAAGATCGCATGGCACTTTTTCGAAGAAGAGCAGGGGAGTTATCCCTGGTGTCCTGGCCAATATTTATCCCTCAATCAACATAAAAAACGGATTATCTGGTCATTATCACATTGCTGTTTGTGGGAGCTTGCTTTGTGCAAGTTGGCTGCCACATTTCCCACTTTACAACAGTGACTATACTCCAAAAGTACTACATTGGCTGTAAAGCGCTTTGAGACGTCCAGTGGTCTTGAAAGGCGCTATATAAATGCAAGTCTTTCTTTCATCAAGAAGTAGTAGTCTGAAAAATTAATTTAGACCATCGGTATTGGTAGAGCCAGTACAATCTCTACTGCAACAGCCATATCAATTAAGTATTTGCAACAGGAGTAAAATTGCCCTACAATCTTAATATACTACATCTGCCTATGTTAACTGATGAATTTTGTAGTTTACTGGCTGCAACATTCTTCTCAAAACTCAAATGATTTGTTGTCCCAATCTGCTGTAATGCTAAATTTCTTTCCAATCCTGTATACTGACTCAATAGTGATATTACTGAATACTGCAGCATGAAAAGGAGTATCAAATTCACCAAGTAGATACTTCAAAAAATGGACATCTAACCAATTAGCATGACAGTACAATGTAAAAACAATAGTGCATTTACTAACGAAAGACTTGGATTTATATAGCGCCTTTCACAGCCTTTCTCAAAGCGCTTTACAGCCAATGAAGTACTTTTGGAGTGCAGTCACTGTTGTAATGTGGGAAACATGGCAGCCAATTTGCACACAGCAAGATCCCACAAACAGTTATGTGATAATGACCAGATAATCTGTTTTTTTGTTATGTTGATTGAGGGATAAATATTGACCAGGACACCGGGGATAGTTCCCATGCTCTTCTTCTAAATAGTGCCATGGGATCTTTTACACCCATTGGAGAGAGCAGACGAGGCCTCAGTTTAACGTCTCATCCGAAAGACGGCACCTCTCAGCACTGCACTATAGTGTAAGCTTAGAATTTTTTTGTGCTCAAGTCCCTAGAGTGGGACTTAAACCCACAACTGTTCTAAATGTAAACTTGTATACACTTTGTACAGCCACCAGAGGGCTCATCCCCTGGAGTCCCAAGAGATCCCATAATCCCTTGGGAGCACAGGTACTTAAGGAGGCCTCACAGGCTGGAGAGGCACTCGGGAGACCTGCAATAAAAGACTACGGTCACACTTTACTTTGAGCTCACAGTATCCAGTCAGACTCTTTCTTCATACATAACAACTGGTGACGAGATACAGATAACGAACCCAACGATGCAGAGAACAGTGGGAATCTTGGAGAAATTCTCGGAGGGAGATGATTAGGAAACCTTCGTGGAGTGACTCGACCAATACTTCATGGCCAAGGAGCTGGAAGGAGAAGTGAACGCTGCCAAACGAAGGGCGATTCTCCTCACCGTCTGCGGGGCACCAACATATGGCCTCATGAAAAATTTGCTTGCTCCAGCGAAACCCACAGAGAGATCATACGATGATTTGTGCACACTGGTCCGGGAGCATCTGAACCCAAAGGAAAGCGTTCTGATGGCGAGGTACTGGTTCTACACCTACAAAAGGTCTGAAGGCCAGGAAGTGGCGAGTTATGTCGCTGAGCTAAGATGCCGTGCAGGACATTGCGAATTTGAAGGACATTTGGAGAACATGCTCAGAGACTTTTTCATATTTGGCATTGGCCATGCAACGATACTTCGCAAACCTTTGACTGTAGAGACCCCAACCTTGAATAAGGCCATAGCGATAGCCCAGGCGTTCATTGCCACCAGTGACAATACTAAACAAATCTCTCAGCACGAGTGCTGCTACAAGTACAGTGAACAAAGTGATGTTGTTTTCAAATCGCAACATACAGGGCAGGCCCAACATGCCTGCAGCTGCACGTCCGCAGATGTCTCAGAGTCCACCATCAAGGGTGATGAATGCAAAGCCATTAACACTTTGTTGCCGCTGCGGGGGTGATCATCGTTTCCATTCATGCCGTTTCAAAGGGTACGTTTGCAAGGGCTGTGGAACAATGAGACACCTCCAACGTATGTGCAGGAAAGCTGTTAATTCTGTTAATTCTGCAAACTACCATGTTGCAGAGAAGGACAGATCCACGGCGGATCACGACGAATCAGAGCCTCAGACCGAGGAGGCAGAGGTATATGGGGTGCATACATTTACCACTAAGTGTCCCCCCCGATAATGCTGACGGTTGAACTAAATGGACTCCCGGTATCAATGGAGTTGGACACGGGCGCGAGCCAGTCCATTATGAGCAAAAAGCATTTCGATAAATTGTGGTGCAGCAAGGCCTCAAGGCCAGTCTTGACTCCAATTCGCACAAAACTGAGAACTTACACAAAGGAACTGATTCCCATAATCGGCAGTGCTACTGTAAAAGTCTCCTACGATGGAGCGTTGCACATGCTACCACTCTGGGTGGTACCCGTTGATGGTCCCACGCTTCTTGGCAGGAGCTGGCTGGGAAAGATACGCTGGAACTGGGACGACGTCCGAGCGCTCTCGTCTGCTGACGACACCTCATGTGCCCTGGTCTTAAATAAGTTTCATTCTCTGTTTGAACCAGCCATCGGGAAGTTCCAAGGAGCAAAAGTGCAGATCCACCTAATTCCGGGGGCGCATCACAAGGCGAGAGCAGTACCGTACATGAGGAGAGAACGGGGAGAGATCGAGCTAGACCGGCTGCAACAAGAGGGCATCATTTTGCCAAATCAAATTCAACGAGTGGGCCAATCCGATCGTCCCTGTCCTCAAGGGAGATGGCACCGTCAGAATCTGTGGTGATTACAAAGCAACTATCAATCGTTTCTCCCTGCAGGACCAATACCCACTACCAAAGGCCGACAACCTTTTTGCTACACTGACGGGAGGAAAGACATTAACGAAGCTGGACCTGACCTCGGCCTACATGACGCAGGAGCTGGAGGAATCATCGAAGGTCCTCACCTGCATCAACACGCACAAAGGTCTCTTCATTTATAACAGATGCCCGTTTGGAATTCGGTCAGCAGCAGCAATATTCCAGAGAAACATGGAAAGCTTACTGAAGTCGGTCCCGCACACGGTGGTCTTCCAGGACGACATCTTGGTTACAGGTCGGGGCACAGTCGCGCATCTGCAGAACCTGGAGGAGGTTCATAGTCGACTCAACCGCGTGGGGCTCAGGTTAAAACGCTCGAAGTGCATTTTCCTGGCGCCTGAAGTGGAGTTCCTGGGGAGAAGAATTGCGGCGGACGGCATCAGGCCCACCGATTCGAAGACGGAGGCAATCGAGAACACACTGAGGCCACAGAACGTGACGGAGCTGCGGTCGTTTCTGGGACTCCTGAACTACTTTGGTAACTTCTTACCGGGTCTCAGCACACTGTTAGAACCACTGCACGCCTTACTGCGTAAAGGAGACGAATGGGTACGGGGCAAAAGCCAAGAAAATGCCTTTGTAAAAGCTAGAAAATTGTTATGCTCAAACAAATTGCTTATGTTGTATGATCCATGTAAGCATTTGGTACGAGCATGTGATGCGTCGTCGTATGGCGTCGGGTGTGTATTGCAACAAGCTAATGATTTTGGGAAATTGAAACTGGTTGCTTATGCATCCAGCAGTCTGTCTAAGGCTGAGAGCCTACAGCATGATTGAAAAAGAAGTGTTAGCGGTTGTCTATGGGGTAAAGAAAATGCATCAATACCTGTTTGGGCTAAAATTTGAACTGGAAACTGACCACAAGCCACTGTTATCCCTGTTTACTGAGAGTAAGGGGATAAATATTAATGCATCGGCCCGCATCCAGAGATGGGCGCTCACGTTGTCTGCATACAACTAGCCATCCGCCACAGACCAGGCACAGAAAACTGTGCCGATGCTCTCAGCAGGCTGCCATTGCCCACCACGGGGGTGGAAATAGCACAGCCCGCAGATTTAGTCATGGTTATGGAAGCATTCGGGAATAAACAATCACCCGTCACAGCCCGACAGATTAGAACCTGGACAAGCCAGAACCCTTTACTGTCCCTCGTTAAAAACTGTGTGCTTCATGGGAGCAGGTCCAGTGTCCCAGTGGAAATGCAGGAAGAGATAAAGCCGTTCCAGCGGCGCAACAATGAAATGTCTATACAGGCAGACTGCCTTCTGTGGGGAAATCGGGTATTGGTTCCCAAGAAAGGCAGAGACACCTTCATCAGTGACCTCCACAGTACCCACCCAGGCATTGTAATGATGAAATCGATAAGACAGATCCCACGTGTGGTGGCCCGGTATCGATGAGGACTTGTAACACAGATGTAACACATGCTCGCAGTTAAGAAATGCACCCAGGGAGGCACCACTAAGTTTATGTTCTTGGCCCTCCAAACCGTGGTCTAGGGTCCATGTCGACTATGCAGGCCCGTTCTTGGGTAAAATGTTCCTTGTGGTTGTAGGTGCGTACTCCAAATGGATTGAATGTGAAATAATGTCGGCAAGCACGTCCGCTGCCACCACTGAAAGCCTGCGGGCCATGTTTGCCACGCATGGGCTACCCGATGTCCTGGTGAGCGACAACGGGCCATGTTTTACCAATGCCAAGTTCAAAGAATTAATTACCCACAACGGGATCAAGCATGTCACATCTGCCCCATTTAAACCAGCATCCAATGGTCAGGCAGAGAGAGCAGTGCAAACCATCAAGCAGGGCTTGAAGAGGGTAATGAAAGACTCACTGTAGACTCGCCTATCCCGAGTCCTGCTTAGCTACCACACGAGACCCCACTCGCTCACTGGGATCCCACCTGCTGAACTGCTCATGAAAAGGGCACTTAAGACAAGGCTCTCGTTAGTTCACCCTGATCGACAGAAACAGGTAGAGAGCAGGAGGCTTCAACAAAGTACATACCATGACAGCGCAAATGTGTCACGCAAGATTGAAATCAATGATCCTGTATTTGTATTGAATTATGGACAAGGTCCCAAGTGATTTCCCGGCACTGTCGTGGCCAAAGACGAGAGCAGGGTGTTTCGGATCAAACTTTCAAATGGACTCATTCACCGGAAACACTTGGACCAAATCAAACTCAGATTCATGGACTAACCCACTGTGGACCCTACCTTCTTTGACACCCCAACATACACACCAGTGGCAACCGACACCACGGTTGGCCACGAAACAGAACCCATCATCTGCAGCAGCCCAGCAGGACTCACCATACCAGGCAGCCCAGCAAGGCAAGCTGCAGAGCAGCCCAGTAGGGGCCCAACAGACGGTTCACTAATACCAGCATCTGCACCGAGACGATCAACCAGGGAAAGGGCCCCAGATCGTCTCACCTTGTAAATAGTTGTACTGTTGACTTTTTGGGAGGGGGGTTGCGGGGGAGTGTTGATATATATGTAAACTTGTATATACTTTGTACAGCCACCAGAGGGCTCATCCCCTGGAGTCCCAAAGGATCCCATAATCCCTTGGGAGTACAAGTACTTAAGGAGGCTTCACAGGCTGGAGAGGCACTCTGGAGACCTGCAATAAAAGACTACGGTCACACTATCCAGTCAGACTCTTTCTTCATACATAACAACTGTCTTCTGACTCAGAGGCGAGAGTGCTACCCACTGAGCCACAGCTGACATGCTATTGACATATACGAGTCAGGTGTGCAATCAAAATTCAACATTAATATGCATATACCCAGACATATTTATATATATATATATAATATATTATCTTCACCAATGCATTAAAATTAACACATTCAGAAAACATAAAGAATAGGGATAAAGAATTCCTCTGGTCACTATATGTGGCCAGTCAGGAACATGTTTATGATTTTGCCAAAAATTCTGAACAAAGGAGATCATCACAAGCTCATTTATGATGTTGCCACAGATTGGCCAGAGGAATTCTTACCCCCTGTGCCATTCAATTCTAAAGTATTTTCATAATAAACATTAATTGTATTGCTCTCTTTACGTGGAACCCAATACTTCTCAGGCATTTTGGCCCAGAATTTGTGGTAGCTAATGACAACGAACTACCAGCGTTTGCCATCATCACCCCTCTGAAATTGACCGCAACTTCAGGATTTAGTGCATCCACATCTAAATGCAGAAATCTTGGAGTTGTCGTCAAGTCATTCACTGCTCTGACACTGATTGCGCTGTGTCCTCACCCATAGGCCAGCAATCAGTGAAACTGACAAAAACTTGGGCTTTTCCATATCGCTGTTAAATACCCCATTAAACAATAAGCCTTGTTGAAATAGGCATAAGTGGAGTTTTAACAGCGTATTGACTGGTGGACTGTTCAGCCACCTCAGAACTCATTCTAAGAGTGGAAGCAAGTCTTCCTCGATTCTGAGGGACTGCCTATGATGATGACTGCTAAACAAACATCCTGGCCTTAATTTATATTTGTGGAGTGTCAAATTTCTCCAATATGATAAAGATTACAATTTTTAAAAACGTTTTTAAAGTTTTGTGATGATAGTCAAACTTATACCTTATCCCCGAAAGCCTCAATCTTTATTTCGCTCTCTCTGACATTTTAAAAAGCCCAGATAAAAGCTGCTTCACATTTCCTGCTTTCCAGTCTGTGAGAATTCTGCAGTGTGATTGGCTGCTTAGACAGCTTGTTGGCATCACACTAGGGATCCCCTATTCTGAGCTGCAATCAACTGAACATCAAAAAAGGCAAACTTCTTGCCACAGAGATCAAGAAATTGGAGCAGGAATAGCCCATTTGGCCCCTCGAGCCTGTTCCGCCATTCAGTCAGGTCATGGCTGATGTGATCTTGGCCACTCCTCATAACCATTCACTCCTTTATCATTCAAGATCGCGAGATCTCTGCGAGCAGCTTTCTTCGGCGCCATCATGAGCACCTTTGCTTCGCTGCTGATCGCAAATTATGGGCCATTGTTCTTAATTGTGATTTCATATTTGCCAACCCACCTCAGCGATAGGTTTGCAGAGATCTGAGGCTGCAGTTTATATCGCCTCTGTCGCTCTGATAAGCAGCAGCTTTGGTTACATATTAACATGAAAGGATAACTCAACCGTCAGATCCCAGTCTAAAGCCAAGTGGAGGTAGACCCCTTCAACAGGCCATCTCGCTTTCACCTGGCCTCACACCAGCTACTGTGTAACTCCAAGCTGGTGTGAAGCCATATTTTCAGAGAAGCCCACGAACACATCTGGAGCTGCTGGTGCACAGCCTGCGGTATAACTTGCGTTTAGTTGCTGGACATCACAGTTTACAGCTCTACAATAGAACTGCGCATCAAACTATAGCACAGTTCATCATAAAATTAAATTAACTGAAGATACAGGGGGAGAAATGAATACATTAAAATGCACTGTTAAAACACAAACCAAAGCATCGCCATCTTGCAGCCTCCCCAATCAGGAGCCAATGACGAGGACCCTTACTCAGTGCTGGTATATTGATAGCAGCATTGACCAATCGGCGTGCAAGCATGAGCGGGTGCCGGCCATTCCGGCAGCGATTGACGTAGAGATCAGCCTATGGTAGTAGAGATGAGGCGGGATGAGGCCGGGCCACCCAATGAGGAAGCGCGTTGTTGGCTGGTGGGTGGCCTCAGCGACGCGGCGGCAGGGTTCTGAGTCTTCGAGCCGGCGGTGAGGGGGGAATCGGCGGCGGACACGATGATCGACCAGAAGCGCAAGGCGCAGGAAATGGCGCTGGTGCAAGCCAAGCGGCCTCGCAATGAGCCGCCGGCCGCGGCACCCCAGCAGGCCGTGCTGCAGGCGGTGAGTGGCGTTGGATAGTGGCTCCAGCAGACCGGGCCTACACAGTGGAGAGGAAGCACCTATTTCCTCTCGGAGCGGTCAATCACCAGAGGACAGAGATTTAAAGTAGTTGGTAGAAGGTTCAGAGGAGAGTTGAGAACTTCTTTCACCCAGAGGGGTCTGAAAGGGTGGTAGAGGCAGAAACCCTCATCGCATTTAAAAAGTACTTGGATGTGCACTTGACATGAACCTACAGGGCTACGGACCAAGAGCTGGAAAGTGGGATTAGGCTGGGTAGCTCTTCTTTGGCCAGCACAGACGTGATGGGCTGAATGGCCTCCTTCTGTGCTGTAAATTTCGAACATTCTAATTCGTGGTTTGAGCCTTTCGGTGTGGCGGTGGCGTCATCACACAGCATCCTGAAAGAAAAAGATTTGCAGTTATATAGTGCCTTTGAGGGCCTATGGATGTCCAAAAGTGCTTTACAGCCAATGTAGTATTTTTGAACATAAGAACATGAGAAATAGGAGCAGGAGTAGGCCATTCGGCCCCTTAAGCCTGCTCTGCCATTCAATAAGATCATATCTGATCCTGGCCTCAACTCCACTTCCCTGCCCGCTCCCCCTTGACTCCCTTATCATTCAAAAATTGGTCTATCTCCACCTTAAATATATTCAATGACACAGGTTCCACAGCTCCCTGGGGTAGAGAATTCCAAAGATTCACGACTCTGAGAGAAGAAATTGCTCCTCGTTTCTGTCTTAAATGGGCCACCCCTTATTCTGAAACTATGCCCCCTAGTTCCAGATTCCCCCATAGGGGAAACACCCTCTGCATCTACCTTGTCAAGCCCCCTCAGTATCTTGTATGTTTCAATAAGATCACCTTTCATTCTTTTGAACTCCAATGAGTATAGGCCCAACCTCATTAACCTCTCTTCATATGACAACCCCTCATCTCAGTAATCAACCTCGTGAACCTTCTCTGAAATGCCTCCGATGCAAGTATAATCCTTCCTTAAATAAGGGGACCAAAACTGTACGCAGTACTCCAGGTGTGGTCTTACCAACGCCCTGTACAGTTGGAGTAGGACTTCCTTGCTGTTATACTCCATTCCCCATGCAATAAAGGCCAACATTCCATTTGGCTTCCTGATTATTTGCTGTACCTGCATGCTAACTCTTTGTTTCATATACAAGAACTCCCAGATCCCTCTGTACTGCATTTTGTAATCTCTCCCCATTTAAATAGTTTTTTTTAATTTTTCCTGCTAAAGTGGATAAGCTCACATTTTCCCACATTGTACTCCATCTGCCAAATTTTTGTCCACTCACTAAGCCTATCTATATACCTTTGTAGATTCTTTGCGTCCTCCTCACAACTTGCTTTCCCATTTATCTTTGTATCAGCAGCAAATTTGGCTACGTTACACTTGGTCCCTTCATCCAAGTCATTAATATAATTTGTAAATAGTTGAGGCCCCAGCATTGATCCCTGTGGCACCCCACTAGTTACAGTTTGCCAACCTGAAAATGCCCCATTTATCCCGGCTCTGTTTTCTGTTAGTTTGCCATTCCTCTATCCACGCTAATGTATTACCCCCAACCCCGTGAGCTCTCAGTTATGCAGTAACCTTTTATGTGGCACCTTATCGAATGCTTTCTCGAAATCCAAATATACCACATCTACTGGTTCCCCTTTATCCACCCTGCTCGTTACGTCCTCAAAGAACTCCAGCAAATTTGTCAAACATGATTTCCCCTTCATAAAACTATGCTGACTCTGCTTGACAGCATTTTGATTTTCTAAATGCCCTGCTATTACTACCTTAATGATAGACTGCAGCATTTTCCTAATGATAGATGTTAGGCTAATTGGTCTATAGTTTCCTGCTTTCTGTCTCCTGCCTTTCTTAAATAGATAGTGTTGTCACTGCTGTAATGTAGGAGTTGCATACTTACGCACAGCAAGTTCCCACAAACAGCAATGTGATAATGACCAGATCATCTTTATTTTAGTCATGTTGGTTGAGGGAAAAACATCGGCCAGACTCTCCTGCTGCTCTTCAAAATAGTAGCATGGGATCTTTTATGTCCACCCAAAAGAGCAGACAGGTTCTTGGTTTAACATCTCATTTGAACAACAGCATCTTCAACACTGCAGCACTCCCTTAGTACTACACTGGACTGTTAGCCTGGTTTCTTGTGCTCAATACTCTGGAGTGGGGCTTGAACCCACAACTTTCTGATTCAGAGGCAAGTGTGCTACCCACCGAGCCGCAGCTAAATGTCCATGTTTACTTTAATGTCAATGTGTACTATTAGAGCAAATTATTAGAATGACATTCAATGTGTCATCTAAAGGGCAAGTACCTCTGATAGTGCAGCAGTCCCTCAGTACTTGAATGGAGTGTTGGCCTGGACAATGAGCTCAAGTGCTGGAGCGGGGCTTGAACCCTCAACCTGTCCTGGCCAACCAGCAACATGACAAAAAATTATCTGATCCTTTTATCTTGTCATTTGTGGGTCCTTGCTGTGTGACTAAGATTCTAAAGTACTTCATTGGCTGTCAAGTGCTTTGGGACATCCTGAGAATGTAAAGGCACACTATAAATGCAAGTTTATCTGTTCTTTTGAGATGAAAGTGCCAGGAACTGAGGCAAATTGGTATAAGTCAGTTTTTAACAGCTATTTCTATCGTAGGATTTGGAAACGTTCATTTTTAAAGTTAGTAAGTTTTTTTTGTTGATAATTCACCTGGTGTGCATTTCCTGCATTTTATAGCAGATTTTCAGCATTCCCGAAACACAGTTTGCTACAGTATTCACCATTATTTGCTAACTTGAGTAATTGGAAACTGACTACTTTTATAGGAATCATGACCTGGATGTAGATTGAATTGAATAGCAGTGGGGTTAATATTTCCACAAACATGCAAAAGTGTTTCATTCTTTTCATGAGCCTACTTGTGTAGAAGTGTCATTACTCAGTACTTTTTGCATGTAGCCTCTTCATCAGAACTGACGTCGAATGAATGACTACTCCCAAGACATTAACCACCTTTTCTGTGTTCAGATATTGACAAACCCATTCCAGCACATTGTTTTTCTGTCAAATTTCTAGCATTTGCAGTTGTATTTTATTTTTTGTCATGGAGTGTATTGTGTTCCTAACACAGATGAGACTGCACACAGGGAGGTTAAAGTAACAGTGACCTCAGTCTTTATTAAGACACTCGAGTGAGGAACAGTCCTTGGGGGCCGGCTTATATACAGTGCTCCCAAGGAATGCTGGGATCCCTTGGGACTTCAGGGGATGCACTCCCTGGTGGCGGAACATGGGAGTGGATGCTTTACAGATACACAATATCACTTTCTCTCTTTTCCCCCCCCCCCCCCCAAGGTGAGGCGGTCGGGAGCCTTTCCTTCCATGGTGGACCGCTTCGGTACAAATGTCTGTTCTGGTGTGTTGGCTGTGCCCTTGCTGGGCTGGCGTGTTGTTAGCCCTGCTGGGTGAGCATGGCCTTGCTAGGCTGTTGGGCGTGATGGGTTTGATTTCCTGGTCTGGGGGTGGTGTCGTTGATCCTTTGGGTTTGTGTTGTGGGCTCGAAAAAGGTGGTGTCTGCTGTGGGTTGTTCAGGGAAGTCTGTGAACTGCAGCCTCGTTTGGTCCAGGTGCTTTCTGCAAATTTGTCCATTGTCTAGTTTGACTACAAACGCCCTACTCGCTTCTTCAACTATCACCGTGCCCGCGATCCACTTGGGACCCCGTCCATAGTTTAGCACATACACAGGTCATTCAGATCAATTTCCCGTGACACAGTGGCGCGACCATCGTTTACATTTTGTTGCTGCCGCCTGCTCTCTACCTGATCGTGCAGGTTGGGGTGAACCAGCGAGAGTCTGGTTTTAAGTGTCCTTTTCATGAGTAGCTCAGCCGGGGGCACCCCTATGAGCGAGTGGGGTCTCGTGCTGAGCAGTACTCGGGACAGGCGGGTTTGGAGTGAGCCTTCTGTGACTCGTTTGAGGCTCTGTTTGATTCTTTGTACAGCCCGCCCTGCCTGCCCCTTGGAGGCTGGTTTAAATGGGACCGAGGTGACATGTTTGATCCCATTGTGGGTCATGAATTCTTTAAATTCGGCACTGGTGAAACATGGCCCGTTGTCACTGACCAGTATGTCAGGCAGGCTGTGGGTGGCAAACATGGCTTTCAATGGTGGCGGTGGCAGTCCTTCCCGACATTATTTCTCATTCAATCCATTTTGAAAAAGCATCCACCACCACCAGGAACATTTTGCCGAGAAACGGGCCCGCATAGTCGACATGGATCCTCGACCATGGTCTGGAGGGCCAGGACCACAAACTTAGTGGTGCCTCTCTGGGCGCATTGCTTAACTGAGCACACGCTGCATCGCCGTACAGAGGTAAGTCAGAGTCGATACCGAGCCACCACATGTGGGATCTGGCTATCGCTTTCATCATTACGATACCCGGGTGTGTGCTGTGGAGATCCGAGATGAACGTCTCCCTGCCCTTTTTGAATAGCACTACGTGGTTACCCCACAACAGGCAGTCTACCTGAATGGACAGCTCGTTCTTTCGCCGCTGGAGCGGCTTGATTAGCTCTTGCATTTCAATGGAGATGCTGGCCCAGCTCCCATGTGGTACACAGTTTTTTTTACTAGGGACAGCAGAGGATCTTGGCTGGTTCAAGTCCCAATCTGGCGGGCTGTGACAGGTGATTTATCATTTTCAAATGCTATCATGACCAACAAGTCTGCAGGCTGCGCCACCATCAACAAGTTTGCAGGCTGCGCCATTTTCACCCCGGTGGTGGGCAATGGTAGCCGACTGAGAGCATCTGCACAGTTCTCGGTGCCTGGCCTGTGGCGGATGATATAGTTATACGCTGATAGCGCGAGTGCCCACCTTTGTATGCGGGCTGAGGCATTAGTATTGATTCCCTTGTTTTCAGCGAACAAGTATATGAGGGGCTTGTGATCGGTTTCCAGCTCAAATTTGAGGCCAAACAGGTACTGATGCACTTTCTTTACCCCGAACACACGCTAAAGCCTCTTTCTCAATCATGCTGTAGGCCCTCTCAGCCTTCACATGCTCCTGGAGGCATAGGCGACAGGTTGCAACTTCCCCGCAACGTTAGCTTGTTGTAATACACACCCGACTCCGTACGACGACGCATCACATGCTAGCACAAGTCTTTTACACGGGTTATACAATACAAGCAGCTTGGTGGAGCATAAAATGTTTCTGGCTTTCTCAAAAGCAATTACTTGTTTTTTTCCCCAAACCCAGTTCTCGCCTTTACGCAATAACACATGTAAGGGCTTTAACAGGGTGCTTAACCCCGTTAGGAAGTTACCAAAATAGTTGAGTCCCAGGAACGACTGCAGCTCCGTGACATTCTGTGGCTTGGGTGCGTTCCTGATAGCGCCTGTCTTGGCATCTGTGGGCCGAATGCCGTCTGCTGCCATCTTTCTCCCCAAAAACTCCACTTCTGTTGCCATGAAGACGCATTTCTACCTCTTCAGCCGCAGCTCTACGCAATCCATTCGCTGGAGGACCTCCTCCTGGTTTTGTAGGTGCTCGACGGTGTCCCGACCCGTGACCAATATGTCGTCCTGAAAGGCCACCGTGTGTGGTACTGACTTGAGTAGGCTCTCCATGTTTCTCTGGAAGATCGCTGCAGCCGACCGAATTCCAAACTGGCATCTGTTGTAGATGAACAGTCCCTTGTGCGTGTTGATGCAAGTGAGGCCCTTCGAAGACTCCTGCCAGCGTCGCAAATAGGTCGTCTGCCTTCGGTAGTGGGTATTGGTCTGTAGCGAGAAACGATTAATTGTTACTTTATAATCACCGCAAATCCTGACCGTGCCATCACTTTTGAGTACTGGAACAATCGGGCTGGCCCACTCGCTGAATTCTATTGGGGAGATGATGCCCTCACGTTGAAGCCTGTCCAGCTCGATTTCCACTCTCGCCCTCATCATGTGAGGTACCGCTCGCGCCTTGTGGTGGATGGGTCGTGCCTCTGGGACCAAGTGGATCCGCACCTTCGCCCCGGAAAAGTTTCCAATGCCTGGCTCAAAAAGGGAAGGAAATTTGTTAAGAACCTGGGTACATGAGGCCTCATCGACATGTGATAGCACTCGGATGTCATCCCAGTTCCAGCGGATTTTGCCCAGCCAGCTCCTTCCAAGCAGTGTGGGGCCATCGCCTGGGACAATCCAGAGTGGCAGTTCGTGCACCGTGCCCTCGTGGGTGACCTTGACCATGGCGCTGCCCAGGACAGTGATAATCTCTTTGATGTACGTTCTCAGTTTTGTGTGGATGGGGCTCAGGGCTAGTCTGAGTGCCTTGTTGCACCACAGTCTCTCAAACATCTTTTTACTCATGATGGATTGGCTAGCGCCAGTGTCCAGTTCCATGGCTACGGGTAAGCCATTCAATTTTACATTTAGCATTTTCGGTGGACATTTCGTCGAAAATGTGTGCACCCCGTGTACTTCAGCACCTGCCTCCTCTCTCTCAGGCTCGAAATTGCTTTGATCCACCATGGGACCGATCTTCCTCTGCCACGTGGTGGTTAGCAGGGGCAAGCTCGTTGGAGGTGCCCCATTGTTCCACAGCTCTTGCAAACATACCCTTTGAAGCGGCATGAATAGGCTGAATGGAAGCCTCCACAACGCCAGCAAGGTGTGAATTGCCTTGCATTCATCCTTTGTTGCGGACTCAGTCATCTGGGTCACCTGAGGCCTACTGGCAGTTGCAGACTCGTGGTTTCTGCCCTGTACATTTCTGCTCGCAAACACAGTTCCAGTTAAGTTATGAACATTGCTCGCACTTGTGTGCTGAGAGATTTGTTTGGGGTTGTCACTGGTGGACATAAACGCCTGTGCTATTGCAATGGCCTTACTGAGGGTCGGTGTCTCTACAGTCAAAAGTTTTCGTAGGATGGTCTCGTGGCCAATGCCCAGAACAAAAAAGTCTCTGAGCATTTGCTCCCAGTAGCCATCAAACTCACATTGTCTGCAAGTCACCTTAGCTCGGCGACGTAGCTCGCCACTTCCTGACCTTCAGATCACTGGCACATGTAGAACCGATACCTCGCAATCAACACGCTCTCCCTCGGGTTAAGATGCTCCCAAACCAGTGTACATAGCTCCTCATACAACTTATCTGTGGGTTTCACCGGGGCCAGAAGATTCTTCATGAGGCTGTCGGTCAGTGCCCCGCAGACCGTGAGGAGGACCGCTCTCCTTTTTGCAGCGCTTCCTTCTCCGTCCAGCTCGTTGGCTACAAAGTACTGGTCTAGCCATACGACATAGGCTTCCCAGTCCTCACCCTCCCGAGAACTTCTCCAGGATGCCCACAGTTTGCTGCATCTATGTGTTAGATTCGTATACTCGTCGCCAGTTATTGTGTTCCTAACACAGATGAGGCTACACACAGGGAGGTTAAAGTAACAGTGACCTCAGTCTTTAATAAGACACTCTAGAGTGAGGAACAGGCCTTCGGGGGCCGGCTTATATACAGCGCTCCCAAGGGATGCTGGGATCCCTTGGGACTTCAGGGGATGCACTCCCTGGTGGCGGAACATGCTTTACAGATACACAATAGAGTTACTATTAGATTTTTGCAGCAATTTGATTATCGCTCAGCAGCTGAGTTGCTGGAGTGCAAAAAGGGTGGTATATTTTCTCTCCGGATTATTGGTTGCTTCTCGAGCCCTTTGTTTGGTCATGGGGGTGAATTTCACAGGTTATATTTGAACTTGAACGATATAGTAAAGTGAGTTTAAACAATGGGTAGTGTAATGCTTTTTATAATTTTTATGGGGAAACCTCCAACATAGCCTCTTCAAAAAATGGTTTATTTTCCAAATTTCAAACTAGCTCAGTCACATGATCAATGCCAAAGAGAAAATTTGGCTCTTTGGGAGGATTTTATAGAGCATAGTCCTTCTGTCACCCCACAGTGGCATCTGTACCTAGTGATCCATAACACACATGCCCTAACTGCCCATGAGCCACGTGCAACACTTGTAGCCCAGTGATGCTCAGTGGTAGCATTCTTGCATCTGAGTCAGAAGGTCCTGGGTTCAAGTCCCACTCCAGAGACTTGAGCACATAGTGTAAGCTAACACTTAGTGCAGCACTTACTCTGTACTGCACTGGTCAGTGGTGCCATCTTTCAGATAAAACATGGCGAGAAAGCAGGAATGGGGTACTGAAGTTGTATATTCAGCCATGATCTCATTGAATGGCGGTGCAGGCTCGAAGGGCCGAATGGCCTACTCCTGCACCTATTTTCTATGTTTCTATTAAACTGTGATGTCTACCTTCACAAGTGGACTATTTGAAGAAGTGCAGGGGAGTTCTCCTGGTGTCCTGGCTATGTATCCCTCAACACTAAAACATATCTGGTTGTCGTTGCTATTTGTGGGAATCTTGCTTTGTGCAAGTTGGCTTCCTTGTTTCCCTACGTTGTAATAGTCACTGCACTTCAAAAGTACTTCGTTGGCTGTTAAGTGTTTTGAGTTGTCCAGAGGTTGTAAAAATCACGATGCAAATGGAAATTCTTTATTTCTATTTACACTTATATTTCTTGTTGTCTGATTTGTCCTGTTTGAATGTTGTGGGATGGGGGCAAAGAAAGGCCTGCACTTGGCAAGTTGCCTAATTAATGGGTAAATCATAAACCACAACACCAAGATTTGTTCGGATCAGAAACTGATAATGTGATTTATGGGGAACATGGATTTAAAATTTACACCTGGCCTGAAGGCTTCATGATGTGCACTTTTATGGTCCATAAGGATATAAAGCTGGGACACCCCTGTCCTAATGCTCGGTGTTTGGGTATTTTGTTTTTCCTCTGGCAATTTAATTTGAGGCGTGTTGCAATTCTGGTCCCAGCTGTGGCTGTAATATGGTGATTGTTGGGGTGCAGCAGGGTAAGCTCTGGTTTCTAAATGTTGTACTGATATAAAATGGATCAGCAGAATGTGTGTATTGGTTCCAGTTTTGCTGGTGGGTGTCCTGTGGCAAGTATTTACATTTGAGTTGAGTTCGTATTGGGCTTTTATTTGGGGGCGGAGCAACGGAGGGATATCCATAATGATGTAGTTTCCTCTTTTGCTTTTATGCCAATCATTTAGGGTCCCCCAAGGACATCAAATCTTCAAGCTCCTATAATGCTTCTAACAGGTCACGAAGGAGAGGTTTATTGCTGTAAGTTCCACCCGAACGGAGCAACACTGGCATCCGCAGGATTTGACCGACTCATATGTAAGTGAGAGAGACTACTTTATCTTAGTTTCTGTTTTCAACCATTTTCAGTCACACAGGCTATGGTACTTGGCATAGTCGTTATAAGTAAACTTGAATTACTTTGGAACTGTTTATTATACAAGGTCATGATTTTGTTAATGGTGTTGCAGTTGTTTGTCCCATTATACTAATGACAGACGAAGTTCAAAATGCCATCCTTTGGTGATGGTACAGTAAAGTGTAAAGTCATCCACTTTGGGAAGTGGGAAGTCATCCACTTTGGATCCAAGAAAGACAAATCAGAATACTTTCTTAATGGCGAATGACCAGAAAGTGTGGAGGAGCAAAAGGATTTATGTTTCCATGTACACACATTACTAAAAGTTAGTGCACAGATATAAAAAGTAATCAAAAAAAGCTAATGGAATTTTGGCCTTTATCTCAAGGTAATTGGAATTCACGATTGAGGAAGTGATGCTTTATTGCCTTGGCCAGACCCAATCTGGAGTATTATGTTTAGCTTTGGGCCCCGCATCTCGGAAAGGATATGTTGGCCTTAGATGGGGTACATCACAGAATCACCAGTGTGATGCCAGGATATAAAGGGTTAAAATAGGAGGATTGGTTGCAAAAACTTGGTTTATATTCCCTTGAGTTTAGACGGTTGAGGGGTGACCTAATTGAGATGTTTAAAATTATAAAGGGATTCAATGGGGTATATATAAACTATTTCCTCTGATGAGGGAATCAATAACAAGGAGGTCCAATCCCAAAATTAGAGCTCGTCCATTCAGGAGTGAAATCTGAAACCACTTTCCCACATACAGGGTAGTGGAAATCAGGAACTCTCCTTCCCCCAAAGGACTGTGGAGGCAATGTTCCCTGTAAGCTGCCCTTTAGAACATAAATAGGAGCAGGAGTAGGCTATCGAGTCTGCTCCACATTTCAATAAGATCATGGGCTCGGCTCCACTTCCCTGCCCGCTCCCCATCACCCTTTACTACCTTGTTCTGCACAGCCTGTTTCTTTTAATGCGCTATCCCTTGAAATTTCTGCACGTGCGGCAATGTTCTCTGTAATTTATATTTGGGTGTGCGACCCCTTTAAAGGGCTGCGCAGCCCATTCAAACTGCCACACATCACGGTTTCTCCAGTCAGCGTGGGAGCTTCAACCAGCTCTATGGGAACATCGATGCACGGCCTGTGTGGGACCTTTCAGATTACTGCACGGTCCTGCGTAGCTGAGAAGGAACATTGTGTTGTTGGTGGGTCAATTGACTTTTTTAGGACTGAGATTTTTGACACGCAAGGGTATCAAGGAATATTGATCAAAGGTGGGTAAATAGAGTTGAGGTACAGATCAGCCATGGACTGATTGAACGGCAAAATAGTCTTGAGGGGCTGAATGGCCTGCTCCCAATCCTATGTTCCTATGATATATAAAATGTTCATGTTCTGCTCATTTGAACTTTTAAAATACTCAGCAGTGCAAGTGTAAGGCTTTGTTCTTTCCAACTAAGGTTGTGTCTGGAGCGAATATTTTGAGCTGTATCTATCTTTGATGATGATCGTATTGGGACTAGTTTGAGGTCATGAATTGTGCAGCACACAAAAGCTGAAATGAAATCTTTCCTGTATCGTATTTGAAATAAACATTAAATATCCCAAATGGCAATATTGTATTTGTATTGTGCTATCCTCGGAGCAGTGAGCCATTGATCCTGAGCTCGATTGCCAGGTGTTGAGTCAAAATAAACATTTTGAGGCATCGATTCTGCTTCAGGGCAACACTTGCTCGTGATATTAATACTGGCTGTAGAGGTGGATTTGTTGGCAGTACCTCCTGTACTGTATTCCTAATAGGGAAGTTTGTAAATATATTAAATTGGTTCCACTATAGAAAGCAAATGTTACTGATCTGTTAAAATCTGTAAAAATGTTGTCAGTTGAAGCCATCCCTGATGATTTTAAGATGACTGTCGCTGCTGGAAATTAGAAACAAAAACAGAAAATGTTGGAAACGCTCACCAGTTAGGCAGCATTTGCGGAGAGCAGAGCGAAGTTGATGCAATGTGTGGACCCGTCATCAAACGTTACATAGTATTTACAGCACAGAAACGGGCCGTTCGGCCCAACTGGTCCCTGCAGGTGTTTATGCTCCACATGAGCCTCCAAACGTTAACTCCCCTCCGCAGATGATGTTGCCTGATCCGCTGTGTTACCTGTATTTTCAGTTTTTGTTAAAGTTTAAAATAGCCATTTGTTAACATTTCTTCTCTTCGCCTGGTGGCCCTAAAAAACGTTTTATTCTTCTCGTGAGAAAGCTTGTGATTTAGAGTCAACACATTGCAAACTTTTTTAATGCTTTGAAAAGTCCACAAAGGCCATGTGTGTTTTACGGCCCTTGATGTTTTTGTGCCTTGCTCTCTCTCCCCAGTGTTATGGAATGTGTATGGAGACTGCGATAACTATGCTACATTGAAAGGCCACAGTGGAGCGGTCATGGAATTGCATTATAACACAGATGGCAGGTACTGTAATATTTAAGAGAGCTGATTTGTTTTTTGACTAAAGAAATGATTGTGTTCTATGAAAACGTACAATATGGTATTTCTTTGAAATTTGGGTCCCACTAGCTAGGTTGCAATCGTCTTTTGCAGTCCTTTATGTTCCTGTGCTCCTTTGAGAAAGTGTTATAATTTTAATGAGAATGACTCGATGCTTTGCCATTGGTCTTAACCTCTTAGTTTTCTATGTATCTGGTATTGTCGAACAGTTTGGTGCTCCTCAGAATGGACGAACCAAATACACCATCCTACACACTTTTTCCCCTTCTTATCCTTACTATGTTGATTTCACCATCTCCCACTTTAACTCATTCTTTCCATGGATCTCAAAATTATAGACTGACTCAGCCTCTGTCTTCCCTTCCTCCCACAATCTGCAGGTCTTTAAATTTGGAGTCATCTAACCACTCTAGTTTATCTCTACTCTTCTTTCCCACGTTGGTGTCCTTGCCTCTTCACCTTTGAATATAAACCATATTTGCATGCCATCTATTCTCATCTCTGCTAGTCTAAACTGGATGCTTGCCTGGATACTTCAGGGAGGTTGAGATGTGGGCTGCGGCAGTGACCAGTAATTGATACTGTGTGGTAAATGCAGGCAGAAAGAGGAAGCAAAAATAACTAGATTTCGCTAAAATGAAGTAAAATAAAATAAGCCGAGTTTATAAATTTAAAAAAAACTATGAAGATTATACTCTTTCCCCTGCCCCCATCCACCCCAATTTAAAACCTGGTTTAATGTTCACGGAATTACTTTGTTGATCTAATGTTTTGAGGCTGTCTTGCATTTGGGTTAATCTTTCTGCTTTGTCTTCAGCATGCTTTTTTCAGCATCAACAGATAAAACTGTCGCAGTGTGGGACAGTGAAACAGGCGAAAGAATCAAGAGATTGAAAGGCCACACTTCCTTTGTGAATTCATGTTACCCAGCCAGACGGGGACCACAGTTGGTCTGTACAGGAAGCGATGACGGAACCGTAAAGGTGATTGCAATTTAATATCGGGGCATAATGCGTCTTTCTAGCCTAGTGGTTCACGGGCTTAAAAACTGAAGGGTTAATTCAGAAATTCGAAAGCAAAAACTTGTAAGAATTAAAATATCCTGGCAAGGACTGAGCAGCTACCAGTATAACTATATTACCCTCGCCTTTGGATAGATGTGTTTGACAGGGGGTGAAGCTCTGCCAATGGCTCAATGTGTTTATCCAGTGAATAGCTGAGTCAGACAAACCAGGAATGTCGCAGGTTCAGCCTTGGGTCCGTGCTAAATTTGCAAATTTGAGCCGGGGCTGCAGTTGCGTGGTTAGCATTGGCTTCAGTGCCAGGACAAGGGAGAGAGAGAAGGGTTGCCAGAATTTCTGTTCCTGATTGCCATCTCGTTACTTCTTGCTAGAAAGTATGTGTTCGGTGAGAATGGGATCTGGCTGGCTATGTCACCTTATCCCATTGACAACCCCTGTCTAGCCTTATACATTAAGAGTTGCCATTTGAACAGGTACCGGAAGGTTGTGGAGCTGGACCCCAGAAAAGGTCAGTGCCTTCAGGAGAGGACCAAAAATTGAAAGTCAAGGGGCTATAGGGGGGGAGGAACTTAACACAATCACAATCACTAAAGAGGTGGTACTCAGTAAGATAATGGGATTAAAGGCAGATAAATCCCCTGGACCCGATGGCTTGCATCCTAGGGTCTTAAGAGAAGTAACGACAGGGATTGTGGATGCATTGGTTGTAATTTACCAAAATTCTCTGGATTCTGGGGAGGTCCCAGCAGATTGGAAAACTGCAAATGTAACGCCCCTATTTAAAAAAAGGAGGCAGACAAAAAGCAGGAAATATAGACCAGTTAGCCTAACAGCTATGGTTGGGAAAATGTTGGAGTCCATTATTAAAGAAGCAGTAGCAGGACATTTGGAAAAGCAAAATTCGGTCAGGCAGAGTCAGCATGGATTTATGAAGGGGAAGTCATGTTTGACAAATTTGCTGGAGTTCCTTGAGGATGTAACAAATAGGATGGATAAAGGGGAACCAGTGGATGTGGTGTATTTGGACTTCCAAAAGGCATTTGACAAGGTGCCACATAAAAGGTTACTGCACAAGATAAAAGTTCACTGGGTTGGGGGTAATATATTAGCATGGATAGAGAATTGGCTAACTAACAGAAAACAGAGAATCAGGATAAATGGTTCATTCTCTGGTTGGCAACCAGTAACTAGAGGGGTGCCGCAGGGCTCAGTGCTGGGACCCCAACTATTTACAATCTATATTAACAACTTGGAAGAAGGGACTGAGTGTAACGTAGTCAAGTTTGCTGACTATACAAAGGTGGGAGGAAAAGAAATGTGTGAGGAGGACACAAAAAATCTGCAAAAGGATATAGACAGGCTAAGTGAGTGGGAAAAAATTTGGCACATGGAGTATAATGTTGGAAAGTGTGAGGTCATGCACTTTGGCAGAAAAAAATCAAAGAGCAAGTTATTATTTAAATGGAGAAAGATTGCAAAGTGCCGCAGTACAGTGGGACCTGGGAGTACTTGTGCATGAAACACAAAAGGATTGTATGCAGGTACAGCAAGTGATCAGGAAGGCCAATGGTATCTTGGCCTTTATTGCAAAGGGGATGGAGTATAAAAGCAGGGAAGTCTTGCTACCAACTATATAAGGTATTGGTGAGGCCACACCTGGAATACTGCGTGCAGTTTTGGTTTCCATATTTACGAAAGGATATACTTGCTTTAGTTCACTGGGTTGATTATGGGGATGAGGGGGTTGACTTATGAGGAAAGGTTGAGTAGGTTGGGCCTCAACTTATTGGAATTCAGAAGAATGAGAGGTGATCTTATTGAAACATATAAGGTTATGAGGGGGCTTGACAAGGTGGATGCAAAGAGGATGTTTCCACTGATGGGGGAGACTAGAACTAGAGGGCATAATCTTAGAATAAGAAGCCGCACATTTAAAACCGAGATGAGAAATTTCTTCTCTGAGGGTTGTAAATCTGTGGAATTCGCTGCCCCAGCGAGCTGTAGAAGCTGGGACATTGAATAAATTTAAAACTAAAATAGACAGTTTCTTAAACGATAAGGGGTTATGGTGAGCGGGCGGGGAAGTGGAGCTGAGTCCATGATCAGATCAGCCATGATCTTATTGAATGGTGAAGCAGGCTTGAAGGGCCGTATGGCCTACTCCTGTTCCTATTATGTTCTTACGTTGGTCAAATTGCATGCACATGTTATGTAAATAAAACCCTAGCCTGGTGGTATAGTTGCTGAAATTTGAAAAACATGATGTGAAAAGGTGCGTAAGGAAAGTCGTATTTTTTTAAATGGAAATGTACACATTGTTCATGGGGCACTTCCAAAGGATAATGTTAAAATTGCCATCTTTCAGCATAGTACAATATATGTTACTCCCATAAATTGTTGACATGAGATGCTGCTTATGGACAAAAATAAAGAAATTCTCTCCTTGTAAAACACTCTCTACTACAAAAACTGAGACAGGTTGACAGTTTGGGCTCTTTGTCTCTTCTCTCTCTCTCTCCTTTCCTTCCCTCCACTCGTGCTCTCCTTTCCCACCTCACTTATTTTGTTGCTCGCTCATTTGCTCTCCCCCCTTTTTCTCCTATCTTTCTCTTCTCTATCCATTGTTGTCTCTGTCTTATTCTCTTTTGTCATCTGTATTTAAAAAAAAAATATATATATGTTTCTACATCTAAATTGCATTTTTTCTGTACCCCAGCTATGGGACATCCGGAAGAAGGCTGCTATCCATACATTTCAGAACACGTACCAAGTACTAGCGGCAACATTTAATGACACAAGTGACCAGATTATCTCTGGTGGTATCGATAATGATATTAAGGTAAGATACTCCTTCTAGAGTGAATAATTCATTAGCCACATGTAAGTGTAAAATTGAACTAATCAACAAAAAATGGCATTGCCGAGTTTTAGAATCGCTATTAAAATATAAAGCTGCAATATTTTTGGATAAAATGAATTTATTTTTCTCTTTGTTCCCCTGGGGTCAATTTCAGGAAGGCGCAGGTGTGTAGTTGAATGCTAACCTGTGGTCTTTGCCCCTGGGTTTAACAGGTCGGCTTCTTTAGCAATGGCCTATTGACCAGATTTGACCTGGTGGTCCTGAGAGAGATGTTTTATATGGATTCAGTTTATAGGCACCGCTGCTTTATATGGGAATACATATCCCAAGGTTTGTGAACCCTTTGGAGACCTCCTGACATATTGATCAACTGATGCTCCCAACTTGTTCAAAAGTGGGCCCTCTGATACTGTGTCTGCTGACAAAGAACCTCACTGATGTGAAATCAGGGAGCAAATTGTACAGTATCTGTTTTTGCTTTTAGTCCTGACTCTCTTCAGAGTTGGTAGTGCTGTGGTTGGCACTAAATCATTGTTAGTAAACCAGTACCTCACCTGACTATTTTGTAGTGGATACTTTTAGCAGGGTTGCCAAACACTCACATGCATCAGATTATGGCAAAACTTTTATCTGCTGTTCACTTTCTAGAATAGACTAGTGAAGTTCTGTTGTTCGAGACCTGAGTGATAGCCAACGATCCTCCAGTGTTCTGGTTCTGCTAAAATGACAATGGTGGTGGTTATTGGAACCTATTGTGCAACTATTGATACCTGGTAGGAGAACCTGTCTTTTTTTTTTTTAAGGGTGTTCTTTATTTCTTCTCAGTTTTATTTTCTAGGGGTGTTGGCTCCTTGATTGAAGTATAATTTTTCCAATAGCTCGCCCAAGTGGCCATTCTTGATGTGCCGATAGGCTACTCAGCTGTACTGTGTGTCACAGCTGAGTCTCATTCTGTTCTCACCCAGCATCGACACATGGACATTTCCAGTAGGGGTTAGTAGGGAGGGACCCGGACCAGGAGCACTGGCCAATTTTTCCTTTTTCTCTTCTTCAAACCATGGTGTGGCTCTGTGGGCAATTGTGGCATCCAGCTAAGGTCAACTACATCAGCACAGGCTGGAAATCACACGATTTTCCTGGCCTGCATGGCTCAGCCACTTACAGGATAACTTCACTGAACATTGGGGGAACTTAGATTTTGAGCTTTGTGAGGTAGCCTGAAAAATCAACTCCTAATAAAGCTCTATCTCTGCATTTATGATTTATATCCTGTTCTCCTTTTTAAAGTCACGGACTTTGACTGCTCTTAAATTCCTTGTTTTCATCATTTTTGAAAAGTAATCCCACTTTTGATTTTGGCTAGACCAACTTCTCTCGTCTCAGAATCAGGAAAATGGTATAGCTGGGAAGCTGTGTCTGATGTCTTAACCTCCTTGGGTGGTTTTATTATGTACTAAAAAAATACATTTTTATCTGAGGATTTTGGTTTATTGGATTCTTTAATGCTGGTCACAAAGTTAACATTGGTTAATGCGAGCTCTTTCTGCCAGCTGCAGAGAATATACTTTATGGCTTGATATACCAAAAGCATCTGGGGGGAAAAAGAGTAGTCAAACATCTTAATACCTGTTAAATGCAGAGCATTAAGCATATTCAGTCTTAAGCTATGTCCCTGATAGTTGCCAGGAGCAATGCTAATTTCCTGAAATCACAAATTGATCTAAGTGGTTGGAATAGAATTTCTCCAATCAAGCTATTCAATTCAAGCATTCTCAATGATATCCTCGGATATTTTTTAAGTAATGTTTGACCGCTATATCTGAGCTAAAGATGAGTTCAATTTGAGGGGCATGACCGCAATTCTTTGTGATCCATTCGACTGACACTCTCTATAGCCGAGTTTCCAGTTGTAGGCTTGAGTTTGGCCCAGTGATAAGCTCACAAATCAGCCTGGAGCTGTCAGACATGAGAGTCAGAGGACTTTGTAGTAGCAAGGAACCCTGTAAGAAGTAAACAACTAGATTTGGGATGGGAGAAAATTGGCATGGGGAAAATAATTTCCTATATTTATCCTGGGCATCTTGAATACAATTTATCCTCAAAGTTTATTTGAGGTTTGAAATGTTTGGGGTGGGGGTGGAATATGCAAATAATTGTGTAACCTTACTCGTTCACTCTTAATTTGTTTACCCTTCACTACTGCTTTTAAATGAAAAAGAACAGGGGGAAAATGGGATGAATGAAGGAATCCCAGAAGATTCCTGGATTTGAACATCTTAAGGGGCTCATGGCCTGTGCTCCTTTCTTCCCCTTGGGCCTTATTGTTTATGATAAACCTCATTCTAAGAATGAGATCATTCAGAATGTTTGCCAGAAATGAGGAGTTCATGCATCAATTGTTTTGCAAATAGATATTGTCTAGGGTGAGTTTACACAGGTTGAGAACGTTGGTAATAAAGGACATGTGAGATAGCCAGTGAGTAACTCTATAACATGTCTGATGTAGGCTTGTAAAATATCAGGGAAACTTGCACATTCTGACACAAACTGCACAAATCGGAGTATAACTTTTCAAAATACATAGTAGAAGTTCTTAATAATTGCAATGCAGCAAACTCCAAAAATAAAAATAAATCTCTGCTGTGGTTAATTTTGAAACGCTTTTTAATTTTACATATACTTGTACCTAGATATTGTTTGTGGCGTGCCTCTTAATGACTTGAAATTATTTTTAAAGTTCAACTTTTTTTCTTGTTAGGTTTGGGACCTGCGACAAAACAAGTTAATTTATACCATGCGTGGTCATACAGACTCTGTGACTGGTTTGGCTCTAAGTGGAGATGGCTCTTACCTTCTATCTAATTCTATGGACAATACAGGTAATAAGTGTGTGTGTGTTTTAAAGGAGGATGGAAGTGGTTAATTATTGTGTTCTATTTAAGACCGAGGGCTAGAAATTCGGTTCTCAGCTAAAAGACTTAATTTTTTCACCAAAATTACAGTTCTCGCTTCGCTATCGCTATCAGGCCGGAAGTTCAACCTTTAATGTGCGCAGCGGTAAAAATCGGTGTCGTATGAGGATTCGTGGCGCAAACTGCGATCCTCACCAACTTTAGTCCGAGGCCGATACCACTGCAAGTTGGGCCTTGGGAAGGCGGGAAAACACCAAAAATAAATTTGGGGGGGGGGTGGAAATGTATGAAACATTTACAAGACACTTATCTATCGAATCGTTAAAAAAGAATGAAAAAATAAAAACTTTAACTTACCTTTTTTGCAGGTCCTCGTACTTACCACTGCTCCAAGGACTGCAACGCAGTTTTTTACATGTCGGTATTTTTCACGCAAAATACGGGTGCGCAGAGAGCCAAATTTTTGGCGCAAACGCTATTTCGAGTCTTGCTCCTTTCCCCACGGGTATTTGAAAACCGCCACCGCAAAACGTCACCCAAATTCCCGCCGACTGTTTTTTCGCCAAATCTGGTGAAATATCCCCAAAAAAATGATCGCATAGTCGGCGGATTTCTAGCCCCGAGAGTATTAAATAATCAGATTAATTAAATAGGACAGGAGGTAACAGATCTGATTCCTTTAGACCTTTTGGAAGAGTGATAATGTCTAGAAAGTCCTAACTTGCAGTCATTTAATGCCTTATCACGTCCTCTGCGTGTCCCAAAATTACTTCACGTGCATTGAATTAACTTTAAAATTGTAGTCACTGTTGTTAAGAAGACAAATGTCTCAGCCAATTTTCACACAAGATCCCACAAACAGATAATCATAGAATGATACAACACAGAAGGAGGCCATTTGGCCCATCATGCCTGTACCATCTCTTTAAAAGATCTATCTAATCTCTCTCTCCTCTTTCCCCATAGCCCTACAGATTTTGTGTTCAAGTCTATACCCAATTCCCTTTTGACTGTTACTTTTGAATCTGCTTTCACCACCCTTTTGGGCAGTGCATTCCCGATCATAACAACTCTAACATTGGTCAGGACACAGAGTTCCCTGCTCCTTTTTTGAATCATTCAATGGGGACAGATGGACATGATGGTGCTTCCAGCAAGTACTGTACTGAAATATCAATCTAGATTATGCACTGAGGTCCTAGAGTAAGGCTTGAACCAACATCTGTCTGTTAGATGTTCTAGTTCACACACTCGCACACACACACACTTAACAGGGCTCCCCTCATAGTGATCAGGAATGGAGACCCTGGCTAGTTTTGTGGGGCTTGCTGGATAGTGATAAGGAATGGGAACTGTAGTTGGATTTTTCCTAATGCACAGCCATTAAGGCCAATTAAGCTCCACTAACAATGCCCCAGCTGAGATTGGCTAACTCAACACGGATCAGGGGATCAGGGATTGCACCTGGGAACTTACAGCTGTGTGTGGTTTGTCTGTAATTAGCTGAACCATTGGGGGAAGCTTTTCTGGGTTTTATTTTTACCATTGAGGTTATTGTGCATTAAGTTAATTGAGTGAAGATTGATGCAAGCCACATAATAAACCATGGCGCATGAGGCTGATGAGGCTCTCTTATTTGTATTAGTTCTGCCTTCCAGTTAGCAGAAAGGGTATGTTTCTAAATCAGAAGAAAAGTTAATTGCCAAAACATTATGATTTTTGTGATTGGATTTACAGTGCGAGTCTGGGATGTGCGTCCATTCGCTCCAAAAGAGAGATGTGTGAAAATATTCCAGGGTAACGTGCATAACTTTGAAAAGGTAGGGACTATTTTTTGAATTAAAGCTGTGTCTTAACTTGGTAAATCAAAAAGAACATGAGTATTTAGAAGACTGCAGTGGCACTTGCATGTTCTGCTTGAGAATAATGCTTCCCTATGAGGCAGGAATGCTGTCTGTGGTGTGGTGTATGCAACGGTCATACTAAGTAGCATTTTGTGCTTTCTCTGGCAACGTAAAATGAAGCACAATGAAAATGAGGACATTTTATAGTTCTTTATGTTTATCAAGTGGTTATAGTAGCTTGAAAAGTTCAACAAAGATTATTCATTTCTAAGCTGATAATGATGGCAAATGCAGAAGACCATAATGTTGGAGTCATTTAGTGTATAATGAATAATTTAGTGCAAGTTGCCAGCCTCACTGGGATAATTTGGTATGGGAAGTGTGTTGGTCCAGCAGTGGGTAAGCTTTTGGGTTGGGAGTTGCAGACCAGTGTTGCATTACCTCAGCATTAACATGTCTTCCCCCCCCCCCCCCCCTCCCCCCAGTAGTATGTTGTCCTCTTGTGCCAGACTTGACATTATACAATTTCTTGCAGAACCTCTTGAGATGTTCATGGTCAACTGATGGGAGCAAAATAGCAGCTGGATCTGCTGACAGGTAAATATTGTTTCATGAGCACTTTGATAATAAATGTGTGATTAATAAATCTTTTGAAAGAAATGGATGATCATTCATATGCATTTTGTATGTTTATGTGTCCACTCGCTGATTTGACTGATGAATTTTATGATGGGTCAGGAGATGTGAATCTTGGAATACGTCGTCTCCCTTTGATAACTTCTAATTTAATAACTTTACTTCATTGTATTTGAAACCTCCTTTATTGAATGTCAAGGATGATGTGTGCAGGAAATTGTTTAAACATGGATTCTATGGAGAAATGAAATTTACCCTTTGAGGGGAAAAAAATGGTGTTAACTTAATGCCGCAACAGCTTCATATGACTTCGGAATTGTTCATGGCCTAGTAACATACGTTGTGCCAAAAGTCTACAGATTCTAAATCTGATCTTTTTAAAAGAGGTAGGGAGCATGGCAGGGAATGCTCTCTGAAAATAATGCAGCCATACTCACGAGCTATGGTGTCATATTAAGATCATTTGTTTTCCTGCAGTACAACTCTACATATTCCTGTGGATTACATTAATTTACAGAAGCACCTTGGGATGCATTACTATGTTAAAAGGCACTATCCAAATGCAAATTGTTGTTGAAGATCATTTGAAAAAACATTAAACCCATCAGCACTAAGGGATTGCATTATTTCTTTAAGGTTTGTTTATGTCTGGGATACAACGTCACGAAGAATCCTGTATAAATTACCAGGACACGCAGGCTCAGTGAATGAGGTGGCATTTCATCCTGAAGAACCAATCAGTAAGTGTCTTGCTGAGGGCAACAATCTAAAACTCAGGATAGATATAATTACTACTAACACTTCATTAGAAACAGAAAATGCTGGAATTACACAGGTCACTCAACATCAGCAAAGGGAAAAGACAGCCTATGACATTTCGGGTGTGTGTACCATTCAGTAGGCTGAGCGATAAAGCGTACACACTGAAAAAGTTAACCTATCTTTTTTTTTTTCTTTTTAGAGGTTGACTGAACAGCTATGTATTTCCAGAATTTTCTGTTATTTGTACATTTCAATAGCATTCTTCATGTACAGGCCGATGTCTCAATTCATTTTAAGGAGGAGAAGGGAAAAGTGGCTACCAACCCAAAGGGAAAATCAGGAAATAAGTTAAGGGATGGGAGACCAAAGTATGTTTTGAAGAGCGGAGTTGACAAGGCAGAGAGATTTGGGGAAAATGTTCCAGGAGGCATAATGGCTGAAAGAGCATCTGCTGATGGCGGAGAGTAATCATGGGGCAAGGAATAGATCAGTATAAAGGTGTGAGCAAGCATGTACAGCTGGTGAAGGTTGGTGAGTTGAGCAGGGGCAAAGACACTGGACTTTAGATCTACATTGTATATTCAAGGCCTGCTGAGGAGCTCAGACTTGCAATCTAATACTGATGCTGTGCATCCTGTTTTCATAATATCTTCAAAAACTTCATATTCATGGTTCTTCAACAAATACGATTTAAAATCACAGCTATGTCTCTTTCTAATCTCAAATTACATAATGATATTGTGATTCTAATATGCTTGATTTAAATATTATTGGCCATTTATCTCATTTGCTATTTATGCCATCTTGCTATGACCTGCCTTTGGTGATCCAGTAGTGCACTACTTCAGCCAGAATGCCTCCAGTTGAGTATAATGGCTGCCAGTTCAACACCAGAGAGGTTGGGCCAAGCCAAGGAAACCTACTCTTGAGTGCCTAACCACGCATCTCAACATAAGTGGCATAAGGGACGGACTGAAGTTCTGCCCCCTGCAAGTCCCTGCAGATGCTGGTGGTTTGGGTCGGAATCTGGCATTGTGTTTTACCCATTATATTTTTCTTTCTCTCTCTCTCTCTCTCTCTCTCTCTCTCTCACACCACTACACCACTCAGCTTGTTTCTGTCGGCTTAACGTAATTGATTGCACTCTTGCCTCGAGGCAGAAGGTTGTGGGTTCAAACCACTCTATGGACTTGAGCACATAATCGAGGCCAACACTTCAGTGCAGCATTGAGGGAGTGCTGCATTGTTGGAGGTGCCATCTTTCAGATGCGTTAAACTGTGGTTGCAAAATATCACAAAAGCAGGGAGTTCTTCCGGTATCTTGACTTCTAACACAGATTGTCTGGTCACTTCAGATTGTTTGTGGGATCTTGCTGTAATTCATTGGCTGTGAAGTGCTTTGGAACATCGCAACATGAAAGATGCTATGTAAATGTGTGCTTTTCCTTGTGTTTTTCTTTCCAGATTTGTAAAAGATGCTGTAATATGTTCTAACTGCTCGATCTCATCCCGTTGCATCACACACAGTTTGTTTATAAAACTTTACTTAAAATCCCCAGGTAGTACTGTAATTACTATTAACCATGGTTGGGAAAACAAACTCATAACTGATTTGTCCTTTCTGAATATTTTATGGAGGCAGATGTAATCTAATCATTTTAGTGAAAATGAAGATGTTATCGAGCTGGTTGAAGAATTAGGGAGATGTTTCAACTTTGTCTTTGTGATGTATTTGACGTTTCACCAGAGGCACTTTGTTGGCAGCCTTTCTGCTGGAATTACGAACCTCACTAGTGACCATGGCCATGGGTTATTAAATTGTGAACTAGTGCACAAATCTTGTGGCTCTAATAATGTCCACAGGTTTTTTTTTGTTGTACATTGGGACTTTTTTTTCCCCCTGCCTTCTAACCAGGAGTACTTGAAAGCAGATTGGTATATTGGGTGGGATATTTCAGAACAAAGACTGGGGTGCAATTTTCTAATTTAAATATAACTGCTTCTAGCATCTGAGGTAAAATGTAGCTTGACAGAAATCTAATTTTTTTCTTATTCCAACAGTTCTTTCGGCATCCAGTGACAAAAGACTATACATTGGGGAGATACAGTAAAGAGGGAACAGTTCGTGCAGAGGAACTCGTCTGACTTCAACTGGCAGCTGCTCAGAAAATGTCCAATTACCAGAGAAAAAAAGTAATGCTGTTAATTAAGAAAATATGTATATATATTTGACAACTATGTTCCCTGTAAGCTTGTTAGTTTCCGCACCTGCACGGTATTTACAATGGAGAAGCCAGTGAGCCTTGGGTCGCGCAGCTTCGAGGGAACACTGCTTGACAACTGACCCAACCATGGGTAGTTTTAATGCATGTTTCCTGACGTGGCAATCAGCCTGGCTGTTTTTGAAGGTCTGGACCAGTTTGTATCGTTCTTGTAGAGAGCGTTGTGAGTGCAGACTTTGCTGCAGAATCTGAATCTACACCATTTGTACTTGTAAAGTCGGGCCTGTGTACGGTTTTATATCATGGCTGTACAGACCGTTTATATTTTGGGTTTTTTTTATATTCAAAAGAAATAAATTGACACTTCTTTTGCTTACAACTGTCACTGGAAATGGAAAGTGTCCTAACTTTTTTCTGTTTGGCCTGTAATTCATGTTGTCTCTTCTCCAAGTATCAAACAGTTAAATACATATATACTGTTATATGGGTTACACTTATTCTCAAAGTTTTACATTTCTGAATACTTAACCAATTACTTGTTTGAGACTAGTAGTTGAATATAATCATTTCCTGTTTTTTTTTGTGCCCAGTGCTGGAAGGGAAATACCTTCATAATTTCATATATCTTTAAATGTTATTAGGATAAAGTTAAATTTTACTCTGATATAGTTTAATTTTAAAAATCAAATCTGAGCAGCCAGCTATCTTATACAGTACCACTGAATTTGCATAACCTTGGTCGGTGATTCTGGTAGTTTTGCTGGGATTGGCCCTGCACTGCCCCTAGGTGAGAGGTCTTTGTCATTTCAGTACCCATGATGGTAGCTCCAGCACTGGTGGTACATCTCGGGTGCCCACAAGTTCACAGGCACGAATATCAAATGCCTGCTACTGTCTGGAGTGAGTGCCGGATCCCAAGAAGATTAACCATCCCTTGGTCTCCTTCATAGGGGACCAATACTATCAATGGAAGAACATTTTTGGATGATCTGGCTTTGGAGATCCAGTAGTGCTTTACTTCAGCCAAGATAGCAGCCTCTTCTTGAGTGTACTGGTGGCAAGTTCAACACCAGAGAGGCTGGGGTCAAAGAAACACCCGCTTTGGAGTCCTTAACCACGCCCCGTTTCATGGGCTGAAGTACTGCCCCGTTTCACGGGCTGAAGTACTGCCCCTTACAAGACCCAGCAGATACTGGCAATATGGTTGGGATCTGGCATAGCCAAGTCTTGGTCTATTTGCCAGCCTTTCTGCCACACTCCTGAATTCATGCATGTCTGAGCAAAGGCAGCTATATTCATTCTCGGCGACCAGCGTGTGGACTATGAAGAGCCTCATTATTATCATCATCATTGGCAGTCACTCAGAATCGAGGAAGACTTGCTTCCACTCAAAATTAGTCCTCGAGTATCTGAACAGTCCAATAAGAGAACCGCAGTTCCTGTCACAGGTGGGACAGATAGACGTTGAGGGAAGGGGTAGTTGGGACTGGTTTGCCGCACACTCTTTCCGCTGCCTGCGCTTGATTTCTGCTGCTCTTGGCAATGAGACTCGAGGTGCTCAGCACCCTCCCGGATGCACTTCCTCCACTGAGGGCGGTCTTTGGCCAGGGACTCCCAGGTGTCAGTGGGGATGTTGCACTTTATCAGGGAGGCTTTGAGGGTGTCCTTGTAACGTTTCCTCTGCCCACTTTTGGCTCGTTTGCTGCGAAGGCGTTTCGAGTAGAGCGCTTGCTTTGGGTGTCTCGTGTCTGGCATGCGAACAACGTCGCCTGCCCAGCGGAGTTGATCAAGTGTGCTCAGTGCTTCAATGCTCGGAATGTTGGCCTGGACGAGGACACTAACGTTGGTGCGTCTGTCCTCCCAGGGGATTTTCAGGTACTTGCGGAGACATCGTTGGTGGTATTTCTCCAGCGATATAGAGCCAGCTCCATTTTGGTGTTCAACTCATATCTTGTATTGTGAGGATGCGGGCTAACTCAGCATATTTTAATAAGAGTCCAAACTAAATATTTTTATTTTGTAAAGCGATGAGATTTAAATATAATCTCTAGTGACAAATAAGGAACAAAAATTGGAAACCCAATACACAAGAGAAGCAATCAGCAAAATTTGAGGAATTAAAAAGCGAAATACTGCAGATACTAGAAATCTGAAGTTAAAATAGAAAAATAACAAACCGCAGATCAGTTAGCCTCTGTTGAATAAACTGACTATATTTCAAGAACATTTATGAAGAAAAGTACGCACCCAAAACATAGTCAGATACTGGCTGGCCTGCTGTGTGCTTCCAAAATTTGAAGGATGCTTGTTGCTTAAAAAAAATACTTTGGATAGGAACCATGGTTCTAGCTATTTATTATCTGCTTGGATTATGAGCTGTTGAGTGCATTGAAAGTAAATTTGTTGTGTGACTGTTTAAACCCAGTGAAGCAGAGAAAACCTTTCACCCTTGCTGATCCTGATTTCAATACCCCTTTACATGTCCTGGCTTAATGCACGATTTGAGATCCTGCCAAAATTGTTCAGTTTTTCAGAAGGAAGAAAAGCAGTCCTCGGAGACCCGATAACTCAGCAATAATAATCTTGGGGAAAGTGGGCACTTGTGTTTGAACACACAAATGCAAAGTCTGCAATTCAAATTGTGCTCATTACAACTGGGCCCGAGGGGGAAAAACTCAGGTAATTATATAAATGACAGCTCATGGAAGCCAGCTGTTGTTGCAACACCTACTGGTGTACATGCAATGCCTGAGGTTATAGAGGCCTGGAGGGCAGACCAAGTGCTGTGGGCATTCAACATCCCGGGGTCATCAAGGCATGCCAGATTAGTTGTGAGGTGCTGGTTGGATAGGGTTCTCTTAACTGGGTCTTTAAGTGCCCGGCCTTAACTTTTTTGCGGCACAGCTTCTGCTGTCCCCTCTGCTTTGGGGGGCTATGTTAATGTTGATGATGGATTGAATTAGGCGGTGGTCCGTCCAGCAGTCGTCAGCTCCTGTCAGGGCGCGGGTGATGTGCACATCCTTGCGATCCCTGGCTCGGACGATGACCTAGCCGAGCAGGTGCCAGTGTTTGGAGCGAGGGTGTTGCCACAATGCCTTGTATTTGTCCCTTTGACGGAACAGGGTGTTGGTGATGAGGAGTTCATGTTCTAGACATTTTGTCAGGAGTAGGGTACCGCTGGAGTTGGCTTTCCCCTACCCCCTCTCTGCTAATCACGCCTCCCCAGAGTCTTTGCCGACTCTGGCATTAAAGTCACCTAGGAGGATTAATTTGTCGCCTGTGGGAACACGGGACAAGGATGTCTCGAGGTTGGAATAAAAACCCTCTTTAGCCTCATCCATTGCATCGAGTGTAGGAGCGTACACACTGATGACTGGCGCATTGGTTCCAGGATAGGGTGAGACGAAGAGTCATGAGGCGTTTGTTAACCCCGCAGGGGGAGTCTTTGAGGTGGTCGATCGGCTCATTCTTGATGGCAAAGCCGACTCCATGAAGGCGGCATTCTTTCTCTGGTTTTCCTTTCCAGAAAAAGGTATAACCTCCACCATGTTCCTTCAGCTGCCTGCCGGGTCTCGCTTAGGGCGGCGATGTCAATGTCAAAACGTCTGAGTTCCGGCAACTATGGCGGTGGGGCGTTCTGGCCTCTTGTTGGAATTGTCCATGAGGGTCCTGATGTTCTAGGTCCCGAACTTCATATTAGCGAAGTGGAAAATGCCTGTGCGTGAGTTCTTTTAACATGGGGTGGCCGCTGCACACCAGCAACCACATGGGCTTAGCTGAGCAAGGTCTTGGTCCAGGGGCAAGGGGTCCAAGACAACTAAAGACCAGGCACAGCTGTATAAGCCTAATTGCCTACGGTGAAGTGTTGGCCGCAAGCTCGACACAGAGTAGCGCTATTGATGGTAGATGGCCCGAGGCTTGGTTGGGAGGCAAGCATTAGGAAGGTCACTTCCAAAGTTATTTTAGAAATTTAAAAGTATTTCCAAATTGTATAAAAAGATTAAGAGTTGATTAAAAGTTGATAAAAATTTGCAATTTATTTTAAAAGTTTCGAAAGGTTGTTAAAAAGTCAAAGATGTAGATCAATAATAGGTGTTTAAAATTATTTCGATTGAGTCTAAAATGTAAGTTTTAAAAGTTCTCCCAAATTGTTTAAAAAGTTTAAAAGTTGACAAGTTTAAAAATTGATTAAAAGTTGGTTAGAAGTTTAAGATATTGGGTGGAACACCAGAGGAGGGTTCAGCGCCGGCCCCGGAGTCCCTTCGGCCAGTTCAACTCCGGCCGGAGTCCCTTCGGCTGGTTGAACGCTGGCCTCTAAGTCCCTTCCGCCGGTTCGATGTCCACCCCGAGTCTGTTGGCACAATGAACAGCTGGTGTACGACCACACGGATAGGTGTGGGCGGGTGTGGAGTCCTTTCGGCCCGGGATGGGTGCGGGCCGGTCCCTTCGGCCCAGGATTGCAGCGGGCTGGTGCGGAGTCCCTTTGGCCCGGGACCGATGTGGAGTCCCTTCGGCCCGGGATTGAAGACACACTTGGTCACTCAACCAGAAAACACCAGGACTGGTTTGATGAAAATGATCAGGAAATCCAAGAACTTATAGATCGCAAGCACAAAGCATTTCTGAGCCTCAAGCAATAACCCAACATTACAGCCAGCTCAAGGCTCAGGTCCAACAAAAAACCCAGGACCGAAAGAACAGATGGTGGATGGAGAAAACACAGGAGATACAACAACTGACTGACAGCCACGATATGCGAGGATTCTTCATTGGACCGTAGGTGTCCTTGACTGCAAACTCCCAAGGCCCCACCCCACTCCTGGCCAAGAACGGGGAAACACTCATCAAGGACCCTGAGGCTGTCGGGGCCCGATGGAAGGAACACTTTGAAGATCTCCTCAATCGAGAATGCATTCATAGAATGCATACGGGATTGTTTCTTGGAACAATATGTTACAGAACCTACAAGGGAGCAAGCTATCTTAGATCTGGTCCTGTGTAATGAGGCAGGAATAATAAACGATCTCCGAGTAAAAGATCCTCTCGGAATGAGTGATCACAGTATGGTTGAATTTGTAATACAGATTGGGGATGAGGAAGTAGTGTCTCAAACGAGCGTACTATGCTTAAACAAAGGGGACAACAGTGGGATGAGGGCAGAGTTGGCTAAAGTAGACTGGAAACACAGGGTGGCACAATTGAGGAACAGTGGAGGACTTTTAAGGAGCTCTTTCATAGTGCTCAACAGAAATATATTCCAGTGAAAAAGAAGGGCGGTAAGAGAAGGTATAACCAGCCGTGGATTACCAAGGAAATAAAGGAGAGTATCAAATTAAAAACAAATGCATGTAAGGTGGCCAAGGTTAGTAGGAAAATAGAAGATTGGGAAAATTTTAGATGACAGCAAAGAATGACTAAGAAAGCAATAAAGAAAGGAAAGATAGATTACGAAGGTAAACTTGCGCAAAACATAAAAACGGATAGTAAAAGCTTTTACAGATATATAAAACGGAAAAGAGTGACTAAAGTAAATTTTGGTCCCTTAGAAGATGAGAAGAGGGATTTAATAATGGGAAATGGGGGAAATGGCTGAGACCTTAAACAATTATTTTGCTTCAGTCTTCACAGTGGAAGACACAAAAACCATGCCAAAAATTGCTGGTCACAGGAATGTGGGAAGGGAGGACCTTGAGATAATCACTATCACTAGGGGGGTAGTGCTGGACAGGCTAATGGGACTCAAGGTAGACAAGTCCCCTGCTCCTGATGAAATGCATCCCAGGGTATTAAAAGAGATGGCGGAAGTTATAGCAGATGCATTCGTTATAATCTACCAAAATTCTCTGGACTCTGGGGAGGTACCAGCGGATTGGAAAGCAGCTAATGTAACGCCTCTGTTTAAAAAAGGGGACAGACAAAAGGCAGGTAACCATAGGCTGGTTAGTTTAACATCTGTAGTGGGGAACATGCTTGAAACTATCATTAAGGAAGAAATAGCGGAACATCTAGATAGGAATAGTGCAATCAAGCAGACGCAGCATGGATTCATGAAGGGGAAATCATGTTTAACTAATTTACTGGAATTCTTTGAGGATATAACGAGCATTGTAGATAGAGGTGTACCGATGGATGTCGTGTATTTAGATTTTCAAAAGGCATTCGATAAGGTGCCACACAAATGGTTACTGCAGAAGATAAGGGTACGTGGAGTCAGAGGAAATGTATTAGCATGGATAGAGAATTGGCTGGTGAACAGAAAGCAGAGAGTCGGGATAAATGGGTCCTTTTCGGGTTGGAAATCGGTGGTTAGTGGTGTGCCACAGGGATCAGTGCTGGGACCACAACTGTTTACAATATACATAGATGACCTGGAAGAGGGGACAGAGTGTCATGTAACAAAATTTGCAGATGACACAAAGATTAGTGGGAAAGCGGGTTGTGTAGAGGACTCAGAAAAGCTGCAAAGAGATTTAGATAGGTTGAGCGAATGGGCTAAGGTTTGCAGATGGAATACAATGTCGGAAAGTGTGAGGTCATCCACCTTGGGGAAAAAAACAGTAAAAGAGAATATTATTTGAATGGGGAGAAATTACAACATGCTGCGGTGCAGAGGGACCTGGGGGTCCTTGTGCATGAATCCCAAAAAGTTAGTTTGCAGGTGCAGCAGGTAATCAGGAAGGCGAATGGAATGTTGGCCTTCATTGCGAGGGATGGAGTACAAAAGCAGGGAGGTCCTTCTGCAACTGTATAGGATAATTGGTGAGGCCGCACCTGGAGTACTGCGTGCAGTTTTGGTCACCTTACTTAAGGAAGGATATACCAGCTTTGGAGGGGTACAGAGACGATTCACGAGGCTGATTCCGGAGATGAGGGGGTTACCTTATGATGATAGATTGAGTAGATTGAGTCTTTACTCGTTGGAGTTCAGAAGGATGAGGGGGCATCTTATAGAAACATTTAAAATAATGAAAGGGATAGACAAGATAGAGGCAGAGAGGTTGTTTCCACTGGTCGGGGAGACTAGAACTAGGGGGCACAACCTCAAAATACAGGGGAGCCAATTTAAAACCGAGTTGAGAAGGAATTTCTTCTCCCAGAGGGTTGTGAATCTGTGGAATTTTCTGCTCAAGGAAGCAGTTGAGGCTAGCTCATTGAATGTATTCAAGTCACAGATAGATAGATTTTTAACCAATAAGGGAATTAAGGGTTACGGGGAGCGGTTGGGTAAGTGCTGAGTCCACGGCCAGATCAGCCATGATCTTGTTGAATGGTGGAGCAGGCTCGAGGGGCTAGATGGCCTACTCCTGTTCCTAATTCTTATGTTCTTATGTTATGTTCTTATAAGACTCTGCCTTTGACTCGAGTGTTCTCAACTCCATGCGACCCGCCACTCACTCAGTGAAACGCCAACGCTGCACGAGGTCGGCAAAGCCATAAAATAGCTCAAGAATAACAAGGCTACAGGTGCGGATGGAATCCCTGCTGAGGCGCTAAAGTATGATGGAGAGGCGCTGTTGGCGCGAATACATGACCTCATCTCATCTGGAGGGAGGAAAGCATGCCGGGTGATCTTAGATATGCAGTGATCGTGACCATTTTTTTAAAAGGGGACAAGTCCGACTGTGGCAACGACAGGGGAGTCTCCCTGTTATCAGCCACTGGGAAAGTTGTCGCTAGAGTTCTCCTCAATCGTCTTCTCCCTGTGGCTGAGGAGCTCCTCACGGAATCACAGTGCAGATTTCGTCCCCTGCGGGGCACAACGGACATGATCTTTGCAGCGCGACAGCTGCAGGAAAAATGTAGGGAGCAGCACCAGCCCTTATACATGGCCTTTTTCGATCTTACAAAGGCTTTTGACATTGTCAACCGTGAGCACCTATGGAGCGTCCTCCTCCGTTTCGGATGCCCCCAAACGTTTGTCAACATCCTTCGCCTGCTCCACGACAATATGCAGGCCGTGATCCTTACCAACGGATCCATTACAGACCCAATTCACGTCCGGACCGGGGTCAAACAGGACTGCGTCATCGCTCCAACCCTCTTCTCAATCTTCCTCGCTGCCGTGCTCCACCTCACAGACAAGAAGTGGACTTAAACTACAGAACCAGTGGGAAGCTGTTCAACCTACGCCGCCTCCAGGCCAGGTCTAAGATCACCCCAACCTCTGTCGTTGAGCTGCAGTACGCAGACGATGCCTGCGTCTGTGCACATTCTGAGGCTGAACTCCAGGATATAGTCAATGTATTCACCGAGGCATGTGAAAGCATAGGCCTTACTCTTAACATCCGTAAGACAAAGGTCCTCCACCAGCCTGTCCTCGCCGCACAGCACTGCCCTCCAGTCATCAAGATTCACGGCACGGCCCTCGACAACATGGACCACTTCCCATATCTCGGGACCCTTCAATCAACAAAGACAGACATTGATGCGGAGATTCAACATCGCCACCAGTGCGCCAGTGCAGCCTTCGGCCGTCTGAGGAAAAGAGTTTTCGAAGACCAGGCCCTCAAATCTACCACCAAGCTCAGGGCCTACAGGGCTGTAGTAATACCCACCCTCCTGTATGGATCAGAGGCATGGACAATGTATAGAAGGCACCTCAAGGGGCTGGAGGTATATCACCAACGATGTCTCCACAAGATCCTGCAAATCCCCTGGGAGGACAGTGCACCAACATCAGTGTCCTCGTCCAGGCTAACAACCCGAGTATTGAAGCACTGACCACACTCGAACAGCTTCATTGGGCAGGCCACATAGTTCGCATGCCAGATACAAAACTCCCTAAGCAAATGCTCTATGCGGAGCTCCTTCATGGCAAACGAGCCAAAGGTGGGCAGCGAAAACGTTACAAGGACACTCTCAAAGCCTCCCTGGTAAAGTGCGACATCACCACTGACACCTGGGAGACCCTAGCCAAAGACCACCCTAGGCGGAGAAAGTGCATCGGGGAGGGCGTTGAGCTCTTCGAGTCTCAACGCCGAGAGCATGAAGAGATCAAACACAGGCAGCAGAAGGAGCGCGTGGCAAACCAGTCCCACCTACCCTTTCTCTCGATGAATGACTGTCCCACCTGTAACAGGGTTTGTGGCTCTCGTACTGGACTGTTCAGCCACCAAAGAACTCACTTTAGGAGTGGAAACACAGAAAATAGGTGCAGGAGTAGGCCATTTGGCCCTTCGAGCCTGCACCACCATTCAATAAGATCATGGCTCATCATTCACTTCAGTACCCCTTTCCCGCTTTCTCTCCATACTCCTTGATCCCTTTAGCCGTAAGGGCCATATCTAACTCCCTCTTGAATATATCCAATGAATTGGCATCAACAACTCTCTATGGTAGGGAATTCCACAGGTTAACAACTCTCTGAGTGAAGAAGTTTCTCCTCATCTCAGTCCTAAATGACTTACCCCTTATCCTTAGATTATGTCCCCTAGTTCTGGGCTTCCCCAACATCGGGAACATTCTTCCTGCATCTAACCTGTCCAATCCCGTCAGAATTTTATATGTTTCTATGAGATCCCCTCTCATCCTTCTAAACTCCAGTGAATATAGGCCCAGTCAATCCCGTCTCTCCTCATATGTAAGTCCTGCCATCCCGGGAATCAGTGTGGTGAACTTTCGCTGCACTCCCTCAACAGCAAGAACATCCTTCCTCAGATTAGGAGACAAAAACAGAACACAATATTCCAGGTGAGGCCTCACTAAGGCCCTGTACAACTGCAGTATGACCTCCCTGCTCCTATACTCAAATCTCCTAGCTATGAAGGCCAACATACTATTTGCCTTCTTCACCACCTGCTGTACCTGCATGGCAACTTTCAATGACTGATGTACCATGACACCCAGGTCTCGTTGCACCTCCCCTTTTCCTAATCTGCCGCCATTCAGATAATAATCTGCCTTCGTGTTTTTGCCACCAAAGTGGATAACCTCACATTTATCCAAATTATACAACATCTGCCACGCGTTTGCCCACTCACCTAACTTGTCCAAGACGCCCTGCAGCCTTTTAGCATCCTCCTCACAGCTCACACCGCCACCCAGCTAAGTGTCATCTGCAAACTTGGAGATATTACACTCAATTCCCTCATCTAAATCATTAATGTATATCGTAAATAGCTGGAGTCCCAGCACTTAGCCCTGCGGCACCCCACTAGTCACTGCCTGCCATTCTGAAAAGGACCCGTTTATCCCGACTCTCTGCTTCTTGTCTGCCAACCAGTTCTCTATCCACGTCAGTACACTACCTCCACTACCATGTGCTTTAATTTTGCACACCAATCTCTTATGTGGGACCTTGTCAAAAGCCTTTTGAAAGGCCAAATACACCACATCCACTGGTTCTCCCTTGTCCACTCTACCAGTTACATCCTCAAAAAATTCTAGGAGATTTGTCAAGCAGCGTTACCCTTTCATAAATCCATGCTGACTTGGACCGAACCTGTCACTGCTTTCCAAATGTGCTGCTATTTCATCTTTAATAATAGATTCCAACATTTTCCCCACTACTGATGTCAGGCTAACCGGTCTATAATTACCCGTTTTCTCTCTCCCTCCTTTCTTAAAAAGTGGTGTTACATTAGCTACCCTCCAGTCCATAGGAACTGATCCAGAGTCGAAGGACTGTTGGAAAATGATCACCAATGCATCCACTATTTCTAGGGCTACTTCCTTAAGTACTCTGGGATGCAAACTATCAGGCCCCGGGGATTTATCAGCCTTCAATCCCATCAATTTGCCAAACACAATTTCCTGCCGAATAAGGATTTCCTTCAGTTCCTCCTTTCACTAGACCCTCGGTCCCCTAGTATTTCCGGAAGGTTATTTGTGTCTTCCTACGTGAAGACAGAACCAAAGTATTTGTTTAACTGGTCTGCCATTTCTTTGTTCCCCATTATAAATTCACCTGAATCTGACTGCAAGGGACCTATGTTTGTTTTCACTAATCTTTTTCTCTTCACATATCTATAGAAGCTTTTGCAGTCAGTTTTTATGTTCCCAGCAAGCTTCCTCTCATACTCTATTTCCCCCCTCCTAATTAAACCCTTTGTCCTCTTCTGCTGTATTATAAAATTCTCCCAGTTCTCAGGTTTGTTGCTTTTTCTGGCCAATTTATATGCCTCTTCCTTAGATTTAACACTATCCTTAATTTCCCTTGTTAGCCACGGTTGAGCCACCTTCCCCATTTTATTTTTACTCCAGACAGGGATGTACAATTGTTGAAGTTCATCCATGTGATCTTTAAATGTTTGCCATTGCCTATCCACCGTCAACCTCTTAAGTATCACTCGCCAGTCTATTCTAGCCAATTCACGTCTCATACCATCGAAGTTACCTTTCCTTAAGTTCAGGACCCTAGTCTCTGAATTAACTGTGTCGCTCTCCATCTTAATAAAGAATTCTACCATATTATGGTCACTCTTCCCCAAGGGGCCTCACACAACAAGATTGCTAATTAGCCCTTTCTCATTACACATCATCCAGTCTACGATGGCCAGCCCTCTAGTTGGTTCCTCGACATATTGGTCTAGAAAACTATCCCTAATACACTTCAGGAAATCCTCCTCCACCACATTGCTACCAGTTTGGTTAGCCCAATCAATATGTAGATTAAAGTCGCCCATGATAACTGCTGTACCTTTATTGCACGCATTCCTAATTTCTTGTTTGATGCTGTCCCCAACCTCACTACTACTGTTTGGTGGTCTATACACAACTCCAACTAGCGTTTTCTGCCCTTTGGTATTCCGTAGCTCCACCCATACTGATTCCACATCATCCAAGCTAATGTCCTTCCTTGCTATTGTATTAATTTCTTCTTTAATCAGCAATGCCACCCCACCTCCTTTTCCTTTCTGTCTATCCTTCCTAAATGTTGAATACCCCTGAATATTGAGTTCCCAGCCTTGGTCACCCTGGAGCCATGTTTCCGTGATGCCAATTACATCATACCCGTTAAATGCTATCTGAACAGTTAATTCGTCCACCTTATTCCGAATACTCCTCGCATTGAGGCACAGAGTCTTCAAGCTTGTCTTTTTAACACACTTTGCCCCTTTAGAATTTTGCTGTAATGTGGCCCTTTTTGCTTTTTGCCTTGGATTTCTCTGCCCTCCACTTTTACTTTTCTTCTTTCTATCTTTTGCTTCTGTCCCCATTCTACTTCCCTCTGTCTCCCTGCATAGGTTCCCATTCCCTGCCATATTAGTTTAACTCCTCCCCAACAGCACTAGCAAACACTCCCCGGAGGACATTGGTTCCGGTCCTGTCCAGGTGCAGACCGTCCGGTTTGTACTGGTCCCACCTGCCCCCAGAACTGGTTCCAATGTCCCAGGAATTTGAATCCCTCCCTTCTGCACCACTCCTCAAGCCACGTATTCATCTGAGCTATCCTGCGATTCCTACTCTGACTAGCACGTGGCACTGGTAGCAATCCTGAGATTACTGCTTTTGAGGTCCTACTTTTTAATTTAGCTCCTAGCTCCCTAAATTCGTCTTCAACTTCATCCCATTTTTTACCTATATCGTTGGTAGCTATATGCACCACGACAACTGGCTGTTCACCCTCCCCCTTCAAAATGCCCTGCACCCGCTCCGAGACATCCTTGACCCTTGCACCAGGGAGGCAACACACCATCCTGGAGTCTCGGTTGCGGCCGCAGAAACGTCTATCCCCCTTACAATAGAATCCCCTACCACTATAGCTCTCCCACTCTTTTTCCTGCCCACCCATGAACTCGGCTGCTGCTGCTCTCCCCTGATGAGTCATCCCCCTCAACAGTACCCGAAGCAGTGTATCTGTTTTGCAGGGGGATGACCGCAGGGGACCTTCCTTCCACTACTCTTCCTGTTCGTCACCCATCCCCTATCTGGCTGTGTACCCTTTACCTGCAGTGTGGCCAACTCACTAAACGTGCTAGTCACGACATCCTCAGCATCGTGGATGCTCCAGAGTAAATCCACCCGCAGCTCCAGTGCCGCAATGCAGTCTGTCAGGTGCTGCAGACGGATGCACTTCCTGCACATGTAGTCGTCAGGGACACTGGAAGCATGACACGTGTCCGAGCTCTCCTGCCATGACTTAACCCTTAGATTAGCTTAATTTGGCACAATGCTAAAAGGTTACTTACTGATAAAGAAAAGGAAAAACTACTCACTAATCACCAGCCAATCACTTACCCCCTGGCTGTGGCGTCACCCTTCTATTTCTTTCTACTTCTTTTTTGCCTTCTCTCCTTGCTGCAGCTGCACCAGTAGGCCTTAGCGATCTCCTGCTCCGCCTCCCGCCTCGACGATTCTGCTCCCCGGACTGACGGGCCTTTTGTAGGCCTTAGCGATCTCCCGCTCCACCTCCCGCCTCGACGCTGCTGCTCCCCGGACTGACGGGCCTTTTGTAGGCCTTAGCGATCTCTCGCTCCACCTCCCGCCTCGACGCTGCTGCTCCCCGGACTGACGGGCCTTTTGTAGGCCTTAGCGATCTCTCGCTCCACCTCCCGCCTCGACGCTGCTGCTCCCCGGACTGACGGGCCTTTTGTAGGCCTCAGTGAACTCCCGCTCCGCCTCACGACTCGACGCTGCTGCCCCCCGTACTGACGGGCCTTTTGTAGGCCTCAGCAATCTCCCGCTCTGCCTCCTGACTCGATGCTGCTGCTCCCCGAACTGATGGGCCTTTTGTAGGCCTCAGCGATCTCCCGCTCCGCCTCCGACTCGACACAAGTCTTCCTCGATTCCGAGGGACTGCCTATGATGATGATGATTGCCTGAGGACCTTAAAGTATAGCCCCATCCTGCCTCTTGTTTGACAAAGGAGTAGTTTGGGCTGTTCCAGGATTAGTCCCCTTTGCAAGAACATTGGTACGTGTTGTACCCAGCATTCATTGTCATCATGGGATCTCTGTCTCGCCTCAGTGCTGTGCAAGATCAGAAGAGAGCCTTGAAGATTTGGGGTAAGACCAGAAAGATTAGAAAACGAGCATTCTGTTCTTTGAGTGCTAGTACATACAAAAGTGACCTTCCTATCTCAATATGCACTTCCCTAATGGATCCTGTGAGAACCTTATTCCAAAGTCCCTGCTGAAGGTTCATCCTTGACCATTAAGTATATATAATTGATGGTCTCTCACGCTATCCTGATTGAGAGGATGGACTGGCGGCATCCTTCGAGCCCTCTATCCATTCTGCTTTATCGCTTGTAAATGGTGTGTAAGAGGGCTCTGGAGAGAGGGCGAGCCCTGGATTCTGATGTTTCTGTTGCACATTGCGGGAAAAAAATAAGGGCATTGATATTAATCCCCAAGACGAGCGGGAGAGGGGTTAAAGATCTAAATATGGGGAACGTGTCCCCAGCACATGTCCACCACCTTTACGGTGGCGGATATCAGGGTTTCTGACTGTCACGCTGTAGAGAGGCCTCCTCATTAACATAATTAAATTGGGCTCCCATAGTACAATTGGGAGCTGATTTTAAAATTCACCGCTGTGTGGGTTTCCCAGGGGTTCGGAAATCTGGCCCAATAAAGCAATCTTTGTGGGCCAGGAGGAGCAGGAGTACTCCCCTAACCCTCACGCCTTAAACCTTCATAGGAACAGGAGTGGTCATTTCGCCCCTCGAGCCTGTTCCACCATTCAGTTAGATCATTGCTGATCTATGACCTAACTCCATATACCCCGCCTTTGCCCCATATCCCTTAAAACTGAGGTTAACAAAAATCTATCCATTTCAGATTTAAAATTAGCAAGTGACCTAGCATCAACTGCCGTTTGTGAAAGAGAATTCCAAACATCGACTGCCCTTTGTGTTTTCTTCACTCGCGAAAGATCTGGCTCTAATTGTTAGAATATGTCTTCTAGTCCGAGACTCCTCAACCAGTGGAAATAGTTTTTATCTACCCTATCCGTTCCCCTTAATATCTTAAACTTTGATCAAACCACTCAACCTTCTAAATTCAGGGATTGCAACCCTAGTTTGTGTAATCTCAACTCATAATTTAATTCAGTGTGTGATCTAACTAGGCCTTTGTATAGCTGCAGTGTAACTTCTATCCCCTTCTATTCTCGTGCTCTAGATGTAAATGCCATCATTCCATTAGCCTTTTTGATTATTTTCTGTGCCTGTCCATCACATTTTACTGATCTATGTACATGGACCCCAAAGTCTCTGGATCGCCACTGTTTCTAACTTTTTACCATTTAGAAAGTACACTGGTTTATCCTTTTCAGGTCCAAAGTGGATGACCTCACTCTTGCCTATCCATTTGCCACAGTTTTGCCCAATCACTTAATCTATTAATATCTCTTTGTAATGTTATGCTTCCATCGACACTGCTTACAATACCGCCTATCTCTGTCATTGGCAAACATGTGGTTCTCTATCCCGTCGTGTAAGTCTGCCCTCGCCGATCGTGGCCTCACTGCCCCAACCCCGCTGCGATTGCCGAACTCCTCCCCCACCCCCCCAGCCTCGATGGCCCCCTCTCCCACCAGCTCCGATGGCTCCTCTCTTTCCCGCCCCCAACACTCTCTTCCCCCTGTCACAATCACGACCTTTCCCCACCAATATCTGGTGACGGTCCCTGGCTGCAGCGTCCTGTCGCTGGCTCTCCCTCCCAGTTGCCGGCTGGGCTGTTAATTTGTCTGGCTGCTGAGTGAGAAACGGATCAAAAAAAATGATACTGTCCTGCCGTTAGGTTCCCAGCCTTGGCAGGTTCCTCGGCCGCTTTCGGTTTCCCTCGCACCCTCCCCTTAAATACCGGGGCCAAGGAGTTCACTTTATGTGGAAAACACAGGCTACATTTGACCCCTCCTTGGCATGTTGGCTTATTTTTTCTTTTAAGTGAATGAGCCACCTAGACATGCCTTCGCACTCCCTATAGCTACCTCAAACTTGGAAGAGAGTAAGTCCTCAACTAACTTGTTAGCCAGGGAATTCACAGTGCTGTAGGAAGATCTAAAAAGATGGTGAAAAAAAAAAACTTTAGAAATGAGAAATAAAATACTTAGGCCTCTTAATGTGTTGCCTCCAGGTGAATTTTAACAGCAGATTGATGCCTTGTGTTAAACACAATTTAGGTACCACTTCGATAATGAAGTTAATGTGTTGGGAGTGAATGGGATATGATTTGGTGTCCCATTGGATTTCTGATTAAATCAGAATAAATGGATTATTTGTTTTTCTACTTGGGGCTGCATTGATCAGTCATAAGGTAATTCTTTTTACTGAAATGTTTTTAATTTAGATACAATGGAACATGCTTGCTGTATAAATAGATTTTGTGGCTGAATTATTGTGTTCATTAAGATGAAGGATGTTGGTGCTGGGAAATGGAGCATTTTCCCAATCTATGTATCCATTGATGCATTCGAGCACTCCCAGGCAGGTACGGTATTACAAAATATTTACACAGAAATAGGCCCAATAGGTCCAGGCCAGTGTTTATGCTCCACACGAGCCTCTTCCCACCTCTCTTCAGCTAACCCCAATATATAGTATTTGGACGCAGGGTAAGCCTCTATCCATTCTGCCACGACTCCAGGCACAGGAGCAACCAAAACTGCCATGGATTTTCATTTCCAACATCGTGTCCTGTGGCTTCTTCAGTGAGATTGCCAACTTAGGGAAAATTTTGAGCTTTGCCCTCAACTTCATTAGGAAGTGGGGTGAGACTCTACAAACTCCTTTCATGCAAGACTCTTACAATGAGCATGGAGAGCAAACTTTCATTCCATCAGTCTAAACTTTCTTTGAATCCAGGTCCCAGAGGTGAAAGGGCGTTACTGCTCACCCACCATACCACCCCGAATCTTCTCGGGTCTTTAACAGTTGCCTACCCTTCACCTAAACGCTTGCGGAAATCATGTGGCAAACCTTTTCTTATTAATCACACTGCTATTAATAAGCAAGGAGACCTGCATTAACCAATTAAAATAGACCCTGAAGACACTGCCATGACCAACATGATAGAGCCGAATGATATTTCTACGTTGTTCTGAGGGAACTTTGGATCTTCTAAAATGTCACAAGTGCTACATTACCAAAATATAAAGTCCTTATTCCATTTTCAATCTAGATTTCTCCAAAAATATTTTCTTTATTCCCATGATATAAAGAGAAAATGCATTGAGACCTTTCAGCTAGGACAGTGCGAGCTGCTTGTCCTTTAGGTGCATACTGTATTTTAAATCAGTATTCCATAAGTTTGCATATATCTTAAGCTGTGTAAACCAACAGATTCTGGTGTTTTGATTTCGGACTTATTCACCAGTCAGACAACAGCACTAAGAACAGCCCTTTCTCCCAGGCCCGTCAGCAAGATATGTCAATGCCAAATAAAATGGAGCTCCATGAGCCAAGCTTCCAGGGCTTGAGGGCCAGAAATGCCTCTTTGGAGAGTAGTTTGGACACCCTTGCTGTGGGATACAATATGGTCCTAAGCATACCTCTCCATCTGCAACGTGTTATAAAGACACCCGACTTGATGTTTGCCTCGGGAGTGTCAAGTAGAATTGGCAAATCACATTTTGGTGGTTCAGAGGTCTCGTGCTGCATTGCTGCCTTTTGCTGCTGAACGCTGGCATATGCTGATTTAAGGCAGGAACATGCAGAGGTTTGATGCTCATGCATTATTTAGTTTACATAAAAAGAACTTGCATTTATATTGCTCCTTTCACGACCTCAGGAAGTCCCAGGTTCCACAAACAACAATGTGATAATGACCAGACAATCTGTTTTTAGTGATGTTGGTTGAGAGATAAATAGTGGCCAGGACACCGGGGAGAATTCCCAAGCTCTTTGAAGTAGTGCCGTGGAATCTTTTACTTCTACCCGAGGGGGCATATGCGACCTCGATTTAATATTTCATCCGAAAGACGGCACCTCCGTCAGTGCAGTGCTCCCTCAGTACTCCACTGGAGGGTCAGCCTAGATCTTGTGCTAAAGTCTGTGGAGAGCGACTTCAACCCACATATATGTGTATCCAACAGTTCTCTGGCATGGAGTAAAACTTAATACCAAAACTTGTCTCAAAAACATATCTTTAGATTCTTAAATAACTTGCATGTACGCACCTAATACACCAAAAAATATTGTGTGATGGGTGCCAAAACCTCTCCTGGTGTCAATAAATCTACACTAAATAAAACAACTATTAAGGTGTGTTGCGTCAACTAAATGATTTATTGCTTTGGAAAGGCGAAGTAGAGCTACGGGAACTTTGCTAGCAATATACGGATGAATAAAATTATGGTAGCGCCCAACAGTGCAATCAATGAGATTGCTATACAGCTAATTAAACCTACAGTCACGATCAGCTCCTCCACATCGACATCGCTGTTTAGGCTATTCTTTTGGACGCACAAGCACCTGCAACCTATTACTAGAACAGAGACGACAAGTGTTAAATGCGCTGCCAGTATTATAATGACGTCGCGCTCTAGGTGCTGTTGCATTGGGTTCAGTGGTGGACGACTTTTGTGGAGCTCTGTAAAACAAAACAGAAAAAGAGTGGCTGTTATGTTCAAATAAATCCTAATACAGCAATGCAAAGTACTTCGCAAAGTAATGAACCTGCAAATCTGAGATGGTTGTATGCAGCTGGGGCCTTATTGTGAATGGCTTCACACACAAAGAATTACTTTGAAGTGCATCAATTGTTGTTAGGTAGGCAAGCGTGTACAGCAGCCTTTTTGTATATAGCATAATTCCACAAAAAGTAATTATATTAATGACCATTCATCTGTTTTCAATGGTGTAGGTTGAGGGAGAACTGTTAATTGGGAGAATGCCCTTTGGTGCCTTAGGATCTTTAATGTTCACTTGAACTATGTGACTGAACAATTTCGCTGTTAGTCAAAAAACAATTCTGGTGATTTAAAGAAAAATTCTGATTTCTGATTGAACATACAAAAAAAAAGCTTCCCAACTACAGCCTTCTGATTGGAAGTTATGTGTAAGAAAAGTTCCGGGGCAGCTACCATCACAGTTTTTCACATCCCTGCTGCTATCAAGATGTAAGCTGTAAAATGGATTACATAGTGTAATATTTATAGCTCCACAAAGTGGACTACTATGGTAATGCAGCCATTGCTGTTTACAATAATAAAGGAACAGGTCACCTGACAGGTTCCTGACGTTATCAGCCATCATAGAGCCTGTGTGTTAGTAAGGTTCTGCAAATCCCCTGGGAGGACAGGCACACCAACATCAGTGTCTTCGTCCAGGCTAACATCCCCAGTATTGAAGCACTGATCACACTCGATCAGCTTCGCTGGGCAGGCCACATAGTTCGCATGCCAGATACGAGACTCCCTAAGAAAATGCTTTATGCGGAGCTCCTTCACGGTAAATGAGCCAACGGTGGGCAGCGGAAACGTTAAAAAGGACACCCTAAAGTGCAACATCACCACTGACACCTGGGAGACCCTGGCCGAAGACCGCCCGCAGTGGAGAAAGTGCATCTGGGAAGGCGTTGAGCTCTTCGAGTCTCAACGCAAAGAGCGTGAAGAGGTCAAGCGCAGACAGCGGAAGGAGCGCGCGGCAAACCAGCCCCACCCACCCCTTCCCTCGACGAGTGTCCCACCTGTAACAGGGTCTGTGGCTCTCGTATTGGACTGTTCAGCCACCAAAGAACTCACTTTGAGAATGGAAGCAAGTCTTTCTCGATTCCGAGGGACTGCCTGTGATGATGATGACAGAATATATCATACATAGACTCTACAGCACAGAAACAGGCTATTTTGCCCATTATGCATCAAGCCTCCTATTAAATGTGTCAATGTTCTCCATGTGACAGAGAGTTCCACATTCTCATCACTCAAAAAAAAACGCCTAAATTCTTTATTTGATCTGCTAGTGCCTATCTTGTATTTATACCCCACTGTTCTGGGCACACCCACAAGTGGAAACAATTTATCTACATTCACCCTATTGAACCCCTTCATAAATTTAAAAAGACATCTATCAGTTCTCCTCAGTCTATTCCAGAGAAAAGAGCCCCTGCCTGTTTAATCTTTCCTGACAGTTGCATCCTTTCAATTCTGGTAACATTCTTGCAATGTTTTTCTGCACTTTCTCCAGTGTTTCAATATCCTTTTTGTAGTACTGAGACCAGAAGTACGCACAGTACTCATGTGTGGTCTAACCAAGGTTCTATGTAAATTTAACATTACCTCCCTGCTCCGGCAATGAGAGAGACATGGGAGTGATTAACCACAAGTCCTGTCTGAGGTCTTATGGAGCATTCTGAGTAGTATCAGCTGTGGCTCAGTTGGTAGCATCCTCACCTCTGAGTCAGAAGGTTGTGGGTTTAAGCCCCACTCTGGAGACTTGAGCACAAAAATCTAGGCTGACACTCCAGTGTAGTACCGAGGGAGTACTGCACTGTTTGAGGTACTGTCTTTCAGAGGAGACATTAAGCCAAGGCCTCGCTCAGGTGTCTGCTCTCTCAGGTGGACATAAAAGATCCTATGGCACTATTTCAAAGAAAAGCAGGGAAGTTATTCCCGGTGTCCTATCCAATATTTATCCCTCAAACAACATCACTAAAACAGATTATCTGGTCATTATCACATTGCTGTTTATGGGAGCTTACGGTGTGCAATTGGTTGCTGCGTTTCCTACATTAATAACAGTGACTACTTTAAAAAATATTTCCTTGGCTGTAAAGCACTTTGGGACGTCCAGTGGTCATGAGAGATGCTATATAAATGCAGAGTCTCAGTTAAGGAGATCTTCGAAATGCTCCTTCCAGCAGGCACTGACTGCCTCTCTGTCCTTAATGAGTACCTCTCCGTTCTTGGCCCTCAGTGGGGTAGGACCTTGGGTGCTTGGGCATAGGTGGTCTCGACTGCGTTAAAGAATCCATGCATATCGTGGTTGTTGGCTAGTTGCTGGACCTCCTGCACTTTTTCCACCCACCATCTCTTCTAAAGGTCGCGAGTTTTATGTTGGACCTTGGTCTCCAGATATCTATAGAGCTGCTTTCTTGCTCTCGAGTTATGATGCTCTTTCCTTAACCAAGACTCTGTCTTCGATCTGAGTGTCCTCGACTCCATCCCACAGCATGCTACCCACCACCACCTCAGCACAACCCCAGCCCGGCATAACGTTGAAAAGGCCATCCGACAACTGATGAACAACAAGGCCTCAGGAGCAGATGGAATTCACGCCGAAGCACTAAAGCATGGCAGAGAAGATCTATTGGTGCAAATCCCTGAACTCATTTCTCTTATTTGGAAGGAGGTGAGCATGCCAGGGGATCTCAGAGATGCAGTAATCGTGACCACCTTCAAGAAAGATGACAAGTTTCTCAGTGTTTGCCACAGGGAAAATCATCACAAGGATCCTACTCAATCGCCTTCTCCCTGAGTTGCAATGCAGATTCCGCCCACTAAGGGGCACAATGGACATAATTTTCACCGCGCATCAATTCTGTCCATGGCCTTTTTGAGCTCACAAAGGCCTTCGACGTGGTCAACCATGAGGAATTATGCAGTGTCCTTCTCAAATTCGTCTGCCCTCAAAAGTTTGTCACCATCCTCCGCTTGCTTCACGATGACATGCAAGTCGTGATCCTGACCTTTGGATCCACCACAGACCCAATACACGTGCAGACTGGTCTCAAGCGAGGCTGTGTCATCGCACCAACGCTCTTCTCGATCTGCCTTGCTCCATCTCACCCTCAACAAGCTCCCTGCTGGAGTGGAGCTAATGTACAGAACAAATGGGTAATTGTTCAACTTCCGTCATCTCCAGTCCAGATCCAAGGCCATCCCATCCTGTCATCGAACTACAGTATGCAGACGACGCTTGCGTTTGTGCACACTTGGAGGTCGCACTCCAAACCATCGTCAACACTTTCACCGAAGCGTACGAGTGTCTGGGCCTTATATTAAACATCCATAAGACAAAGGTTCTCTACCAACCTGCCCCCGCCACACAATACTGCCCCCCCGATTATCAAGATCCATGACGAGGCCTTGGACAACATGGCAGGATAGGAGAACCAACATCAACGTTCTCGTTCAGGTCAACATCCCCAACATCGAAGAATTGACCACGCTCGATCAGCTCCGATGGACGGGGCACATCATCCGCATGCCTGATACTAGACTACCAAAACAAGCACTCGACTCAGAGCTCTGACATGGCAAGCGAGTCCCAGGTGGGCAGAGGAAATGCTTCAAGGACACCCTCAAAGCCTCCTTGAAAAAGTGCAACATCCCCACCGATACCTGGGTATCCCTGGCCCAAGACCACTCAGAGTGGAGGAGAGAAGCATCCGGGAAGGCAGCGGAACACCTCGAGTCTCTTTGCCGGAAACCAAGCGCAAACAGCAGAAGGAGCGCACGACAACCCAAGCACCCCACCCACCCGTTCCTTCAACCACCGTATGCCCCATCTGTGACAGAGTCTATAGATCCTGCATTGGTCTCATCAGTCACCTGAGAACTCATTAGTGTGGAAGCAAGTCATCCTCAACTCCGAGGGACTGCCTAAGAAGAGAAGAACACATAAATGCAAGTCTTTCTTTTCTTTTAGTAACTGATTTTGCAAATGCACATCTGTTCAAACTGAATAAACTAATGTTTTATCACGACCCTGGTGAGTTAGTTTTGAAGGAAAACATAACCAGCCCCTCCTCTTCAGGTCGAGTGATAGTTGTTTTGGAGTTCTGTGTTCTCCCCCTTGCTGTAGTGGACTCTCTGGCTTGGATCATGACCACATTAAGCAACATAATTCTCCTTCGACTCTCAGATTACCATGAGCAACATATAGGCTGATCATGAAGGGAAGTTGTTTTTTGTTGCAACCTCTATGGAAATAACATGAACAACTTGACTCAGTACATTTACCACAAATATTACCCATATTTGCCGAGATCTGCGAACATGATTTACCATTGCAAAACCAGTCAGAATATTTTCAGTCGGAGCCTCCAAGTCAGTGTAGGTATGTGTGTATAAAATTACCTTTCTCTGTCGATGTGACATGTTCACATTTTGTAGAAGGTTGTCTACAATTCCCCATGCTGATGACCTAAAACACAACAATGTTTGTATTTAACGTGAGTCATCATTTTTAAGAAGAGGTGATTTGGGGGTAGGTTGCATGAATTTGTGTCCATGGTGGAAAGCTTTGTGCAATAGGAACACATGCTAAGAATTGGTGTCGGAGGTCAGCGGGCGCTTGGTTCCGTACCCATTAATTTTACTGGCCAGAACATTGTGTTGGGTGTAATGACCTCTGCACCTGAATGGCCGACATGCGCTCCCATCATGCAAAGCTCTGCTCCATTACATCCGGCAGCTCTCAAAAATACCAAATTCAAAACTTTCTGCTACTCATCCCACTCAACATTTCCAGTCTTCATTTTAGCAGGTATTGTATTTGTGCTCCAATACGCCGTAGAATCATCAAAATTTACAGCATGGAAGGAGGCCATTTTGGCCCATTGTGGCCTTTACAATAAATTCTCGGTTCAGCTTCCAGGTAGAAAAGTGCTGCGCATAAGCTCAGCCTGTACAAACAGGTTCACTAATGTCCTTTAGGGAAGGAAATCTACCATCCTAACCTGGTCTGGCCTATTTGTGACTCCAGACCACCGTAATGTTGTTGAAATGGCGTCATCAGAAATAAACACACCTCGCACCAATGCAGATACGCACACCTTGGTGAGTCCCATACGACATGTTGTATCAAACTGTTGTAACAAAGTCAGCACTGTGGGAGTACCTTCACCACAAGGACTGCAGCGGTTCAAGAATGTGGCGCACCACCACCTTCTGAAGGGCAATTAGGGATGGGCAACACATCCCATGAACAAATAGAAAAAAGGAAGAATATTCCAACGGCAAGTCATAGTGGCATGCTCCTTGGCATACATACATGACCTGCTGTGTAAAGCCTTTTCACCCTCCCTCTTCAAAGTTTGAAATTTTGCCCTTTTGTACAATCTGTGACTATGTTAAACATACTGACGTTGAATTCATAGGTCAGGTCAAGATCCAAAAGGCTTATTTATGAATGTATAGGCAATAACGCACACCTATCAATAGCCATTTAACAGTCTAAGTCATCCACAGCATCCTGGAATGGGTTAAATCCAACTCAATAAAATACATGGAATCTGAGACAGATTAAGAATTCCTAGAGCCCTGGGCAGCAAGGACATTAGGAGTTTCCTCCGCACCCCTCACAGAATCACCCCCTCCATCCATTCAATACAACACAAGTGTGCAGTAAAATGCAGGAAGAAATAGGCCAGTAGAATAATAAAGTAAAACATATCACAATATACTATACTTAAATGAGGCTAATCTAGTGGTCGTATGCAATTTTTCTGTGTTACAGTGAGCTGTTGTGGGTGCCCCGGACATGGCAGGTGTGCCGGGCAGGGCCCATTTCGCCCCATGCGCTAATTCGCACCTGCATAGCCGAAGTAGGATATTGCATCAGTTGATGAACCCTTGCCAATCTCTCACTTGTGAGAAAAGACCTTGATAAACTGCATTTCCAAGGCAGTTGTGCTGACAAAGAATAATGGGAATGTTCTGTGGGATGCACAGACAAAAGGTTGTACCTGGGACCTTCCTGGTCTGTGTGTCTCAATTCCACACTATGCTGTGCATTTTCCAATTGTTGGACTGTAATATATCCTGAATCACTAATAATACTAGTAACCTGCGCTCCTTCCTCTCCCCACTGCAACCCCCCCCCGCCCCCCCCATTCCCCGCCACCCCACCAAACTAAACTCAACTCATAGAATTTGCCACCAAATATCACAAAACAACAGGTCCCATGTTATCATCTGCTTTATTATACCCTTTGCTTAGGCCTACACTGCATCACTTACACTGGATTTCGCCTGCCCATCGTATAATAGTAGAATATAAATTCTAAAATAAATGTCTTTTAGAACATGTCTGCATTTTACAGAAGAAGTGGTTGGCAGTTTTATTTCTCGTCCCCTCTGTTGAAAGCATTAACTCCTTGCTGGATCAGCCCTCCAATACCTTGCCCAAGTGGTTATTTTTCACCTATGAGCCGAGACAGCAAGATTTTGGAGGCAATTCAATGTTGGGGGTGGGGCTTGACAGCATAACCAAGCTAGATGTCAACCCTAAACAGGGGGACATCTCATAGATTCAGGAGAAGTACTTTGGAAGTGCAGTTATTGTTTAATGTAAGAAAACACGGCAGCCAATTTATGCAGAGCAAGGTCACACAAACAGCAATGAGATAATGACCAGATGATCTGTTTTAGGGATGTTGGTTGAGGGCTAAATATTGGCCAGCACAACCTGCTCTTCTTCGAAAAGTGTCATGGGATTTTTTTACACCCACCCGAGAGAGCAGACAGATTCTCAGATTAACGTCGCATCCGAAAGACAGCACTTCCGACAGTGCAGAACTCCCTCAGCACTGCACTTAAGTGTCAGCTTAGATTGGCTGCCATGGTGCCTACATTATAACAGTGACTACACTTCAAAAGTACTTCATTGGCTGCAAAGCACTTTGGAAAGTCCGGAGGTTGTGAAAAGCGCTGTATAAATGCAAGTCTTTATTATGTGGTCAAGTCTCTGGTGTGGGCCTAGAACCTTCTTACTCTAAGACGAGAATGTTACCACTGAGCCAAAGCTGACAACTGAGGAATTAGGTACAGATAATGAGGGAGACAAATTAGCAATTCGCACGGAGCTCTTGATGTTACATTCAGTGAACATAATGAGTCTGTAAAGCAATTCACTGTTAGCTCACGCAGGACTGATGAGTAGAATGAGATGACATGCACTAGGTAAATTTACCTTGCTGTAATCTGATAACAGAAAAGGTTTCAGAGGCCAATTATAGTGGCCCCTCCTGCTGCACTGACTATGATCCGACTCAGCACAGATGATGTATTTTTATCTGGGATGCACAGACAAGGGATTGTACCCGAGACCTTCCTCGTCTGTCTGTCTCAATTTCACACTAACATGTGTATTTGCCAATTAAGGCATTGGGAGAGTTACTTCCAGCAGTAGCTATTATTATGTACTTCAGGTTCAGGATTCTGCTGGAGTTTCATCAGTACTGCTCAGCCGAATTATACCTTTACAGCTCATTGTCAGCGATGTATCATCCACTCGTTCTATTATAGGCAACCCCATCAGCGTAATTGTAATAAGAACATAAGAATTAGGAACAGGAGTAGGCCATTCGGTCCCTTGAGCCTGCTTTGCCATTCAATAAGATCATGGCCGATCTTTTACTTCAACTCCACGCCTGCACTACCCTTCATATCTCTTAATTCCTTCAATATTCAAAAATCTATCGACCTCTGTCTTGAATATACTCAAAGACTGAATATCCACAGCCCTCTGGGGTAGAGAATTTCAAAGATTCACCACCCTCTGAGTGAAGACATTTCTCCTCATCTCAGTCCTAAATGGCCAATCCCTTATTTTGAGACTGTGACCCCTGGTTCTAGATTCCCCAGCCAGAGGAAACATCCTCCCTGCATCTATCCTGTCAAGCCCTGTAAGAATTGTGTGTGTTTCAATGAGATTACTTCACATTCTTCTAAACTATAAAGAATATAGGCCTAGTCTACTCAATCTTTCCTCATAGGACAATCCCCCCATCCCAGGAATCAGTTTGGTGAACCTTTGTTGCACTCCCTCTATGGCAAGTATATCCTTCCTTAGGTAAGGAGACCAAAACTGTACACAATACTCCAGGTGCGGTCTCACCAGGACCCTATATAATTGCAGTAAGACATCTTTACTCTTATACTCAAATCCTCGTAATAAAGGCCAACATACCATTCGCTTTCTTAATTGCTTGCTGTACCTGCATGTTAACTTTCAGTGATTTGTGCACAAGGACACCCAGGTCCCTCTGAACACCAACATTTCCCAATCTCTCACCGTTTAAAAAATACTTTGTTTTTCTATTTTCACTACCAAAGCGGATAACTTTATATTCCATTTGCCATGTTCTTGCCCACTCACTTAGCCTGTCTCATCATCATAGGCAGTCCCTCGGAATCAAGAAAGACTTGCTTCCACTCTTAGCATGGGTTCTTAGTTGGCTGAACAGTCCAATACGAAAACCACAGTCACTGTCACAGGTGGGACAGACAGTGGTTGAAGGAAAGGGTGGGCGGGGAGTCTGGTTTGCTGTACGCTCCTTCCGCTGCCTGCGCTTGATTTCTGCATGTTCTCGGCGACGAGACTCGAGGAGCTCAGCGCCCTCCCGGTTGCACTTCCTCCACTTATGGCGGTCTTCAGCCAGGGACTCCCAGGTGTCAATGGGAATGTCGCACTTTATCAGGGAGGCTTTGAGGGTGTCCTTGTAACGTTTCCACTGCCCAGCTTTGGCTCGTTTGCCGTGGATGAGTTCAGAGTAGAGCACTTGCTTTGGGATTCTCGTGTCTGGCATGCAAACTATGTAGCTTGCCCAGTGAAGCTGATCAAGTGTGGTCAGTGCTTCAATGCTGGAGATTTTGGCCTGGACGAGGACGCTAACGTTGGTGCATCTGTCCTCCCAGGGGATTTGTAGGATCTTGCGGAGACATCGTTGGTGGTACTTCTCCAGCGACTTGGTGTCTGAGCCATACAGGAGAGCGCGTATTACTACAGCCCTGTAGACCATGAGCTTGTTGACAGTTTTGAGGGCTTGGTCTTCAAACACTCTTTTCCTCAGGCAGCTGAAGGCTGCACTGGTGCACTGGAGGCGGTGTTGGATCTCGTCGTCAATGCCTGCTCTTGTTGATAGGAGGCTCCTGAGATAAGGTCCACGTTATCCAGGGCCACGCCATGGATCTTGATGACTTGTGCGGCGAGGACAGGTTGGTGGAGGACCTTCGTCGTAAGGCCCATGCTTTCGTACGCCTCAGTAAATACGTCGACTATGTCCTGGAGTTCAGCCTCTGCGTGTACACAGACGTAGGCATCGTCCGCATACTGTAGTTCGACGACAGAGGTTGGGGTGGTCTTGGACCTGGCCTGGAGACGGCGAAGGTTGAACAGGTTCCCACTGGTTCTGTAGTTTAGTTCCACTCCAGCGGGGAGCTTGTCGACTGTGAGGTGGAGCATGGCAGCAAGGAAGATTGAGAAGAGGGTTGGAGCGATGATGCAGCCCTACTTGACCCCGTTCCGGACAGATGGATTCGTTGGTAAGGATCACGGCCTGCATGTCGTCGTGGAGCAGGCGGAAGATGGTGACATATTTTAGGGGGCATCCGAAACGGAGGAGGACGCTCCATAGACCCTCGCGGTTGACAGTGTCAAAGGCCTTTGTAAGGTCGAAGAAGACCATGTATAAGGGCTGGCGCTGTTCTCTGCATTTTTCTTGCAACTGTTGCGCTGCAAAAATCATGTCCGTTGTCCCCCGGAGGGGCCGAAATTCGCACTGCAACTCCGGAGGAGCTCTTCGGCCACAGGGAGAAGACGGTTAAAGAGGACTCTAGCGACGACTTTCCCAGTGGCTGAGAGCAGGGAGATTCCTCTGTAGTTGCTGCAGTCGGACTTGTCCCCTTTTTTAAAGATGATCATAATCACTGCATCTCTAAGATCTCCCGGCATGCTCTCCTCCCTCCAGATGTGAGATATGAGGTCATGTATTTACGCCAGCAGTGCCTCTCCGCCATACTTCAGTGCCTTAGCAGGGATTCCATCTGCTCCTGTAGTCTTGTTTTGTAGCTGTCCTATGGCTTTTTCTACCTCGTGCAGTGTTGGGGTCTCACTGAGGTGGCGGCGGGTAGCATGCTGTGGAATGGAATCGACAATACTTGAGTCAAAGGCAGAGGCTCGATTGAGGAGATCTTTGAAGTGCTCCTTCCAGCGGGCCCTGACTGCCTCGGTGTCCTTGATGAGTGTTTCCCCGTTCTTGGTCAGCAGTGGGGTAGGGCCTTGGGTGTTTTGGACCATTGGTGGCCTTGACTGCGATGAAGAATCCTCGCACATCATGGCTGTTGGCCAGCTGCTGTATCTCCTTTGCTTTCTCCATCCACCACCTGTTCTTTAGGTCCCAGGTTTTTTGCTGGACCTTAGCCTTGAGCCGTCTGTAATGCTGCTTTGCTGCTCCCGAGTTGGGTTGTTGTTTAAGGCTCAGAAATGCCCTGCGCTTGCAATCTATTAGCTCTTGAATCTCCTGATCGTTCTCATCAAACCAGTCCTGGCGTTTCCTGGTTGAGTGACCGAGCGCCTCCTTGCAAACATTGGTTATGAAGGCCAGGAGGGCAGACCAAGCACTGTGGGCATTCTGCGTCTCGGGGTCATCAAGGCACGCCAGGTTAGCTGTTAGGTGCTGACTGTAAATGGCTCTCTTAGCTGGGTCCTTAAGTGCCCCGGCATTGACTTTTTTGCGACACTGCTTCTGCTGCCCCCTTCGCTTTGGGGCGATGTTGATGTCAATGATGGATTGGATTAGGTGGTTGTCCATCCAGCAGTCGTCAGCTCCTGTCATGGCATGGGTGATGCGCACATACTTGCGATCCCTGGCTCGGAAAATGACATAGTCGAGCAGTTGCCAGTGTTTGGAGCGAGGGTGTTGCCATGATGTCTTGTATTTGTCCCTCTGACGAGACAGGGTGTTGGTGACGACAAGTTCATGCTCTAGACATTTTGTCAGGAATAGGGTACCGCTGGAGTTGGCTTTCCATACCCGCTCTCTGCCAATCACGCCTCCCCAGGAGGTCTGTGTCCTTGCCAACCCTGGCGTTGAAGTCGCCGAGGAGAATCAGATTGTCACCTGCGGGGACGCAGGTCATGGATTTTTCGAGGTGGGAGTAAAAACCCTCTTTGGCCCCATCTGTTGCATCGAGTGTTGGGGTATACGCGCTGATGAATGTAGCACACTGGTTCCGGATTAGGGTGAGTCGAAGTGTCATGAGGCATTCGTTAGCCCCACAGGGGGAGTCTTTGAGGTGGTCGACCAGCTCGTTTTTGATGGCGAAGCCGACTGCATGGAGGCAGCATTTTCCTTCTGGTTTCCCTTTCCAGAAGGTGGTGTAACCTCCACCTTGTTCCTTGAGCTGGCCTTGAGGAGGCCAGGTGGGGAAGGAGAGGGCCAGTCGTCGCTGAGGGAGGCGGGGGGGGGGGGGGGGGAAGGCCAGCTGTTGAGGAAGACGTCGCCTGTCGCCGCAGGAGGTCCATCCGTTGCCGAGGAAGCCCAGACTCTGTCGTGGAGGAGAGGCCCATCTGCCGCCTTTGGAGGTGCTCCAATCGCCATTGGAGGGAGGGCAGGGGTGGAGGCCCGATAGCCAGGTCCAGCTACCCAGTCGCTGCAGAAGGCCCAGCCGGGAGGCTCAAGTCGCACCAAGTTGCCGCAGGAGGTCCAGCCGGGAGGCCCAGGTCGCGTCGAGTCGCCGCAGGAGGCCCAGCCAGGAGGCTCAGGTCACGCCGAGTCACCCAATCGCCGCAGGAGGTCCAGCCGCCGTTGCCTGTCTATATCCCCTTGAAGCCTCTTTGCATTCTCCTTGCAACTTATATTCCCACCCAGCTTTGTATCAGCAGCAAACTTGGATATATTACATTTAGTCCCCTCAGCCAAATCATTGATATAGATTGTGAATAGCTGAGGCTCAAGCACCGATCCTTGCGGCTCCCCACTAGTTACAGTCTGTCAACCTAAAAATGACCGATATATTTCTACACTCTGTTTTCTGTCCGTTAACCAATCCTCAATCCATGCTAATATATTACCCCCAAACCCATGAAGTGTGGGCTCGAGAAGACAACTGCTTTTTACTGATGGTCTTGCAGGCCGGGACCGCGCCGATTTCCAGACCAAGCCGCCGCACATCGCTCAACAGGCCGGGGTCATTAGAGGGAGCAACGTGCGGCGGTATACCACTGCAGGGAGCAGGGCGTGTTGCTGCAGGAGGGCGACAGCTGTGAAGAGGGTGACTGGATTTGACATCGCCCAAATCCAGGTCGTTGATTTGGAGTGTGGGCAGGTACAGCAGGAGTGGCTAGGTCGGGGCGAAGGAGCGGGGCCCAGGAGAGGCGTGAGTTCGGGGCCCAGGGGAGCATGGGCCCTCCCACACTGCAATATGTGTGCGCACTAGGTCCGTGCAGCAGATCTGGTCTCCAGTCGTCTTGGTTAATCCTTGCCACTGGACCAAGACCTAGCTCTGTCAAGCCCGTGTGGTGGCTGGTGTGCAATGGCCACCACACGTTAAAAAAATCCACACACAGGCATTTTCCACCCTTCAATATGTAGTTTGGGAGCTGGAATGTTAGGTCCTTCATTGAAACACCTGTGAACTCATCTCTTTTTGGCACGGAAGCAAGTCATCTTCAATATGAGGGACCATCTATGATGATGATGAATTTTGTTTAATAACCTCTTGTGTGGCACTTTATTGAATGCCTTCTGAAAACCCAAATACATCATCCACTGGTTCCCCCTTACCTATTCTGCTACTTACAACTTAAAAAAACACTAACAGATTTGTCAAACATGATTTCCCTTTCATAAATCTGTGTTGACTCTGCCCAGTCCTATTATTATTATAATTTTAGTGCAGTAACTGTCATTGGAACTCGACATGGTTTAGTATTCTGTTGCTGTACAACTGGTTTATAATCGGAAAAATCATGAGCTTACACTATGGAAGCAATTGGACAATACTGATTTCGGATAAAGCGTTAAATTCACTTTGTGAGGAGCCAGGTGGAACCCGACTGATTAAATAGCTGGAAGATGATGTAAATCCTGGGATTAAAAGATATTGGAAGCCACTCCAGCAACAGCTGCCCCAAGGGCTCTGTGCAGTGCTTATTGAAACCAATGCAATCTGTTTCCCTCATCCTGCAACTGAATTGAAAGAATATTCAATACAGGGCACTTTAGCTTCATCTGTTGTACAATGACAGAGTGCCTGTCACAGATTGTGAAATCTGTGCTGTTTGGATTCAATGTATATGTAACAATACTTTGAAATAAGACATCATTGAACTCTAACAACAACAACTTATATTTATATAGCACCGTTAACGTAATAAACCATCCCAAGGTGCTTCACAAGAGTGTTATAAGACAAAATAAATAAATTTGACACCGAGCTACATAAGTAGTAGTTACGGCAGATGACTGGTCAAAGGGGTAGGTTTTAAGGAGCGTCTTAAAGGAGGAAAGAGAGGTAAAGAGGTGGAAAAGTTCAGGAAGGATTAATTGTCTTTGTTCCTCTCGTGAAATGATATCAGATTGCTCATTTGAAGTGTTAAATGGAATCTTCCTTTGTGGAACATTTCATTCAATTCAGCTACCTAGCAGCAATGTATATTCTATAACATAAGAAATAGGAGCAGGAGTAGGCCATTTGACCCCTCGAGCCTGCTCCGCCATTCAATAAGATCACGGCTGATCTGATCTTGGCCTCAACTCCATTTCCCTGCCTGTTCCCTATAACCCTCGAGTCCTTTATCGTTCAAAAATCTGTCTATCTCCACCATAAATACATTCAATGACACAGCCTCCACAGTTCTGTGAGGTAGAGAATTTTAAATATTTACGACCCTCTCAGAAAAAATTTCTCCTCATTTCCGTTTTAAATGGGCATTCCCTTATTCTGAAACTATGCCCCCTAGTTCTAGATTCCCCCACTAGGGGAAACATCCTCTGCATGTACCCTGTCCAGCGACCTCAGAATCTTATACGTTTCAATAAGATCACTTCTCGGTCTTCTAAACTCCAATGAGTATAGTAGGCCCAACCTGCTCAACCTTTCTTCATATGACAATCCCTTCATCTCAGGAATCAACCTCTGAACTGCCTCCAATGCAAGTATATCCTTCCTTAAATAAGGAGACCAAAACTGTACGCAGTACTCCAGGTGTGGTCTTACCAGTTGTGGCAGGACTTCCCTACTTTTATACTCCATCCCCCTTGCAATAGAATCATGGAATCATAGAGGTTTACAGCACGGAACGAGGCCATTTCGGCCCATCGTGTCCGTGCCGGCCAACAAGAGGCTATCCAGCCTAATGCCACTTTGCAACTCTAGGTCTGTAACCCTGCAGGTTACGGCACATCCAAGTACTTTTTAAATGTGCTGAAGGTTTCTGCCTCTACCACTCTTTCAGGCAATGAGTTCAAGACCCCCACAACCCTCTGCGTGAAGAAATTTCCCCTCAAATCCCCTCTAAACCTTCTACCAATTACTTTAAATTTATGCCCCCTAGTTGTTGACCCCTCTGCTAATTTTACACCTCAGTGAGGTCTCCCCTCAGCCTCCTCTGTTCCAAGAAAAACAAACCCAGCCTATCCAATCTCTCCTCATAGCTAAGATTCTCCACTCCAGGCAACATCTTCATAAATCTCCTCCGTACCCTCTCCAGTGCAATCACGTCCTTCCTGTAATGCAGTGACCAGAACTGCACGCAGTACTCCAGCTGTGGCCTAACCAGTGTTTTATACAGTTCAAGCATAACCCCCCTGATCTTATATTCTATGCTGTGGCTAATAATGGCAAGCATTCCGTATGCCTTCTTAACCACCTTATCCACCTGGCCTGCTACCTTCAGGGATCTGTGGACATGCACTCCAAGGTCATGCTGCTCATACTCCCTCAGCAGAACATTTTTGTTTGTCCTAACCTATGTCGTTGGTACCTATGTGGACCACGACAACTGGATCTTCCCCCTCCCACTCCAAGTTCCTCTCCAGCCCAGAGGAGATGTCCTTAACCCTGGCACCGGGCAGGCAACACAGCTTTCGGGATTCATGCTCTAGTCCGCAGAGGACAGTATCTATCCCCCTAAGTATACTGTCCCCTACCATTACCACATTTCTTTTTACTCCCCCAACTTGAATGGCCCCCTGTACCACGGTGCTGTGGTCAGTTTGCTCATCCTTCCTGCAGTCCCCGCTCTTGTCCACGCAGGGAGCAAGAGCCTCAAACCTATTGGACAAGAGCAAGGATCAAGGCTCCTCCATCACTACCTCCTGGATCCCCATACCTTCCCCACTCATAGTCACACCCTCCTGACCACGGACCAAATTTGAATGATTTAACTTAAGGGGTGTGACTCTCCGCTGGAACACAGCATCCAGGTAACTCTCCCCCTCCCTGATGTGTCGCAGTGTTTGAAGCTCAGATTCCAGCTCATCAACTTGGAGCCGAAGATCCTCGAGCAGCCAAAACTTACTGCAGATGTGGTCATCTTGGACCTCAATGGTGCCCACCAGCTCCCACATGCTGCAGCACTAACACATCGTCTCCTCTGCCATCTCTAATGTATTTTAATCCCAGCTCTGAAATTAAACCAACGCTCAAGAAAAAGTGAGAAATACTGACCAACCAATCACTTCCCTGCTTTCCTATGATGTCACACTTTGATTCTTTTTACCCTCCCAGGTCGGTTGGTGATGTTCCGGCTGGGCTGCTCCTCTCGCGCTGGTTGAACTCCGTACCTATGTAAGGTACAGTAGCATAGTGGTTATGTTACTGGACTAGTAATCCCGAGGCCTGGACGAATGATCCGGAGACGCGAGTTTAAATCCCCTACAGCTAGGGAATTTAAATTCAGTTAATTAAATAAATCTGGAATAAAAAGCTAGTATCAATAATGGTGACCACGAAACTGCCGGATCATCATAAAACCCCAACTGGTTCACTAATGTCCTTTAGGGAAGGAAATCTGCTGTCCTTACCCGCTCTAGACTCTAGACCCACAGAAATGGCCGAGCAAGTTGTATCAAATCGCAATGAAAAAGAGGAACAATAAAATCGGACGGACCACCCGGCATTGACTTAGGCACCTGATTCAGACACGACAAAGGCACACCTAGCCCAATTAACCCTACAAAGTCCTCCTCACTAACATCTGGGGATTTGTGCCAAATTGGGAGAGCTGTCCAACAGCCATCGTCACAGAATCATGCCTTTCAACCAACATCCCAAGACTCCCCCATCTCCATCCCTGGTCATGTGCTGTCCCACCGGAAGGACAGACCCACCAGGGTTGGCAGCACAGTGGCATACAGTCAGATGGGAGTGATCCTGGGAGGCCTCAACATTGACTCCAGACCCATGGTATCCAGTCAAATGTGGGCAAGTAAACCTTCTGCTGATTATCACTTACCACCCTTCCTCAGCTGATGAATCAGTACTCCCCCATGTTGAAAACCACTTGGAAGAAGCATTGAGGGTAGCAAGAGCACAGAATATATTATGGGTGGGGGACTTCAATGTCCATCACTAAGAGTGGCTCAGTAGCACCACTGCTGACCGAGCTGGCAGGTGGTGAGAGAAACAACAAGAGGGAAAAACCTACTTCACCTTGTCCTCACCAATCTACCTGTTGCAGTGCATCTGTCCATGACAGTATTGGTAGGAGTAACTACCACACATTCCTTGTGGAGACAAAGTCCCCTCTTCACACTGGGGACACCCTCCATCACCTTGTGTGGCACTAGCACCGTGCTAAATGGGGTAGATTCAAATCAGATCTAGCAGTTCAAAACTAGGCATCCATGAGGTCCTGTAGAACCTGAATTGCATTCCACAGCAATCTGTAACCTCATGGCCCGGCATATCCCTCACTCTATCATTACCATAAATCCAGGGGACCAACCCTGGTTCAATGAGGAGTGCAGAAAAGCATGCCAGGAGCAGCACCAGGCATACCTGAACAGGAGATGCCAACACGGGGAAGCTGCAACACAGGACCACATGCATGCTAAACAATGGAAGCAGCATTCTATAGACATAACTAAGCGATCCCACAACCAACAGATCAGACCTAAGCTCTGCAGTCCTGCCACATCCAGTCATAAATGTCGGTGGTGGACAATTAAATAACTAACGGCAGGAAGAGGCTCCATGAACATCCCCATCCTCAATGATGGTGGAGCCCAGCACGAGTGCAAAAGACAAGACTGAAACGTTTGCAACCATCTTCAGCCAGAAGTGCCGAGTGGATGATCCATCTTGGCCTCCTCCTGAGGTCCCCACCATCACAGAAACTAGTCTTCAGCCAATTCGATTCACTCCATGTGATATCAAGAAACAGTTGAACGCACTGGATACAGCAAAGGCTATGGGCCCCGACAATATCCTGGCTGTCATGCTGAAGACTTGTACTCAATAACTAGCTGCGCCTCTAGTCAATCTGTTACCGTACAGCTACAACACTACAACATCCAACAAAGTGGAACATTTCCCAGGTATGTCCTGTCCACATAAAACAGGATAAATCCAACCCGGCCAATTATTGTCCCATCAGTCTACTCTCAATCATCAGCAAAGTGATGGAAGGTGTCGTCAACAGTGCTATCAAGCAGCACTTACTCACCAATAACTTTTCACCGATGCTCAGTTTGGGTTCTGCCAGGGCCACTCGGCTCCAGACCTCATTACAGCCTTGGTCCAAACATGGACAAAAGAGCTGAGTTCCAGAGGTGAGGTGCGAGTGACTGCCTCTGACATCAAGGCAGCCCGAGTAAAACTGAATTCAATGGGATTCGGGGGGGAAACTCTCCACTGACTGGAGTCATACCTAGCACAAAGGAAGATGGTTGTGGTTGTTGACAATCAATCATCCCAGTCCCAGGACATCGCTGCAGGAGTACCTCAGGGCAGTGTCCTAAGCCCAACTATCTTCAGCTGCTTCATCAATGACATTCTCTCCATTATATGGTCAGAAGTAGGGATGTTCGCTGACGATTGCACAGTGTACATTTCCATTCGTAACTCCTCAGATAATGGAGCAGTCCATGTCCGCATGCAGCAAGACCTGGACAACGTTCAGACTTGGGCTGATAAGTGGCAAGTAACATTCACGGCACACAAGTGCCAGGCAATGACCATCTTCAACAAGAGAAAATCTAACCACCTCCCCATGACATTCAATGGCATTACCATCGTTGAATCCCCCACCATCAACATCCTGGGGGTCACCATTGACCAGAAACTTAACTGTACCAGCCACATAAATACTGTGGCTACAAGAGCAGATTAGCAAGTGACTCACCTCCTGACTCCACAAGGCCTTTCCACCATCTACAAGGCACAAGTCAGGAGTGTGATGGAATACTCCCCACTTGCTGGATGAGTGCAGCTCCAACAACACTCAAGAAGCGCAATACCATCCAGGACAAAGTAGCCCGCTTGATTGGCATCTTAAACATTCAATCCTTCCACCACCGGCACACCGTGTCTACAATGTGTACCATCTACAAGATGCACTGCAGCAACTTGCCCAGGCTGCTTTACTAGCACCTCGAAAACCCACAACTTCTAAAACTTAGAAAGCTACAACTTCTAACCCTTTGAGACACACCTTGACACCTACCTCTTTGACCAAACTTTTGAGCACCTGTCTTAATATCTCTTTGTGTCACAGTGTCAAATTTTGTTTAATAACACTCCTTAATAAGGAGGGAGGGATCAGTGGCCGGGAGATCATGGCCTTTGGAGGGATGAGCAATTGAAATGCCTTGGGACGCTTTACAAAACTAAAGGCGCTATATAAAGGCATGTGACTTATTTCTTGCTGTCACTTCTTAGTCCCACCCCCCTGCATTTGTAATCACTTTCTGTATTTTTATACCATTATTTTGACACTCTCTCTTTAATTGGAACCTTCCCTTTAAAGTTCACTTGCATGCAATTATCTGCACTCACAAGTGTGCTCGATTCACCCCTCTAAATCTGTAGCGGAAGCTATGTAAAGCTAACCTTGCAAAATTGGGTGCAAGCAGAGTCTGTCTAAAATCCATTACTAGCCACTTGGGACTAAACTACGATAATAACAAATACTCTCGGCTTGAAAATCTACAACTAACAATGATTCCTAGTTAGGTGTGCCCAGAAATTCAGGAGCTTCCATTTTTGGACGCTCCCCTCTTGCAGGGTACTTACCCACGAATGGTAGAGACCGACGAGCCCTGGATATTGAGCCTTGGACCTCATTCCCATATGAGCAGCACTACGGGAGGGATCAGTAGCCAGGAGATCATGGCCTTTGGAGGGTGAGCGATTGGAGGCCGGTGATGGGGGGGCAGGGGGATGGATGGTGAGGTCGGGGAACCTGGAGGTCGAGGTCATGATGAGGGAGATTGGGGAGCCTGGAGGTTGGGGCCGGGGGAAGTGGGGGCGGGGAGTGAGTTCAGGTATTGGGGAACCTGGAGGTCAGGAATCTCAGGGCCGGGAGCAGAGGTGGTCGGGAAGAGGATTTAATGTGGGTTTGGGAGGAGAAGTCATAGAATCATAGAATCTTAGAAATTTACAGTATGGAAGGAAGCCATTCGTGTCCACACCGACTGACAAAGAGCTGCCCAGCCTAATCCCACTTTCCAGCTCTAGGTCTGTAGCTTTGTAGGTTATGGCACTTCAAGTGCATATCCAAGCACTTTTTGAATGTGGTGAGGGTTTCTGCCTCTACCACTCTTTCAGGCAGTGAGTTCCAGACCCCCACCACCCTCCTGAGTGAAAAATTTTCCCCTCAAAAACCCCTCACCAATTACTTTAAATTTATGCCCCCTGGTTGCTGATAACTTTGCTAAGAGAAATAGGTCCTTCCTATCCACTCTATCGAAGCCCTTCATAATTTTATACACCTCAATAAGGTATCCTCTCTGACTCCTCTGTTCCAAAGGAAACAAACACAGTCTATCCAATCTTTCCTCATAGCTAAAATTCACCAGTCCGGGCAACATCCTCGTAAATCTCCTTTGTACCCTCTCCAGTGCAATCACATCTTTCTTGTAATATGGTGACCAGAATTGCATGTAGTACTTTAACTGTGGCCTACCTAGTGTTTTATGCAGTTCAAGCATAACCTCCCTGCTCTTGTATTCTATGCCTCGGCTAATAAAGGCAAGTATGTTTTCTTAACCACCTTATCTACCTGTCCTCCTACCTTTAGGGATCTGTGGACCTGCACTCCAAGGTCCCTTTGTTCCGCTACACTTTTCAGTGTCCTGCCATTTAATGTGTATTCCGTTGCCTGGTTAGCCCTCCCCAAATGCATTACCTCACACTTCTCCAGATTGAATTCCATTTGGCACTAATCTGCCCACCTGACCAGTTCATTGATATCTTCCTGCAGTTTCATTATCAACCACACAGCCAATTTTTATATCATCTGCAAACTTCTTAATCATGCCCCCTATATTCAAGTCTAAATCATTGATATATACCACAAAAAGTAAGGGACCTAGTACTGAGCCCTGTGGAACCCCACTGGAAACAACCTTCCAGTCACAAAAACATCCATCAACCATTATCCTTTGCTTCCTGCCTCTGAGCCAATTTTGGCTCCAACTTGCCACTTTACCTTGGATCCCATGGGCTTTTACATCCGTGACCAGTCTCCCATGTGGGACCTTATCAAAAGCTTTGCTAAAATCCATATACACTACATCAAACGTACTACCCTCATCGACCCTTCTTGTTACCACCTCAAAAAATTCAATCACGTTAGTCAGACACGACCTTCCCTTAACAAATCCATACTGACTATTCTTGATTAATCCGTGTCTTTGTAAATGAAAATTTGTCCTGTCCCTCAGAATTTTTTCCAATAATTTTTCCACCACCGAGGTTAGGCTGACTGGCCTGTAATTACTCGATCTATCCCTTTCTCCCTTTTTAAACAAAGGTACCGGATTAGCAGTCCTCTGGAACCACACCTGTAGGAAGGATTGGAAAATGATGGTCAGAGCCTCTGCTATTTCCTCTTTTACTTCTCTGAACAGCCTGGGATACATTTCATCCAGGCTTGGGGATTTATCCACTTTCAAAGCTGCCAAACCCCTTAATACTTCCTCTTTCACTGTGTTTATTTAATTGAATATTTCACACTCTTCCTCCATGATTGCAATGTCTGCATCGCCTCTCTCTTTTGTGAAAACAGACGCAAAGTATTCCACCTCCACGCACAAATGACCTCTATAATTTCTAATAGGCCCTACCCTTTCTTTAATTATCCACTTGCTCTTAATGGATTTATAAAACATCTTTGGGTTTTCCTTGATTTTACTTTCATGCTCTCTCTTTGCTTTCCTAATTTCCTTTTTAATTTCATCCCTGCACTTTCTATACTCCTCTAGTTTTTCTGTAGTATTGAGCCCTCGGTATCAGTCAGAAGCCTCCCTTTTTTTCTTTATCCTACCCTGTATGCCCCTTGACATCCAGGGGGCTCTAGATTTGTTAGTCCCACCTTTTTTGTTTAAGGGAACATACTTGTTCTGAACCTTCAGTTCCTTGAATGCCTTCCACTGCTCTGACACTGATTTACTTCAAGTAGCTTTTTCCAGTCCACTTTGGCTAAATCACATCTCAGCTTAGTAAAATTGGCTTTTCCCCAATTGAGAACTTTTATTCCTGTTGTATCTTTGTCCTTTTTCATAACTACCCTAAATCTAACTGAATTATGATCTCTAGCACCAAAATGCTCTCTCATTGAAACATACAAAATTCTTACAAGGCTTGACAGGGTAGATGCAGGGAGGAGGTTTCCTCTGGCTGAGGAGTCTAGAACCAGAGGTCACAGTCCAGAATAAGGGGTCAGCCATTTATGACTGAGATGAGCAGAAACTTCTTCACTCGGAGGGTGGTGAATCTTTGGATTCTCTCCCCCAGAGGGCTGTGGAGGCTCAATCTTTGAGTACATTCAAGACAGAGATCAATAGACTTTTGAATATTTAGGGATTCAAGAGATACGGGGATAGTGCAGGAAAGTGGCGTTGAGGTCGAAGATCAGCCATGATCTCATTGAATGGCAGAGCAGGATCGAGGGGCCGAATGGCCTACTCCTGCTCCTAATTCAAATGTTCTTATGTTCTCCCACTGATACCCCTTCCACCTGCCCAGCTTCATTCCCTAAAACCAAGTCCAGAATCGCCCCCCCCCTCTTGTTGGACTTTCTACATACTGGCTAAAAAAGTTCTCCTGAATGCATTTTAGGAATTCTGCAGCCTCTATACTGAAGTGCTACTGGCTGCCGCAGGGTAAAGCGATTTTGCAGCGGAGTCCAAAGCAATAATGAACCACTTGCTGACAGCACACCACGGCAGATACAGATTGCATTGCCTACATTTACAGAATTCATTTCTGACCACGCAAATTTAAATAACCTGACAAATGTACGGTTGTGTCACTCAGCCTGTCAACTAATGCTGGCAGGTTGATTTGTGATTCAGGAATCCTTTCCCATCCCTGCATGCTGCATGTCTTCTGTGTACGTACTAACCAATTTACATACAGTTTTAAAATTCAACCAAATGCCAACAGTAAGGGATGATTTAAAGAATTTTCAAAGGCCAACCAAAAAAAAAAAATCACATACAAGTGAAATCATCATAAGTTACAATCGAAATACAAAAACACAATGCAGATGCATATCAACAACTAGAAAAATGTCACCAGAGCAGTGCTGATTTACTCACTGCCAGAAAGGGTGGTGGAGGCAAAAACCCTCATCGCATTTAAAAAGCACTTGGATGTGCGTTTGAAGTGCCGTAACCTGCAAGGCTACGGACCAAGAGCTGGAAAGTGGGATTAGGCTGGCTAGCTCTTTTTTGGCCGGCACGGGACACGATGGGCCGAAAGGCCTCTGTGCCGTAAAGTTCTATGATTCTATGACCACGATGGAGTAAAATTCAAGTCTGCTCTCGCTATTCTCACGACAGCAAATTTCCATTCTCCGTATCGTTACTGGGGGCGAACCGGGCTCAGAATGTGGGGCCCAAAATTCTTGGGTCTGGGAGGGTTCTTCTGAGTTGAACGCTGGGTGGGGGTGACTGGAATTAGAGGCAGAAGCCTGTTCTGCCAGGTCTCTGTCCCTTTTTTCTTTTGACACCTGAGAAATTCCAACAGGTGAAGATAGACCTTCTTGTGTCTGCCCCCTATGCTGATATCAGAAGAAGAGGCAGGATGACCGCATGCTCCATCTCCAGGGACACCCTGGCATGATTGTAGCTGTGGAAGAGCGGCAGGCAGTCGGGCTGAACGACTCCCTTGACTGCCCGCTGCCTGGACTGGTTAATGGCCATCTTGGCTAGGCCCAGGAGCAGTTCTACGAGGAGGCCTTCCGACCTACCCACTCCCCTCCGCACCGGGTGCCCTAACCTCAAGCTGCACCCCAGCTCCAGACTTCACCCCTCGTTAACTTCCCTCTCTCTGGCCTCGGACCTCACCACTCATTAACTACATAGAATCATGGAACGGTTACAGCACAGAAGGAGGCCATTCAGCCCGTCGAGCTCGTGCCGACTCTCTGCAATAGCACCTCAGCTAGTCTCACTCCCCCACCCTTTCCCTGTAGCCCTGAAAATCTTTTTCCTTCAGGTACTTATCCAACTCCCTTTTGAAAGCCATGATTGAGTCTGCCTCCACCACCCTTTCAGGCAGTACATTCCAGATCCTAACCACTCACTGCGTAAAAATGCTTCTTCTTATGTCGTCTTTGGTTCTTTTGCCAATCACCTTAAATCTGTGTCCTCTGGTTCTCGACCCTTCTCCAATGGGAAGAGTTTCTTTATTTCTACTCTGTCTAGACCCCTTATGGTTTTGAACACCTCTATCAAATCTCCTCTCACTTCTCTCTCTTGCAGCCGCACCCAGTCCCTTCCTCCTTCTTTATTAAAACAACATTAATTTTTAAAAACGCTAGATTTAATCACAATTTATGCTGTTAAAGTGTAAGTACATCATTTAAAAATAGACAAAGCAGTTTTTTTAAATACACGCAAATACAGAAAGTACAATTATGCACAAGTAAGCATTTTAGAGCAGGGAAAAAATCAAAATAGAAGAATAATTACATGGAATACAAAATGAAACTGGGGATTGCAAGCCAAATATTAGAGAAGGAAAACATTTTTTTTTAATTGATATGGAAAATTATTTTCAAAAAGTTAGGGGATAAAATAGTTGATAATTATCAATATTGTGTTTAATATTTTAAAATTATGCTTCTTTTTGTCTGTGAACCTTGCGGCATAAGATCATGCAGTTATTATTTATTAATTTCTGTTTCATTTAATACAAATATAATGTTCTTCGGAAGCACATCGATTGAGGAACAATTATTTTCCTCCCAAAGGCTGCCTCATTACTTACTGCAAAGAAATAGAACGATATAACAGTATCAATGCAGAAAGAATTTCAGGTCAATTTCCTTCAAATTGCAGAAGCATTGTATTTTTATTTGATTTAAAATATATTTAATCAAGAAAGCCCAGTTATGTATCATGTCTCATTTACAGTGAATGCCGAAAAGACTATTAACAGCTCTATGAAAAATAACTGCAACTGATGGTAATTGTTTTAAATCTGTTTGTTTATTGTTTTTCTAACCTGGAAATCCTGAGATAAATCTGCTTAATATTTGTTCAATTTCAATGAGACATTAGGCAAAAAAAGAGCCATTACCGAGGTTTAAAGATGTGACGAGCCGAAAGCACAAAACTGGTATGGGAAATATAGAGATGTCACACAAGTGCAAAAGGAGATGTTCTTCTCAGGTTGGAGCTGAGGCGTGTTGTTGAAAGCAGAGTAGAGGGAGCTTTTCTCTGCATCTAACTACGCTATGCTTCACCTGGAAATGCTTGACACTGACAGTGGGTACTATAATGTATTTGCCTCATGGGTTATTTGCTTAAGAATTCACAGCAACACATTGCTATGAAGAATTAGTTGGTTTATTAACAAAGGTTTAACAATCACATTATACATTACCAGTTCATCCACTAGGCCCACAACTGCATACCTCATCGTGGATGACCTAGACTCAAGTGACTGGGGTTTTATTGAGTCTTGTGAACATCACATGACTGGCTCAGCCACTCACAATGCAACAGCTCTACAACTATTTTAAAGTAGAATAATCAAGTGCCCCTTGATTAAAGGGGGGGGGGGTCATACTCCAGAAACTTTCATTCGGTGCCCCCTTGTTTTTTTTTGAGGGCACCAAAAATATAAATTAACAGTTCAGCATAAAGGGAACCTTTGTCAAATCAAATCAAAATTCTGTTCCCATTTGAAATGATGCACTCCAGTCCCTCCGGCGCCCACCTCTCGCGGAAGGCCGTGAGCGTACCGGTGGACACCGCATGCTCCATCTCCAGAGACACCCTGGCTCGGATGTAACCGCGGAAGAGAGGCAGGCAGTCAGGCTGAACGACCCCCTCAACTGCTCGCTGCCTGGACCGGCTGATGGCCCCCTTGGCCATGCCCAGGAGCAGTCCTACGAGGAGGCCTTCTGACCTGCCCGCTCCCCTCCGCACAAACCTGTGAGCGTACTGACAGGTGCATACATTACAGGTACCAAATATGAAAAGAGTTCCATTCCACACACAAACAGCCTGATCAGCAAAAAAAACTTCTCACCAAAATAAAAGTTTTTGAAAAAAGTTTGATGACATTAAATTGGGAGCCAGCATCCATACATGAGAAAAAAATAAACACCAAAAAGTTAAAATCATGAAGCATTTATGTAACTAAACCTTAAATTGCAGCTTGCAACAGATGGGTAAATCAGCAGATGCTGTCTATGTAGATCTGCAACATTTTAAGATTTTGACTATCTGTTCTGCATGTTTGATCCTCTGCGACAGGTACATCAGCACCCAAAGGGAATTGAGAATGTCTCTCAGTTACATAAGAACACAAGAACATAAGAAACAGCAGCAGAGTGGGCTATTCGGCCCCTCGAGCCTGCAGAATAATAAGATCATTCAATGAGATCATGGCTGATCTTCTACCTGAACTCCATTTTCCTGTAAAATCCCTATATCCCTTGATTCCCTTAATATCCAGTTAATATGGAAAGAACATTCAAGATAAAACCTCAGACTGGCATCTTGCCAGCGATTGACTCCCTGGCCTGTGAGCCTCTTCACAGAACATAGAGACTAAAAACTTGTATCAGCTCTGTTATCATACCTGCTGCCTGTGTCCTAACTCGCACCAAGTCCCGCTTACCCATCACCCTCATGCTCGCTGATCTGCATTGGCTCCTGGTCCAGCAAGACCTTGATTTTAAAACGCTAATCCTTGTTTTCAAATTCATCCATGACCTCGCCCCTTCCCTATTTCTCTAATCTCCTCCAGCCCTATAATCCTCCAAGGTCTCTGCACTTCTACCAATTCTGGCCTCTGGCACATCCTCGATTTCCTTCACTCCACCATTAGCTGCCTCAGCCCTAAGCCCTGAAATTCCCTCCCTAAACCTCTCTGCTTTTCTCTTCTCCTTCAAGGCGTTCCTTAAAACATACCTCTTTGACCAAGCTTTTGGTCACCTGTCCCAACTCTTTATTTGGTTCGGTGTGAAATCTTGTCTGATTACACACCTGTGAAGCATCTTGGGACATGTTACTATGTTAAAGATGCTATATAAATGCAAGTTGTTGTTATTCCTCTCTAGACCTCTCCAGCCCTTTTAAAGGTAGGGTGGCCAAAATTACACACACCACTCCAAGCTTTAGTCTCCTCATGGATATACAAGGTTAGATTCAATTTATATTCAGATGCCCTCAAGTTACCTTCTAATATTTGATTGATTTAATTGGTAATTTACATACTGATTGAAATATTCATTGATCAACAGCCAAATCTATATTATTTTCAACCTTTGCTAATGGACATCGATTCACCTTGTGCACATTTGCTGCTCACCTAGTGCATTTATAATTCTGCGTTGGTGTATCCTAAGATTGTTTGTTCCTTTGCAAATTCATAAGAGTGAAGAAAAGTTTTTATTTTCAATGCAGGGTATACTGGGGAGAGGGGATAATATATCCATCAATTGTGGTGACATTTGAGGCATCGTCAGATGGGAAAGGAATGTCAACCAAGGAGTTCTGCTCCTGAAGGCTGTCCAATGAAAAAACACATATCTGGACTTCAGATAAGGCCGAGCGTGGACTTAGCAGGGAATGTCTCTGTGGTGTATGTAGCACACAAATCACTGACTCCACCCGGTCTGGTGTAAGTCTAACTGCTGTGACCTTCGTCCTTTATTCAGCTCCAGAGTGCCTCCCAGGTGTGGTGGTCACCCTTATATAGTCCTTGTTACAGGCACTACCAGGGTTTCCCACCGCAGCGCCCTCTGTGGTGTGGCATAGTACTTACATTACATTTAAGGTACTGGGACGATACACACATCATTACATAACATCACCTCCCCCCCCCCCCCCCCCCCAACCTGGACGCAGGACAACGATACACACATCATTACATAACATCACACTTGTCCAACGGAAGGCAGGTGGGCATAGACAGTGCGTTAGTATGGTACATTTTATCTGGTGCATTAACTGGTTATTGACTGATAGCGGAACCTTGATTTCCTTGTTAGCCGTTATCATTAATTGTACTTCATCCATTATTTTACACAAATACAGTGGCCATTCAGCATAAAAAAGGTAATTCTTATTATAAATTCACTATCTCACATTAACATCGCTCATTTTAGACTCGCTCTGCCTTACAGAAGTCCTTTGTGGGGACCACCTCTTGGTAAGGCCCTTTTAAGACTCCCGGGTGCATTTCCTCTTTAAGGCGCCATCTTTGATGCAGGAGGATTCCATGAGGCTTCTCCTTGGGTGCCGCCATCTTTGATGCTCTGCAGCTCCGACACGATGCCGCCGCCATCTTCTTATCCGCCGCTCCGGATGCCCTCTGCCGTCGCAGCCTCCGCTCCCCTCCGCTGCCACCTGACTTGCTGCCTCTCCTGCGGCCGTCGTGGCCTCTCCAGCGGCCGCACTTGCCGCGTACCCCGAAGCTGCCTCCCCCGCGGCTGCCATGGCCGCCCGACGCCACCAGCTCCTCGGGGCCCGCCCAACGGCCTCTTCCTCTGCGGGGCCCTTCCGAACCGCCGGCCCCTGGATCCCTCAGCACCCCGCCCGCAGCGCCCCGCGGGCTCAACCCCCACCCCCCCTTAGGCCCCTCTGTGCAGGGCTGCTTACCTGTGGGGGCTGGGGCTGCAGGGTCTCTGTGTGAGGTCCGGGCCTGGGACTTGCCTGTGGGGGCTGAGGCTGCAGCTCCAGCTCCAGCTCGGTCGGCGCTGCTCTCTGGGGACCCGGGGCACGGCAGCACCCCGGGGAGCAGCAGCCTGTGGAGGAATGAAGTCTTCCCAGCTCCCGCGGACCTTCCCCATCCACCTCCGGCTGAGGAGCGTCGGCCCATCGCCTGCAACGACCCACAAAGGTAAAGCGTGCGACTCGTCCGCGTGGGATACCTGCACCATCGCTCTGCCGAGAACAGGTATCAGTTCCCTGGTGTCGGTACGCAGCTTCGCCGTGACCGGGACCAGCTTGGGTCATGCAGCTGGGTTAATCCAAAGTTTATCAAAAGTTCTCCGACTCATCAACGACGGACCCGAGCCCGTGTCCACTTCCATACTCACTGGGACTCCGTTGATTTTTACTTCACTTATCACTGGGGGCAAATCGTCGGTGCACATATACAGTCCAAGCACCTCATCATCTTCTACCTGCTCCTCGCTGAACAGTGGATCATCCCCCATCTCCTCAGCCACATGGTGAGTCTGATTTCTTTTACACATACGCTGAAGTTGCTCATGTCTCACACGTGAAAAGCAAATATTTCCCCAATGCCTCTATCACTTTTTCCAACTGCCACCTGTAATGTATGCACCCGTGAGTATGCTCACAAGTTTGTAGAGCTGATGTTGAGAGGGGAGCGGGCGGGTCGGAAGGTCTTCTCGTAGGACTGCTCCTGGGCATGGCCAAGGGGGCCATCAACCGGTCCATGCAGCGGGCGGTCGAGGGGATTGTTCAGCCCGACTGCCTAACTCTCTCCGCAGTTACATCCGAGCCAGGGTGTCCCTGGAGATGGAGCACGCTGTGTCCACCGGTACGCTCGCGGCCTTCCGCGAGAAGTGGGCACCGGAGGGACTGGAGTGCATCACCACCCCCGGAAACCAAATTTTAATTTGATTTTAAATGTCTAAAGTTTAATTTATTTATTGGGCTGGGTTAGTGCCCCCCCCTCCTTTTAGCCAGGGGGGCACTTGTATAATTTGTGTTTTTAGTGGCCTCAAAGAGGAGGCACTTGTTTGAAAGTGTTTGGTATGTGTCCCCCCTTTAATCAAGGAGCACTTGATTTAATTGTTTTCTACAAAAATAGTTGTAGAGCTATATTGAGAGGGGAAAGGGGAGATCGGAAGGCCTCCTCGTAGGACTGCTCCTGGGCACGGCCAAGGGGGCCAGTAACCAGTCCAGGCAGCAGGCGGTCGAGGGGGTCGTTCAGCCCGAGTGCCTGCCTCTCTTCCGCGGTTATGTTCAAGCAGGGTGTCCCTGGAGATGGAGCACGTAGTGCCCACCGGTACGCTCACAGCCTTCCGCAAGAGATGGGCACTGGTGGGATTGGAGTACATCACCACCCCTGGCAAACAAATTTTAATTTGAACCATTATTGTAAAGTTCATTTGTTTAATTTGTCGGTTTTAGTGTCCCTTTAATAAGGGGGTACTTGATTTATTGTTTTACCAAAATAGTTGTAGAGCTGTTGCATTGTGAGTGGCTTAGCCAGTCACGTGATGTTCACAAGACTCAATAAAACCCCCGTCAGTTGGGTCTAGGTCATCCACGATGGGGTATGCAGTTGTGAGCCTAATGGATGAACTGGTAATGTGTAGTGTGATTGTTAAACCTTTGTTAATAAACCAACTAGTTCTTAATAGCAATGTGTTGCTATGAATTCTTAAGCAAAGAACCCATAAAGCAAATACATTACAGCACAATTTGCTGTGCAGATATTGACAGTCAACATCTTGATTACTGGTAAAGGGTATGTGGGCTCGTGACGCTCTTCTCCACTGGGTCCTTCCTCTACAACTATAAGAATGTACATAACTTCTGCATTTCTGAACCGCATACTCCTGAAATAAATGAAGCTGCCTATATTTCCCACTAGTTACATCACTTTTTGTTGGTTTCTTTTCTCTTGTCTTGAAGGTGCTGGCTTATGCTGTGATAAGAGTTTCACAGGTGGCCCTCTGGTTTGACTGCCCAATCTTCTTGAGGCTTGAGTGTGAGTGATGGCAGGTTGTTCAATTGTCTGTGGGGGGATCTCCCAGAGCTATTGCACTTCTGGACAGCAGTTTGAAGAGTCAACCATGTAATGTGGGACTGGGGTCAGATGTAGGTAAGGCCGTATACAGGTGGCAGTACATTTGTGTCCCATAATCCAACAACTTTTCTTTTCTTATCTGGTGCTCAGATTTATTAAATTCAATTTCATACCTTGCTCACGTCAGAGGTGCAGGTCCAGTACCATAACCACTATACTACCATGGCAAGTATGACTGATCCTCCTTGGCATGGGAATATTAACCCTGATGGTGATCAGCTAGCCCTTGGATTCTATGACTCAATGCCTCATCACATGATGCATTTACCGATAGCAAGCCTGGGGATGCCATAACCCTTATCCTTCACATTTATGCAAAAACACCAATGTTGCCATTTGACCTTTGATTTGAATGACGATTTAACACCGGGAAGCCAGTTAAGCAATGTTATTATCAATTAGAAACACTCACAGGCTTTTGAATTTCATTAACCACTGGTTCGGTTTTGATTGATGCTGCATGCTTTGCAGGACATGTTTGGAATGATTTTCCTGACAGTTCATCCCTTACGATCATCTGACACAAGAAAATGAAAGAAAAGATGGTTACATTTAAAAGAACTGGAATGCCAGACCATTAGGGTTATCCGGCATCAAATCCATTTTTTAATCAAAATGATCCACATCATTCCTACCCTTAGCTTTTATTTTTTTCTGTTTCGAAAGATTTTCCTTCAACAAAACAATGAATTAATGAAGCATAGAGCATAAAAGAATGTTAACCTTTAAAGCAACGCATATGTAGACCATTCATTTTTTAAGTGAAAGCTCCTGGACTCAGTATTGTGATACTGAGCCATACAGTCCAAAAGGATCTCCCGTTCACGGCTGCATATAGTGACACCAGTCCAAGCCGCTATTCCCGGTCAGAATGGAGATGATTGAGTAATTCTCCCGTTAATCACATTTGGAGACCGCACTGCTGTAAGTGACTAGGATGGATTTTATGTAATCACTGCATTTTGCTGTAGAAATCACCCTGCTTTTATTGGGAGACATTGCTGCAGTTTTTGTCATGAGTCCTGTTTGCTGTAGTTGGTAGACACTCTTTTTAAATAGACTCTGTAGACTGGTAGCTCTAGTGCGCTATTTAAACAGATACTGCTGAATAAATAAACTGTTTGCTGCCATAAGTCCTGCCCTGCCTCTAACTCATTGGCTGACACAGTTCAACTCATTGGCTGACAGAACGGTGTCAACAGACACTCTGCCCAGTTACTGCCTGACCTGTGTTGAGATACCAGCCTCATCTGGAGGTGAGAGTGAAAGGGCTGGAATTGGCCTCAGTGTTCCCATATTTGAAGTGCATAGGGCTAGATAGCAGAGGAGGACCGGATTGGATTCGACTCACCTTGGCCTCACCACTACCCCCTCAGATGAATAGCCTGCTGGCATTCACTCTCCAGACCCCTATGCGAAGAATAGCCACCTGCAATGGAGTACTCAAGGGCCTCCTCCACCAAATAAATTGTACTATGAGTTGGTAATTTGAGAATGATAAGGAGCAAGACCATGGAAATTGGAGGATAAAATAATCAGTAAAGGGTGATGCATTATGTGGAAGCTTTGCTGTAGACTGATTGGATATAGGGAGTGCCCAGCATCCTCTGCGCAGCTGCACCATTATGAGGGAAGCTCAGAGTCGAGGTTAAATGCTGTCCATGGGAAATATTGGAGAAGGATCAATATTTCACTTAAGGATAAATATATCTGCTTGGTCCTTGACTGTCACATTGCAAGAATGACAGCTTACAGTAGGCAGATCACCAAAACCATGCTGCCCCTTCAAACTAGAAGCACTCCCAAGCTCTCGACCATGGTTTGTGGAAAGGTGACCCTCTGTGGCTGGTGCATTATCCTCTAGAGAACATTTAGAACAAATTTCTCTGCAGCCTTATTAAATGCCTGGTCATACGAAACATTGAAAGGTTAGTGTGGCTCCAACAGAACAGTATTGTTTACCAAAAAGGTATTTTTTTTTTTTTTAAATTCGTAGCCAATCGTTCCAATTCTTTGTCAAATCACAAACGCCAGAGGTCACCTTGCACATGCCAAGGATCACTCTGCGCCAATGCTCTTAGCCAAAAGGCCTAGAGCCACTGCACCGTTCCTGGAAGTACTGCAATACCAGGTTCGTGCCATGGAGGTGGATGGGTCAAGCCACCCCACCCACCTCCTGTTTCCAAAAAAGCAAGCATATACCTTCCTGACCAGGGAGAAACCACCCGGAGGTCATGGTGGCTGGTCAGGTCAGTTACGCATGATCTTAGCCAAAAGGCCGAGAAGCGACCAAAAGGTATTAGTGTGGGGTGTGAGGTGTGTATGAAGGCATTTGTAACAGTTATGCAGTGGCTCTTCATCCTAGCCTCTCCATCCACCACAATCCTTGTCTTGCTCTAGTACCACAATATCCTTCTTTGATATCTAAATGCAAGCTGTTTTTACTGTCTAAACATTAAATCTGTTAATTATGATGAACAGCTACTGCTGGGAGTTAATTGTGACATTCAACCAGAAGTTAGTTGGAATTATTCAAATTTCTTGCCATAATGAAGTATTTTCCATATGCTAATTTCTGTTCATCATGCACTGATAATGATAAAGGGCAAAAAGGGAATTCAGAAGGAAGCAGATTTTGCTACGTTTCACAGAATCTGACTCAATTCAATTTGGTTTAACTCGCCAAGTGCAAAGATATATTCTTGAGTCCAATCAATCCTGCCTACTTCATGGAGTTGAACTTATGCATGAACCATGACCACATGCTTTATTCCAATTCAGTGGATTCTGCAGGACTGAATGAAATGTATTAACGGCCTCAAAAAAGGTAACAAGAAAGAAGTTTGACTTCAGTTTTTAAAGTTCGCTAAGCACACTAGGCTTTTCCGTCCCACTGATATAAAACTAACATGGTTGAAAGTTATTTCAAGTTGGTTCCCCCAAGAGAGAAATCTCAGCCACCAAGTCACGAAAAATGTAGCTGTGCTTAAAACTGCAACTTAAGTAAGTAGTGCACATACGTCTGTAAATGTGCATGCCTTAACTCCCTTGTCAATATTCTGTAGCTCCATCTAACTTGCACATATGATTCTCTTCTAGTGTGGTGTCTACAGCAGTTTTTCTTCATCATCAGTGAAAATATATTCACCAATGTTCTTTTTGTCACGTTGTCCTTTGCTCTTCACAGAGAACTTGTCTTCATCTTGTCTTGGAGGACATTGATGATGCACAGCAGGGCAAAAAATCCAGACTTGACTATTCCAACACACTCCTGGCTGGCCTCCCACATTCTACCCTACGTAAACTAGAGGTGATCCAAAACTCAGCTGCCTGTGTCCTAACTCACACCAAGTCCCGCTCACTGACTTACATTGGCTTCCGGTTAAACAATGCCTCGATTTCAAAATTCTCATCCTTGTTTTCAAATCCTTCCATGGACCTCGCCCCTCCCTATCTCTGTAATCTCCTCCAGCCCCACAACACCCCCCCACCCCCCTCGAAATGTCTGCACTCCTCTAATTCTGCCCTCTTGAGCATCCCTGATTATAATCGCTCAACCATTGGTGGCTGTGCCTTCTGTTGCCTAGGCCCCAAGCTCTGGAACTCCTTGCCTAAACCTTTCCGCCTTGCTATCCCTCTTTCATCTTTCAAGATGCTCCTTAAAACTTACCTCTTTGACCAAGCATTTGGTCACATGTGCCAATTTCTACTTAGGCAGCTTGCTGTCAAATTATTTTATCTCATAATATTCCGGTGAAGCACCTTGGTACTTTTCACTACATTAAAGGCGCTATATAAATACAAGATGTTGTTGTTCTTTTTTGCCCAAGCATTCTGCCAAGTGCGAGGATTATTTTGAGATGGACCAAAACCTAACCAAAATTACCACTGGAAGTGGCCCCAGTATAAGAGGAGGGCACCACTCCGACAATATTCTCACCCGGTCCATTCAAACTGAGATACTAACCGAATAAAATCACAGTCAATCATGATCTGCTTTGCCTTGTCAGTTGTAGAATGGATGTCTCGTGGTGTCTACATATCGTGGGAGATCTCAACCGTCCCAGTGAACTCTCCAGAGCCACCTGGCAGCAAGCAATACCAGCGAAAGAGGGGCAGGCAGGCAGTCAGAGCGACCCTCCACACGGATCCCACGCACCCTGGACCCGTGGATGGCTGTTTCGGTCAGGTTCAGGAGATTCTCTGGCCTGCCCCTGCCCCTTTCGCAAACTGGGCGGCTGAAGATCAAAAGCCTTATGCTGAAGTGCAGCCAAATATTTAGCAGCAGCCCCTTTAGATTAACCGAATAAGGGTGTAGCCTCTCTCATTCCAAATATAGAGGATGCGCTGTTTCCTTCAGGCCGCGGAAATGATCCTGGAGGGTTGTGGCTGAGATAGCTTCAATCCAGAGTACTACCCTGTAGAGAAGGAAGGGTCCTGCCAAAACTCAGCACTCTCGAAATGTTAGTTCCATGATCATGTTATGACAGAATATTTATTAGGAATCTTAACCCATTAATATGACCAAACAACACTGACGGGTCCATTAATCCTGCCCCATACTCAGGATGGCTGGAACATTGAGACTAAACACTGCCTCCCTTCCCCACCCCATCCCCATCCCTCCAGCTAATTAATCTCCTGGGTGAGGCAAAAGACGTCGAAAAAACCCAGGAACAATAAGGGAAAAAATACTCTGGGAAATTCCACTATTACTATCCCATGGCATAATTTCATGGTCATAGTTTCTTAATTACTATAATACTGCAGACATTGCACAGAATTATAAATATATATATATTACTGGCAATTACTTGTCAGGCTGCAGCAGGGACAGCTGCTGTTTATCATGTTACTTCACGCTCAATATCGATATCTTACTTGCCTGCAATACTTTCCTTATGCTTGAAGTAAAAGTTGTTCTTCCTACTTATGTCTTCAGTGTCACCTTTACCCCTCAGCCAATCTTACCATCCCAGTTCAAATAGAGACTGGATCCTGCATCTTAGTGACAGGCTCCTCCCCTGGATACAACCAATGGGTACAGGCATGTTCAGCTACATGTGGCACTCTTTTACCGTATGGGTCCTGCTAACGGGAACAGATTCATGCTGCGAATGTCTTGATTTGTGCCTGATCCAATAGACTACTTTTTCTTTCATATATGTTGTAATTACTTCCATGTACATTTAAAATACACCCTCACATAACAGGCTGTACACCTTTCATTGCACATATTGCAGTTTGCACCAATATAAGGCAATACCATCAGTCTGCATGAACGTCCATGTACATCAGAACTGCATTCACGTTCCTTTTTAAGAGAAGTAATTTAAGCACTTTTTAAGGAATATTAACTTCCATCTTTACTCCACTGGTGCAGGTTAAAGTTGAGCCTAACAGTATGAATGACAGCTGCGATGATAATTATTCAGAATTTGTAGCATTGCTGACGTATACTGGGCACAGCTTCCAATAATTGGCTAACCTAGTGATTTTACTCCAGGTCAGAATTTGCAACATTGCATAAATATCAATTTGTTGTGCTTTTGTGCCTAGACTGCCATTTACTTTATTGTATTTGCTGTTCGTATTTCCGCCATTTGGAAAATTGTCCACATTATCAGGATCTCGTATTTCATAGAATCTTGTGGTATAGAAGGCCACTTGACAAATCATGTTTATGCTGGCTCTTTGAAAGAGCTAACCGATTAGTCTCACTCTCCTGCCCTTTCTCCGTAGTCCTGAAATGTTTTTCCCTTTAAAGTATTCATCCAATCCCCTTTTGAAAGCTACTATTGAAGCTGCGTCCACCACCCTTTCAGGCCGTGCGTTCCAGGTCATAACTTGGTCCAGTTTCTTACCCTGTTCTTTTCTGTTTCATCTCTTCTCCTTCTAATAGAGTTATTGTACTCAGCGCCAATACCCTCTCCTTTTAATATAGCTCACTCTTCCCCAAATCTTTCTCAGGTATTTTATTCCTTTAGGTTGAGCACTCTGTATCAACTATTTGAGTTGCCACACATCTTTTTCTGCAAAGAGTTATGAGTAAGTTACATTATTGAGGGTTCCTTGTGCCTGAGTAAAGATTACCCCCATAATAGTTGAGTGAAAAAACAGGCTTGTAAAAGATACTATCATTTCTATACTCCAGATAAAGTTGGATAGTTGCCCAGAAGTTCACCCAACTTTCATCCAAGGGCAGATTACACAGCAGCCAGTAAAGCAAAATGATGAATGAATCATTAATTTTTCAGCTACTCTTTTTAATGTTTTACTCATCAACGGTGCGGAATGACAGTGCCGTGGACTGGAACACTTACAGTTTAAACACTCCGGAGTCAGGTACAGGAAGAGTTAGATGCAGAATAAAGCTCACTCTGCTTTTCCCTAACTGTCTGCTTTTGCCTCAAATCCACAACAGCAAAAAATACCCTTGCTATTTTCAAGGGTCTTGATGGTGAGATTTCTTTCATAGGATTTGCTACGATTAGGTTGGTGGGTTTCTAAGGGTGTTCTGCACAGTCTTGGAGTGACAACATTCGCACTGCAAAACATTATTAATGCGGCAAACATATCAATCTTGTCCTTCACTGTGACATCTTCGCATTGCACAACAATAAAAATGACACAGCTCCCGCACACCGAGTTAATTTTCCTCCCCGAAGTCGTGACAATCCCTCTTTAAATTAACAATACTCACAGACTGTCTTCTGTACAAAGTGATTCCTCTCTGATAGGTGCCACAGTATTTGGAGGAAACTCAAGAATAGTTTTCACTATCATATCACCGCGTAATGCAAAACATTTGGGGCAAAAACAAATTGGCGCAGCTAGAAATAAAATGAATTCCAAACATTATCGGCATCTCATCTTTCATAAGAACATAAGAAATCGGAGCAGGAGTAGGCCATACGGCCCCTCGAGCCTGCTCCGCCATTTAATACAATCATGGACTCGGGTCCACTACCCTGCCCGCTCCCCATAACCTCTTATCGGTTAAGAAACTGCCTATCTCTGTCTTTATTCAATGACCCAGCTTTCACAGCTCTCTGAGGCAGCAAATTCCACAGATTTACAACCCTCAGAGAAAGGAATTCCTCCTCATCTCAGTTTTAAATCTTTCATCCAGTTTGTAATATCAAACTGGCTGATTAACTTCAGCACCCAACTTGTTGTTCCTGTGTGTCACTGAAGAGAATGTGATCATCCATCAGAGAATCCACTTCCTTTCTTGATGTTTCTTGCACCTCTTCATTTACCTGCTCTGACTATTTCTCTGATTTTGTAAACAAATTTCATATTGTGGGATTTTTTATTATTACTTTTGTGAAATCCATGTGCAACGCCGAGGCCCAGTCGGATTGAAAAGTAGGAGATCAAACAAGGTCAGTTGGGAAGCAGTGATTAGGTCACAACCAGGTTTGCCTTTTAGAAACCTGTAGCTTGTAGGAAGTAGGGAAGGCCAAGGGAGGGAAGGCATTGCACGGTTTTGAGATCCTGGAAAAAAAAAAGTTGCAGTAGGATACATTGTGATTCATCCTGATTTCAATATAGCAGGGGTCTTTGGATTTGGAGCAGGGTATAGGACGGAAAATTTTCAGCATTGAAAGAGCAGGAGACCAGGGTTCAGATGAGTATTAGTCATAGTATTATCAATAAATGGAGACAAGAAAGGTTCTGACAGAAAGAGAGAGAGATTGAAGATTAGACGCAAGAGGATTGCTCACCAGACCACAATCCTGTTCTTGTATTTTGCCCTGGAGTGCGAGAGAGGTATTGCCTCCCTCGGTGTGGAAGGGAAATTCAAGTCCTGAACAGACTTGGGTATCATACATAATGAAGACTGTTTTGGGGAAAAGATGTGTTTAGTACATGTTGTATATGCTGACTATGGATGTACTCTATGTGTAATCACTGTGAGATTGTGTAAGATGGAGACTTGTTTACCTGATGTACTATCAATAAGGTTCACACCGTGTACATACATGCTGGCACCACTAGAGGGCACAACTGGTGGAGACCGGGGGGGTTCCTGCCCTGATGGCAGGGCCCTGTATAAAAGGCTGCACACCATGTTTGCACGGCACTCTGGAGTTTGGAATAAAGGACCACGGTCACTACAGTTCTAGTACAACACATTGCCTCGTGGAGTCATTCATAATTACATTATAGACATAACAATACAAAAGAGAAAATAAAGCAAATTTTGGAGGGAGCTTTCGCGGGGGAAGAGATGTGGGAGTTTGAATGTAGGTCAGAGGAGACTGTAAAGTCAAGAATGTCAATGGATGAAGGATGAAAGCAAGTAACCATAAACGGTAAGTAATGATAGCTCCTCGTTACACTTGAGAGATATTAAGGAACTACAGTATGACCCTGAAATTATGTTGTGGGATAGTAATAGATGAATCTTTCAAATGAATGAGTTAAGATCTGTATTAAACAATCTGCTACTATACAAAAAATTATTTTGGGTCTACAACTTTGAATAATTGAAGGAAACAAAAGGGGTGAAATTGTCCCATTTTCAGAAGCACGTTAGAATGGGGTGCAAGACACTTTGTGCCCGGGCGGGGTGCTACCATTTCCGGGAAATTGGCCGGGAATTTGCAGAGGAATGTCATGGCAACCCTGCGGGTAGTGCCCCAGGCTGCCGCGCGACCGCCGACCCCCTCACTGCCCCCCGCCGACCCCCTCACCGCCCCCCGCACCGACCCTCTCACCGCCCCCCTCACCTCCCCTCACCACCCCGCGCCGACCCCCTCACCGTCCCCTTCACCTCCCCCCGCCGACCCCCTCACCGCCCCCCGCCGACCCTCTCACTGACCCCCTCACCTCCCCCCGCCGACCCCCTCACCGCCCCCCGCCGACCCTCTCACTGACCCCCTCACCGCCCCCCGCCGACCCTCTCACTGACCCCCTCACCACCCCGCGCCGACCCCCTCACCGCCCCCCCGCCGACCCCCTCACCGCCCCCCGCCGACCCCCTCACCGCCCCCCGCCGACCCCCTCACCGCCCCCCGCCGACCCCCTCACCGCCCCCCGCCGACCCCCTCACCGCCCCCCGCTGACCCCCTCACTGCCCCCCGCCGACCACCTCACCGCCCCTCTCACCGCCCCCGCCGACCCCCTCACCGCCCCCCTCACCGCCCCGCGCCGACCCTCTCACCGCCCCCCGCCGACCCCCTCACCGCCCCCCGCCGACCCCCTCACCGACCCTCTCACCGCCCCGCGCCAACCCCCTCACCGCTCCCAGTGTGTTCACTGTCCCACCAAAGGGTGCGCAGACCAAGATGTAGTGATTCAGCCATTACGCTGTGAGAGAAGAGCAGAAGGCCCAGGGGCAGCACGGGCCAGCCCACACTGTGATATGTGTGCGCACTAGGTCTGTGCAGCAGAGCTGGTCTCCAGTCGTCCTGGTTAACCCTTATCACTGGATAAAGGCTGAGTTCTGTCAAGCCCGTGTGGTGGCTGATGTGTAACGGTCACCACACGTTAAAAAACTCCAAGCACAGGCATCTTCCACCCTTTCAACTGGAGTTCAGGACTGGAATATCGGACCCTTCATTGAAACATCTGTGAACTCATGTGGAAGCAAGTCATCCTCGTTCGAGGGACCGCCTATGATGATGATGTGAGAGAAACCTGAAGGAACACAATCTGAAGGATGTTGATGAATGTGGTTTGGATTGGATCATGAATGGAGGTTTTTAATATGGAGCAGGAACGAAGCAGGAGAGAGAACAGAGACCCGAGGAAGCCCTAAGTTGATGGCAAAAGAGTTAGATGAAGAGACGTCAGCTACAGCACAAAGAGAGTGATTTAAAGAGAAACTGTCAAAGGCTTTGGATATGTCTGAGGCAATGACAAACCACAGCGTCAAGCAGAATTCCAAGCACACTTACCATAGGCCAGATGTTCTTGGCTCACTGAGTTGATGTGAGCCTTAGCTCCGTGATAGCACTCTTGCCTCGGAGTCAGACGCTTGTGAGCTCAAACCTGGCTCCAGAGACTTGAGCATAAAGTACTTCAGCTCAGTACTGAGAGACTGCTGCACTGTCGGAGGTGCCGTCTTTCAGATGAGACGTTAATCCGAGGGCCTGCCCTCTCAAGTGATGTAAAAGATCCCACTGCACTATTTGAAGAAGAGCAGGTAAGTTCACCTGGTGTCCTGGTCAACATTATCCCTCAACTATGTTTCTACTTGTAGGGGAGTCCAAAACTAGGAAGGCAAAATTGGGCTCCTGTGTGCCTGCTGTTACTGCCTCCAGGGGGGCGCTAACGGGGTGCAAATGGGTTTTCACCTGGACACGGTGAGAACAGCGCCCCTTCGCGAAATTGGGCGGGGGTTTTGCGGAGGGGCTAAGAGGTAGCTCCCCATTCCTGCCGGTTGCACCTCGCTAGACTGCGCCTGGCGATGATGCATCGGCATGCGCAGTGCCCCATTACCGCGCCAGAAGAGAAATTCGGCATTGCCCCTCACTCATCACCCGCCGCTGACAACGACAGCTTCAGCTGTCAATTTGCAGTCGGGAGTCAGCTGGAGGAGCGCTATTTAAAGGCAGCATCTTTACAAACAATCCTCGTCGGCCATTACTCTTTGCAGCTTGCTAACACTTAAAATCGCTCAAATCTATCCTCACTTCAAGGATTGTTCTGCCTCTTAACCATTCCTTTGTTTCATTGAGGGCAGATTTGAAACAACAACATTTTTATCATTTCATGGGGGCTGTGTTGGCACTTGACCTCCTGCTCTAATGTCACCGTCTGAGGCTTCTTAGGCGGAGACAAAGGCAGAGACAAAGGTGGGGAGCAGGACGGGGATCAGGACGGGGAGAAAGGCAGCAAAATGTGGCCAGCGGGAGAAGGCCCAACATGGTTGACAACAGGAGACCTTACCCTCCCAGGGTATTCTGGCAGTAGTTCTCCTACATCAGTTTCACTGAGGAACATTGTGTTCAAAGGCTGCGCTTTAGCAAGGTTGTGGTCACAGAGCTCTGCCATCTCCTGCAACCAGACATCGAGCCTCAGCCCAGGGTGAGGACGGCTCTCTCAGTAGCAGTCAAGGTCACCATCGTACTCAATTTCGATGCCAATGGATCCTTCCAGTGTGGAGCAGGAGACATTGCCAACATCTCCCAGTTTGCCATCCATCGCTCCATCTGCGAGATCCCAGCTGTTCTGTACAGAAGGAGGGGGGATTAAATTTCCTTCTCCATGACCAGAGAGAAGCAGCACTCGTGTGCATGTTGGCTTTGTCAGGATAGTGGGCTTCCCCATGGTGCAGGACACCACTGACTTCTCCCACATCGCTCTGCAGGCACCGCATCTTGAGATATTCCGTAACCGCAAAGGTTACCACTCACTGAATGTGCAGTTGGTGTGCGACCACACACACCGAATCCTCACCGTCAATACCCGCTATCCTGGCAGCAGCCACAATGTATTCATCCTGCGCCAGAATGGTGTGCTAGCCACCACATTGAGCTTGCGGCTGGCTGCTCGGAGATGAGGGCCATCCTCTCTCCACATGGCTCATGACTCCCCTCTGCAACCCCAACACCCCTGCTCAGCTCTGATACAAAGAGACCCATGCCGCCACCAGGAACATCATTGAGCAGACTGTTGAAGGAGTCCTTGTCTGAGCGGGTGTCCCTATTCATCGTCGTCTGCTGTATGCTGCACAACCTGGCCATAATGAGGGTTCAGCCATTGCTAGCCGGCAGAGCCGCACCACCCGAGGAGGAGGACGAGAAGGAGGATGAGCAAGAGGAGGAGGAGCAGCAACACCAGCGACGGAGGAGACAGCCACTCAATCGCGATTCTGCAAGGGTGGTCCACGGCCGTCTCATCAGACTTCGGTTCTACTGAATTCCATCCCCATCACCACATGAATTTGCCCTTCCATACCAAAGCCCCAAAACTGAAATGAGAGACAACACCAAAGATGAAACATTCCAATAAAAATGTATGTAATAACAATGAACTATCATAATGTATTTAAGAATCACCCTTGCGCATTTCCTTATAATCCTCTCTTTGCTTTAACTATTCTAGTGCTCCTCCGTTGTGTCCTCCCTGTGGCTGCAGCACAGCTAGTGGAAGGCTGCTGTGTGTCAGGGCCAGAGACAAAGATGGCCGTGCAGGACGCCCTCGACCAGCTCTGGGCCTGGAAGACCCAGCTGTAGACTGCACCACCTCAGGCTGGGCGGCAACAGTCTGGGCTGGCTGGGTGACATGGATAGGCATGGCCATCACCCTTTGTGTGAATGCCTCCCTATTGAGGTCCTCATCTGAGTCCAGTACAGCAGAACTCATGCGTGAACTCGCCTTCCGGGGAGATGGCTCCCGAGGTTCCCTTTCCCCTTGGCCTTGCTGCAGCCCGCTAGGCCCTGGTGGCATCACCCAGTGCAGATCGCTCTACTAACCTAACCACTAACGAACGTGTAGTGCCAGTCTCTGAGCTGGTGCCTGCAGCTGAGAAATGCAATGACGCAGTCCTCCTCCTCTTCCTCTCCCTCCTGACTGTGCTGGCGGGGTGGGGGGGACGGCGGGGGGCTGGGGGGGGGGGGAAAACGGCTCAGGTACAGGCTGCACATCTGCTGCCTGGTTATCTGAAAGCATAATGGCACAAGACTCACGTTAAGGTGAGGGCAGGGAGCAGGAATGGAGCAAGGAAGGCAGACAGTAGCAGGAGCTGGAAAGTGATGAAGCCTTCTGGTTTGACGGGGAAGTGTGATGAGAAAAGAATAGGGGATAAAGATACTGTTGTTGCCCCCTAGCAGGGTCGACGTCTCCGTAATCTCTCGCTCACCACCTGCAGGCCAATGAGCCTCAGCACTCACTCCTCAAGGTCAGTGAACTCGCGCAGTTGAGGTTCCCAATCCCCCCGCCCCCCCCCCCCCCACCCCCTCCCCCGCTGCTATGTGCCATCTTGGCCTGCAAAATAAGGGAACTTGTAAGAGTAAGAGACCAGCTATAAATGTGGAAGATGTGCCTTTCACGGTTGAATAGCTGTGAATGTAGGCAAGACGCGAGTTGAGGATGTGAGTGTGAGTAGCTGCAGATGTTGGGTGGTTGAGTGGTGGGGATGTGGTGGTTTGCTCAGTGTGCACAGACAGAGGTTCAGAGGCTGGTATGTAGGTGTGCAAGCAAATACTCACCTTCACCACCCGACGACGGCACTGTCAGAGTTCTGTCTACCACAGTGATAGCCAACACCTCCTCAGCCACATCTCGCCTCATGGCCCTGAATACCTATGGTGATGGCTTCCTTCCAGATGCAAGGAACAGCGACTCCCTCCTTTTCTCCAATGCCACCACCATTGTCTCCAACGCCACATTATTAAAGCGCGTGGCCCTCTCCCTTGAAACAGGATTCGTGCCAGCCATTGCACAAAGGTGTCTCAGTTGCTGAGAGGTCTGACTCAGGTGTAGCAATGCTGAAAATGAGCAGCAAATGATGGAAATCACCTTCCTTTTAAGAGCTGGAATGAACTAAAAGCAAGGATTGAAGGCGGATTGCTGAATGCAAGTCAGCTGAAATTGGGTAACTCTCTGGCACTAATGCCCTTGCAGTGCCCCACTGAGGCCATTGGCACCTTATTTACCGCCCTCCTTTACTCCTGGGGCGAAAACGCCCAATTTCCCACAATTTTGCATGCCATTTCGCTGGGCGCTAACTTTTCAAAACGTTAAAAGTTAACGCCCCAAACGGGGCACTACTGAGTTTCACCCCCTAGGAGTCAGAAACGTAAAATGCATTTGAGGAGAAGCTAGATAAGTACATGAGGGAGAAAGTAATAGAAGGATATGATGATAGCGTTAGATGAAATAGAGTGGGCGAAGTCCAGTATGGAGCATAAACACAAATATAGACCAGTTGGGCCGATAGGCCTGCTTCTGTGCTGTTAATTCTATGTAACTAATACGTGAAAAATAGATTATCTGGTCATTTTGCTGTAAGTGGGACCTTGCTGTGTGCAAATTGGCTGCTGCATTTCCTACATTACAAGAGTGACTACATTTCAAAAGTGCTTCAATGGCTGTAAAGTGCTTTGTGGCATCCTGGTGCTAAACAAATGCAAGTCCTTTCTTTCTTAGGCAGATTATTTTTGTGCATAAATCCTTTGAGACGATAAGAAGAATAGGTATGAAAGCACTGACTGGTGCATCAGCACACTGTCCTTTCATCACCAGGACTTTGGTTTGAATCTAATCCAGATTCACAAGATGAAAGCCTCCACTCTGCTCCTTATAAAAAAACCCTGCTTAAAATCTCTTTGGTCAGAGTCAACCCAGTTTCTAGCGGAGCATGGACTCGCAATTTAAAACTGTCCGTAGTTTGGCAAAATTGTCAACTTCAATCGGATAGCTCAAAGAAAAAATAAAATCGCACTTTCTGAAACGATCTCGGGACTTCAAAAGCTGCAGTCAAGCCGGGTTGTTAGAGCAGATGAAGCTTCACTCTGAAGCTGGCTATTCTATTCTATACGTGATCTGAGCACGCTTGATCCGGACACCGAATGGTAAAAAGTGCAACAAAAAAAAAGATCCACTTTTCTGGACCAACATCCTTCACCCTGATGAAAACAACACTCATTCACGCAAAAACATTTCTCAGGTACAATCTTTGTTGACCTTACTTCCTTTCCTTCCTGCGTCCCTTTGCACATTGAAGAAGACTAGATAATGTGATGCAAATAGGAACCTCTTAGTTCCAGTTATATTAATCTTCCTTCCACTCCACCGCAATAGTTTAATTACTTGATTGACAAAATATATCAGGTCTTTCAAAAGAACTTGATCAATTTTTATGCACTAAAAAAGCAACCGATTACGTCGAGTTTGCTTATGCTTCATTGAGTGGCGTCCATAACCTCAGGAGAAGCTTATAGGTGGTATTAAACTGCACTGATTGCAGACGTCACACTCCATTGGCTGCACGTCACAGTACCAGTTCCAGGAACTAGAGGCATTGTAGACTCACGGAAATGTGTGTCTACGATTCTTCCGTCAGGACAAGGGATCCAGTTTCAGCCCAATGTGTTTGCTCTTTCCAGGTCTCCGTATCAAAGTGGAGCCCAGGGTGCCTATAGGCACTGGCTTCACTGTTCAAGTGTAAAGGCAGCAGAATATCACACAGAGGTCACGCTCCTGAAACAATGTGGTGAGAGGCAAAGCATAAATGTACCTTATGGTGACATAATTTACAATAACTCTTATCGAGTAACTAAAATGACAATGTAATCGGCCTAAATAAATGAGAAAAAAATGCTGTAATAAGTTGGATAAGCAACAATTGCAGAGTTACATAGAATGTACATCACAGAAACAGATAATTTGGCCCAACTGGTCAATGCTCCACACGAGCCTCCTCTCACCCTGCTTCATCTAACCATATTCTTCTATTCCTTTGTCCCTCAGGTGTTTATCTAGCTTCCCCTTAAATGCATCTATGCTATTCGTCTCAACTGCTCCTTATGGTAGTGCGTTCCACATCCTAACCACTCTCTGGGTAAAGAGGTTGCTCCTGAATTCGCTATTGGATTTATTAGTGACTATCTTATATTTATGGCCACTAGTCAATGAACTGGAAAGAAAGAACTTGAAATGATGTAGAGCGCTATCATCTCCTTAATGTCCTAAAGTGCTCCACATACACTGAATTACATTCTGAAGTGCAGCCTGTCTTGTTCTGTAGGAAAATGTGTCAGCCAATTTTGTGCACAGCAAGATCTCACAGGCAGCAGATAATTTACTTTTGGTGACATTAGCTGAGAGAGGAATATTAGCGAGGACATGGCAAAAATTCCGTACTAATCTTCAAAGAAAGCTATGTAATGGAGAGAAGAACGGATAGTTTAATGAACAGAACAAACTCATTTTGTTTCAACTCCCACTGGCGTGGGTTTCTGTAGTAAAATAGCTGCTGTGGGGAAAGCAGACAATTCGGTGACTGAATAAGCAGCAATAGAGAAAACACTTTAAAAGGCTAGACTTTCCATTACGACTGAAAAAACCGCTAATGCCCATTTCACATTGCTCCTGCTAACACCCAAATTATAAAGTGGAAACTAATGGGTTTAAAAATGGACGATATTCCGGCACTCACAAAAAACAATACAAATGCTAACGCTGGAAATATCACCCACTTCTGGGCGATCTGGACACTATTGGAAAGTCTAGCCCAATTTAGTTTATTTGCCAATCATTGGCTTCCTAATAAGTCCATTTAAGTAACTTACCAAAAAACAAACGAGAACTTCAAAGTAATTATTTAATTTTAACAATGACGATTGCCAGCAGCAGAAGGGAAATGTGTACTTTCATCGGCCAAACATTTTTTAATGTTTTGAACTGATACGCTGTGTTGCTGAAATAAACAATTATATATTAAATTCAGTGTTTCATTGCACTGCAGGTGGCATTGTGATAGATATTTTCAACGTCAATGTGTGACTATAGCTGCTATTTTGTAGTTACGGTACATCACCAATCATTTGGCAACCTGGCCACTGCGTTTCCATTTGTTGTAAAATATTTTCTGAATTTATTTTCCATCTGACATTTTTTCACGGCGACTGAAATTTCAAATATCAAAAATAAAGGTTTTAACGAAAATAAAATTTCAAAAAATTACATATTTCGCAATAACATGATTAAATGCAAAGAAAGATAGAAAGAAAAACAAATAAATGAACCAGCATTTATATAGCATCTTCCACATTCTCAAAGCACATCACAGCCAATGTCATATTTTCGAAGTGTAGTCACTGTTGTGCAAGCAACAGCAGACAATCTGCCCAAAGCAAAGTTCCACAAACAGCATTGGCACAAATGACCAGATAATCTGTTGGTTAAGGGATAAATATTGGTCAGGACACCAGGGAACCCCCCTGGGCTTCTTTAAGTCGTCTGATGAGATCTTTTACATGCACTTGAGAGTTCAGAATAGCTTAATATCTCATACTTGACATGCTCAGAATGCACCTTTAACAGGGCAGCACTCCCTCAGTACTGCACTGAAGTGCCAGCCTTGATTATGTGCTCAAGTATCTGCAATGGGGCTTGAACTGATTTTTATTTTCATATCTTTTAATGCTTTTATTAAAATGTCTATTTGAAGGCCTCAGCATCTTCCAAGCATTCTGAGCAAGCAAAGTGTATCTAATTTCTCAGAATGCAGGCGGTTGTACTGATGGAACATTTTGCTTTACCTTCTCGCACTTTCAGCCTCATAGCTTTTCTTCAAATAATTTTGAAAAACAAGAGTACAAATTTCAAAAGCTTTACGGAGGTAAAATTGATATTGAATTTTAAGAAAAAGCAATTAAGAAAATGCTTTGAGAGCATGAGAGAGAGATAATAATGACAACACTCTGATTGCACACTTGCTGTAGCACTTGTGTGTTCTATAAACTTTAGAAAGTATATTAAACAGAGGAAGGGTTAAGGTCAAAGAGAAAAAGATGTGAGAGGGAGACTGTTAAATGGTCAGAGAGAAAGAGGTAGAGAGCGTGTGTGTGTGTTTCTGCATTTAATGTTACTTTAATTTTCAAAAAAACAGTTGAATGTTGAAACCAACTGCTTGTCTCCCTGAGGTTTGTCGAACTTGGAAAAGGTCAACGGTAATCGTGTACACTTGTGAGGACAGAGATTCTAATTTCTAACACCCATGAGACAGAAAGAAGGACTTGGATTTTATATAGCGCCTTTCATAACCACTGATGTCTTAAAGCGCATTACAGCCAATGAAGTACTTTTGTAGTGTAGTCAATGTTGTAATGTGGGAAACGCGGCAAGCAATTTGCCCACAGCAAGCTCCCCCAAACAGCAACAGTGATAATGACCAGATAATCTGTTTTTTTGTTATGTTGATTGAGGGATAAATATTGGCCAGGACACCGAGGATAACTCCCCTGCTCTTCTTCGAAATAGTGCCATGGGATCTTTTACGTCCACTTCAGAGAGCAGACGGGGCCTGGGTTTAACGTCTCATCTGAAAGACGGCACCTCCGACAGTGCAGCAGTCCCTCGGCACTGCACTGGAGTGTCAGCCTAGATTTTTTTGTGCTCAAGTCCCTGGAGTGGGACTTGAACCCACAACCTTCTGACTCCAAGGCGAGAGTGCTGCCCACTGAGCCACAGCTGACACTAGGGACAGAGGGATATATCTCCCTATTTTTTTTTTAATGGTTGAATTTTGAAAACAAAGTAAAGCTCTTTGAGGTAAACAGAAAATAAGGAAGGTTAAGAGGAGAGGAACTGATGGAGGGTGAAACAGATTCTGGCCTCTCATCGCCCACTCTTGGGGGAGCTAAGTGGTGCTGGGGAGAGTGGATGGAGGGTTAACGGTAAGATGACAGTGGAGCAAGCGGTGAGGGGAGCATACAGGGGGTTAAGTGCGTCTTTTGCAGAGAAAGAGGTAGAGGTTGTGATGGAGGTGAGGGGATAATGGAATGGGGAATGGGTCGGGGCAGGGGGAGCGGGCCGGGCGAAGGGGGAGCGGGTCGGGGGCAGGGGTCGCGGGTCGAGGGCAGGGGTCGCGGGCCGGGGAAGGTGAAAAGGTAGCGAATGTAACTGGAATGATGATGTGGAGGAAGCAGGACTTATTGGGAAGCGGATGAACACTGAGGTCCACACTTTTGTTGCAACCTCCGCCCCAAATGCAGCCTGCAGCCAACGGTGGCTCCTTTCTTGCCACCCCAACCACTCACCGCAAGGAAAGTAAGGACACAGAGAGAGAAGAAACAAATGGTAAAGGAGCGATGCAGCAAAAAGAGAGACAGAGCAGAACAGAGAATCATTAACACAAGAACATCAGGTGGAACAGGTGGCTAAGAAAAGGATGCAAGTTCTTTGAATCAGCGTACTCACATTCTCTTGACTGTCTTTATTCCAATTTGACTCAATTGGGAAAGTTGGCAGAACAGAGAGTCCAGTCTCGATGACCGACAGGTCAGTCTTTACGACCGATCGACTAGTCACTCTGACACTTAAACTCGTCTCTACCACAGTTAGACCGGTCTCTCTGGGAGGTTCTTGATCTGTCTCCATTTCTGTGTCTTCTTGTGGGATCTTGTAAGAATGAGTAGATAGAAAAAAAAATGACTACTGCTGCTAAAGCTAAAGGCCCACGGATCAAACAGTGATCATGGTTGTCTGATCTAAGGTCCAGCTTTTCACTTCAAGATGTACCATTTTTTGTCTCAGACGCAATAATATTTCTTTGAACTACAGACAGTTGTTATGTAGGCAAATATGTTGACAGCAGTTCATCAATACCTAACTTAACTGGACTAGCCACATAAATACTGTGGCAACAAGAGCAGGTTAGAGGTGTTCTGCAGCGAGTATCTCACCTCCTGACACCCCAAAAATATTTCACCATCTACAAGGCACAAGTCACGATTGTGATGGAATACTCTCCACTTGCCTGGATGAGTGCAGCTCCAACAACACTCAAGAAGCTCGACACTATCCAGGACAAAGCAGCCCATTTGATTGGCACCCCATCCACCACCTTAAACATTCACTCCCTCCATCACCAGTGCACCGTGGCTGCAGTGTATACCATCTACAAGATGCACTGCAGCAACTCACCAAGGCTTCTTCGGCAGCACCTCCCAAACCTGCGACCTCTACCGCCTAAAAGGATAAGGGCAGAAGGCACATGGGAACTCCATCACCTGCAAGGTCCCCTCCAAGTCACACACGATCCTGACTTGGAAGTATATAGCCATTCCTTCATCGTCGCTGGGTCAAAAACCTGGAACTTCCTCCCTACAGCACTGTGGGAGTAACTTCACTACACGGACTGCAGCGATTCATGAAGGTGTCTCATCACCACCTTCTCCAGGGCAGTTAGGGATGGGCAATAAACGCTGACTGTGCCAGCAACACCCACATTCCAGGAATGAATAATTTTTAAAAATACCACTGAGGTGAACAAGCATGTCATCTCTTTTTGGAGGTGCTGGTTGAAGGAGGAATGTTGACCAGAAAAATTGGGGAACTTCATCACATAGTGCCATGAGATCTTTAACATCCTCCTGAACCATTAAACCCCAGGGACTTCTGTTTAATGCATCATCTGAAGGACCCTGATTCCAACAGTAGAACACTCACTCAGTACTGCACTGGGCTGTCTGTTCAGAGTCGATGCTAAAATCTTGAGTAGGGCTGATTCCACAAACCTCTGGTTCAGTTGAGCCAAGATGGCACATCAAAGGGGTGATGTCTTTGGTTTCTTTATCTTTGAGGGTCAGAAGGAAAGCTTGCAGGACTACCTTTCAGGAGATTAACTAAGAAGGGTATCGCCCATCAATGGGTAGCTTGTACTCAGACTGTGCAAGGAACAGGCTTGATGTATCAAATATGTGTCCTTGTCCCATGCTTTATGATGTTCATATTGACACCTGATTACTTAAATTATGTTACCAGATAATTCCAGCTACACCTGGTCTAACTCTCAACAAGCTTTCGTTGTTTTTGAACATTAGTCAAAAGGACTTCCATTTATATATCCACCTTTTATGACCTCAGAACATCGCAAAGTGCTCTACAGCCAGTGAAGTACTTTTTGAAGTATGGTCACTGCTATAATGTGAGGAAACACAGCAGCCAATTTGCGCACACCAAGGTCCCTCAAGCAGCGATGAAATAAATGAGCAGTTAATCTGTTTTATTTTATTGTTGTTGATTGAGGGATAAATATTGGCCAGGACATCAGTGAGTACTCCCCTGCTCTTCTTGGAATAGTGCCATGGGATCTTTTACATCCATCTGAGAGGGCAGCTAAGGCTTTGCTTTACTTTTGCATCTAGAAGACGGCACCTCCGACAGTGCAGCATTCCCTCAGCACTGCACTGGAGTATCAGCCGAGATTATGTCTCCAAGCCTGTACTTGAACCAGGAGTCAAAAACTGCTCTTCCCGAGTGTAGTAATTGAAAGAACGTGGCCTGAAACAACAAGAAGCTCTATTGTTTGCAGTCAATTGCAGAGCTGCAGTTACGGTATTAATAATACTTTGGGTCATAAATTGATATAAATTGAAGTTCTTTCCTTGTTCAGATGAATAAGATCTGTTATCAATGGTCAACTCTGTATAGAGAAATATCTATTTTATGGCAGCTAGCCTTGTGGTCCAGTTTAGCTCCTAGTTTTATGTGGCAATGCATAGTCTGATTGAATTTTTAGAGTTCTTTGTGGAGTTGAATGTATAACCCTGCCCCATGTAATCTAGGGCACTTAGAAATTAACATCTCTTACTACATATATTGCTGATTCTTTAAATGATTGAAAATACAGCACGAACCAGCCGACTCTGAACTTCACCACAACTCAATAACAAACTCAATTCAAATCTGGCCTTAATGTTCCATTGTTACTTCATCAGGCTCCATCGAATTCAATTCTATTGATTGACCAGTCTCCTTGGCTACTTACTGCTCACCTCATATCCAGCAGCTGTTGTTGGATGATTGGATATGGTCGAACTAATTTGCATGATTGGAATTGCTGATTAACTGCAAAAGCCAAATCATCATTTTAAGTAACCACATTTATTGATGTTGTAGCTGGAGCAGTTAATAGGGATTTTATAGGAGAGATTTTCTCAGGTACAAAATGATTTCCAATATATATATGATGAATTTTGCTTAATTGCAATACAGTAGTGACTGAGATGATTGTAGTTCCTCCCATGGCATCTGAATGAAGAGGCTTCAACTGCAACACCTCTTTGGATACTAGAAAGTATTACTTTTCAATTTGTCCACTTGGCAAAAAGGAAGAGGAGATGTTTTTGATGGCTGATGCTTTTGGCTGTTATCTCTTTTAATACCCTGCGATGCATTTCATCAGGACCACGGGACTTGTCTAATGAAGAAGAAAGCTGCGGACTGCAGGAAGATATCAATCAACTGTCAGGTGGGCAGAACAGTGGCAAGTGGAATTTAATCCAGGAAAATGTGAGGTAATATATTTTGGGAGGGCTAACAAGGAAAGGGAATACACATTAAATGATAGGATACTGAGAAGTGTAAAGGAATAAAGGGATCTTTGAGTGCATGTCCACAGAACTCTTTTTTGGGAAAAAATTAAAACATTAAATCATTAAATCGTGTCCCCCCCGATCTGGGGGGTGCACCAAACATTTCCAAGGCCCTTTTTTTGTGTTTTTTTTTTGTTTTTTTGTTTTTTTTAAAGTTTTTTTTTGGGCACTAAAATCTTATTTTTTTTCCTCCAAGTGCCCCCTATAAAAGGGGAGAGGGACACTAAAAACACCGGCAATTAAAACAAATTAAACTTTAAAACATAAAATCAAATTAAAATTTGGTTGCCGGGGGTGACGATGCACTCCAGTCCCTCCGGCGCCCACCTCTCGCGGAAGGCCGCGAGCGTACCGGTGGACACCGCGTGCTCCATCGCCAAGGACACCCTGGCGCGGATGTACGCGCGGAAGAGAGTCAGGCTGAACGACCCCTGCTTTTGGCTGTCATGCCAATTGGACATGGGCCAGGTGAGGCCGTCTGTTGTTCCACCCATTCAATTGGATGTTGAAGATCCCATTGCATCCACTTGAAGACGAGTAGGCAGTCACCCCAGTGACCTGGGCCAACATGTTTCCCCCTATCAACGCTGCTAACAACAGACTAAATGCTCATTGTGCTAGACTTTCCTGAGAGCCCCTCAATGCCTGATTGCCCGCCCAGAAAAACCGCTAACGTTTGGTAAGTAATGCTGGTGAAAATTTCCACTTTTAAATTAAAACTAATCGCCCGGCGAGAAAATGGGTCTTGCACCATTATTCTCAACGGTTTCTCGGCGGTTAAGGGGAAACTAAGTAAAATGCACAGTTTTTTCAAATTTAGCCTGAGGCTGCGGTTGGGCCAAGGGAGGGGGGAAAACTTAAAAAAAAATGTCACTTAAAAAAAGTTAATAAACATTACCAAGACACTTTTACACTTAATCGCCATTTAAAAAAAATTTTTAAATAAAGAACCTTTAACTTACCTTTCTTTCTCACCTACTGCCCTGTTTAAGCAGCTTCCACAGGGCAGTTCCCTCAACAGTCTGGACCAGCTTCTGTTGAGACAAAACTTACGCCGTGGCGATTTTCTCAGTGGTGCACGTCGGCGGTTTGGTCCCGGCGGGCGTTTTCAGATTTGGGCGATACCATTAAAAAACAAAAGGGGAAACTTTCGCCGGGCGGATAAACAGCTGTACCACCGAAAATGAAAGAAAAGTTGTCCTTAACGGGATCTTCCTGTGCAAAATGAACGCAGGCATTTGCCTGCACATGTGGCCGAACTTCAAAATAATAAATTGCATGTAGAAAGGTTTTTGCCCAGCCCGACAAGAACATAGGAAATAGGAACAGAAGTAGGCCATATGGCCCCTCGAGCCTGCTCCGCCATTCAATAAGATCATAGCTGATCTGATCATGGACTCAGTGCCACTTCCCCGCCCACTCCTCATAATCCCTTATCCCCTTATCATCATTTAAGAAACTGTCTATTTCTGTCTTAAATTTATTCAATGTCCCAGCTTCCACAGCTCTCTGAGGCAGCGAATTCCACAGATTTACAACCCTCAGAGAAAAAATTTCTCCTCAGCTCTGTTTTGCTAAGATCATGCCCTCTAGTTCTAGTCTCCCCTATCAGTGGAAACATCCTCTCTGCATCCACCTTGTCAAGCCCCCTCATAATCTTATACGTTTCGATAAGATCACCTCTCATTCTTCTGAATTCCAAAGAGTACAGGCCCAACCTACTCAACCTTTCCTCATAAGTCAAACCCCTCATCCCCGGCATCAACCTAGTCTCTGGAATCAACAAGGTGTGACATGAATGGAAATCTCTACATCGCAACAATAAAGCTAATTTCAGAATGTTACATACAAACAATGACGGACAGGTAAAGACCAGCCATGATCGTATTAAATGGCGGAGCAGGCTCAAGGGGGCCGTATGGCCTACTCCTGCTCCTATTTCTTATGTTCTTATCTGGTCCATGGAGCCTATCCCACACAATTGCAATACTTTGCATATAACAACATATACACTCCACCCCACCCGAAACCATGTGATCTCTTGGGAAAGGCAACAAAATGGGGGGGGGGGGGAAATCTAGGAAATTTCTCTCGGACCCATCGAGGCGATCAAAACTAATCCAGGAGATCACACTGGCCTTGAATTCCTTGCAGTACCCACCTTCTGCAAGAAGTGATCGCCCTCGCAGCCAGAAACAAATACAGCTTTCGGCTGTTAAAAAAAACCCTCTAATTTATTGACCCACTCCACAACTTACTTCAATTTGAAGTTCGAATGCCTGTTTTGCAGGAAGCAGTGCAGTGAAGGGGTGATGGATCTTGAACTCAGTGGGACTGATGAGGTCCATAGTGTAGTCTTTGGGCGCTGCCTCGTTTCTAACGGGCTGGTAGAATGAGCCGAGTAAGCTCTTTGGGACAACATCTTCCTGCGGCCCACTAAAAAGCAAGTCGTGATACAGGACGTTCAGCGAGAAGGTTGCGGTCACCACAAACAGGACACCACACCAGAAAGACATTTGGGATCGGTGACCCTGGATCACGTTCGTGCTACTCGAGGGCACATGTTTCTTTTTTCTCTTTTCTGTGCTTTTTAAAAAGACGTTTGGTTCTGAGCGAAGGCTCATTTCTAGTGTCACAAAAATTATAGTTCTGGAATCCTGGAACAAAGGCAAAGGACGAGGGGTGGAACCTTCTGACAATGAGCTGGTCCCGAGAATTCCTCCGCAACGTCAGCAGGCAATACAAAGTTGTTTCACCCTCCCATCAGAATGATTTCCATGAATAAATAAATCACCCAAAAATGTCAACGCAAGCTAAGTGACCTTTGGCTGATCTTTATTGTTAAGACCCCATGATTTCCAAATGGTGCGCGGGGGGGGATCAAACTATCTGAAAGAAGTCAGTCATTTGAAGGGGCACAGCGTGCCCGAGTTTGCAGAGTTGACCGTTGCAATAGATTTATGATCAACTCAGAAATATCACCAGCCACAGAAGGGATTTTACCAGGCCTTTGAACATCCTGCAGACTCACAAGATGGAAATCAGGCGATTTAAAAATAATGAGACAATTAAAACGAATCAATAACTCTCCAGAATGTTGTGGCTTCTGTTTATTTGTGCAGTAGTCTGACTATACTGTTTAAAAATAAATTACTCAATAAATTCAAGGTTTATTGACTGTTGTTGGTGTAAATAGGACCTCGCTCTTGACTTCAGTGGGATTTAAAAGCGAAAGGACGCAAATGTATTGGTTTTAAAAAAAAATAATTAAAAGACGATAGATAAATAGCATCTATAACAGAGAAGTATTTAGACTTGGTTTGTCATGACACTTGTTAGCTTGGAGTTCATTGTCGCTTTAATCGCAATAATTGGCATTGGAAATTACTGTCCGCTAGAGGGCAGCAGTTACTGCACTGAGAACTCGCTTCAAATCCAGACTGGACGTGATCAAAGGAGCGGGGCTATAGAAACATTATTTGCAATTGCAATTTATAGATGTTTTATAATGTCAACACAGAACGACAAATATTTGGGGAGGGGTTAGTTGTTTAGAAAGGTCCAGGAACCAGAGAGAGAGAGAAAAAACTCAAACATTGACAAAGAAAGATGGGAATGCATCAGATTGAATTTTAAAGAGGAAACATTAATAAAGGCGACTGAGAATATGGGATTGCCGGATTAAAAATATAAATGAACCGAACATGTTGGAACTGGAGGGGGAAATATGAAAGAAGACTAGATAGCAGGGGCTGAAGCTGAATAAGGTTAGAAATGCTCAGTTTTCAATGTCTGGGTGACTCGGGGTGGAATAGAGCACGAGAGATCCCACCTCCCCCAATGAATGAAATAAATCGCGGTTTTAGTCCCACCACACCCAGGGCCACGTGGTTTGATCTTTTGACTGCAGAGCCTGGGTTAATTGGGTTTGAACAGAGCGGCGCCCAGTTATCCGAGAAAGGGGAGGTATTCTGACGGTCACACCACTCCGTGTATTCTCACCTCTGTCTCGACCCTGGTGGGTGGGAGAGAGAAAGTGAATGGACACGCTGAGTTTCGGCAGCATCACTGCTTAGATCTCTGTGCATCCCGGAAGATTTACGGGTACTCTGCCCGGGGACAGATAGAGATAAAGAAATGGACAGCAACATCTGAACGCTTTCTGTTGATAGCTGAAGGTGTGGCAGGACTGAGTGTGAGTGTGAGTGTGGGGTGGGGGAGATGATTAGCTTCGCTTCTCGGCACCGGACTATGCAAAGGAAATGAGGAGCGGCGGACCCAGCCAGGAGTTGTCCAGGGTCCATCGCATTCTTCACCTTGCGGCTGTGCTGAACGGCAGACGGAGTATGCTGGCCCCGGAGCAGGGGTGTTGGGCGTGAGTCAGTGTGACACAAAACCGCGGCTCGTTCACTGGAAACCGCTTCAGGTTCGCCTCCGCTGCTCAAACTGACCACAATCTGGGACCATGGGGCGGTGCAATGGGCGCTGCACGCTGATCGTACTCTGCAGTCTGCAGCTGGTAAGTTTGAGATTTCCCTCTTTTAAAAAATATCTTTTTTACAAAACTTTCTATTGCTGTACTGGAAGCAAAGTGGATGTGTGCTGGATTGAGAATAAACGCGGCTGATATCTGGTTATTGCTCCAGTGGGAGGAATACCCATAGACACCCAGACACTAGATTCTAGCTCTCAAATGATTATATTTCGTGTGTGTGTGGTTATATATATATTGTGTGTGTGTTCCGTGTTGAGTTTTCATTCAGCCAAGTCTCTCTCTCTCTCTCTCTCTCTCTCTCCAATTGATTATTTAACCATTATCTGAAAATCTTTACTTTTTAAAATCTTATTTTGAATAGCGAACATTAACGATGAGATAGCAGCAACGATTTGGATTTGGCATCGCTCGCCAATGTGTGTGTTGTTGCACTTTCCAGTTTTCCGATTGTTAGTGATGAACCTGTTCAGTCTGCCCAGTGTTGGCGAGGCGCGGCGGTGCCCAGGTTAATTTCCGACATTGACAGTCGCGGTCCATGTGCAAGGGCTGCTAACGATGCCAATTGAATTGTTCTTCCCATGCTCATATCGTTGTTCTGCAGCGGCTGGTTGTCTGGCTGTGCGGGGCTTGGGTCAGGTTGCATTGCGCGAGGGATGTAATGCCCTTTCCCAAGCGAGGGGTTAAGTCTGTGCTCCGACCAAGTGGTACACTGCGCGTGTTATATCGGGAGGCGAGAGGCACTATTTCAATCGGGCTCTGTCATTCATGTCCCGGTTGCAGTGGGCTGTAACAGAATGTAGTATTGAAGAATCTGGCCCGACCGTGGGACCGTACACACAGCAGGGTTGGAAAAGGAAACGTGTATTCAATTATTACTCATAATGTGAACACGGTAGTTGACACGAGTCATAACGCAGCCCGGAATGGTTACAGGTTGCAAGATTGCACATTAATTATATCCTCCAGGTCTCTCTTGCTGCAACTTGAAGGGACAACATTTTCATCAATGTAACCCAAAACCATCAGACCAGGTGTGTATCAAATATACATTTGCCGTTAATTATAACAGCGATTCAACCATAACCAAGCCACTCCAGTGGGTCAAGGGCAGTACCACAGGTTGCTTATGTCCAGAGACAATAATTGGTTTCACTATGACTCCAATCAGGTAACGGGCTGGAATGAAAACACTTTTTTTTTTAATGTAAGGGGGTTAACATTTTGTCACGCCCAGTTTGAGATGGAGAGTGTATATTTGACTGTTTATAAGGTAGATTTGAATGGGACCCAGCAGGGGTTGTGACTATTTGGAGTAATTCCTGCATCTTTTATTCACCTTTGCCAATTGCAGGAGACCCAAGTCAGTATGTGTGATGCACAGACACAAGAAGGTTTTGGCGAAGAGATGTTGCAGTTTGAGTGTAAAAATGTGGTATGATTAGGAATGGAAGGGAAAAAAATCATAACCATTTTGGGTCGATACAAAAAAAAGTCCATGACTATTGTATGAATGTTGTTTTGAGGATCAGGGTTTGAAAGGAAATGTCCTCAGTCACAGCTGACTTTACGTGGATTCAGCAAATGCTGGGGTTCAGAGAGCTGGAGGTGGTCAGACCACACCATGTAGTCTTGTCTGGCAAGCCCCAATTGGTGTCTTTCCTTGATGCCTGCTCCAAACCACATGGCACATCAACAGCTGCTGCTTTCCAAAGAGTCATTAATTGTGCACAGCACTTTGAAGTGCTTTGGTGTAAAAATGTGAGCATAAATGCAATTGTTTAAGTATACCAAGAAAAGGGAAGCTATCAGTTCTCTCCTTTGCTCATTCGTAGTAACATTCAGAACAGGAGGAGGCCATTCAGCCCCTCAGGCCTGCTCTGCCATTCACTTAAATCGTGCCTGATCTGCACCTCCACTTTATTTCCCTGCCTTTGCTCCCTTCATAATTAACAAAAGTTGAGGGTATTAAGGGATATAGGGCAAATTTTGTTTTCTTTATTAATTCACAGGATGTGGGCATCATTGGCAGTGCCAGCACTTATTGCCCATTCCTAGTTGCCCTTGAGAAGGTGGTGGTGAGCCACCAGCTTGACAACTGTATGGTTTGCTAGGCCATTTCAGAAGGCAATTCAGTCAACCACATTGCTGTGTCTGGAGTCACATGTAGGCCAGACCGGGTAAGGACAGCTGGTTTCCTTCCCTAAATGGACTTTAATGAACCAGACGGGTTTTTATGACAATCCAGTAGTTTCGTGGTCACCATTACTGATGCTAGCTTTTTAATTATTTCACTGAATTTAAATTCCCCAGCTGCTGTGGTGGAATTTGAACACACATCTCTGGTTCATTAGTCCAGGCCTCTGGATCATCAGTCTAGTAACATAACCATTATGCTTCCATTCCCATTGATTCAATTCAGAACTAAGTTTTAGAGAAAAGAAAAAAAATAATGTAAGTTGGAACTCTGGAGGGAAAATAAGCCCAGTAAATATTGGCAATACACAGGGTCAAGTTGGCCTCTGAACGAGAAAGGTCGGGTCATAGTACCAGTAAGACACCAGATCCAAACCCACCTGCTATGCTAACCTATCTTTTTCTTGTAGATGCTCCAAATTAATTACTTGGTTCGGAGCATTTCACTTCAAGTTTTATAGAAGGTGATTTTGGGGCGAGGGGGCAAAATTATTGCGTCTCAGGTCCGTGTGGGTCAAAAAACAGTCCAGCTGGATGAAGGTTCTCTCTTGGCTGCATCAAAACATATGGAATCAAAATGGCGATTCGCCATGCCTCATTCATCCATCACCGCCATCATCCTTGACCTTCACATGTTCCCATCATTTTCCATTTAAAATCTCTTGGCCTTGTCTATGAATCCTTCCACTGCCTTGCCCCACCCTACCTCTGCAAGCTCCTGTAAACCCTGCACCCTCACCAGCAAGCGCTGCTGCTCAACTTCTTCACACAAAGGGTAGTGAAAATCTGGAACACTCTTTCTTTCTCTCTTTCCCCCCCACCAAATAAATAAATAAATAAAAGCTGTTCAGGAAGGAGGTCAACTGTAAAATTTCAAAACTGAGATTGATAGAATTTTTTTAGGCAAGGGTATTAAGGGTTACGGAACTAAAGCGGGTTGATGGAGTTAAGATACAGGTCAGCCGTGATCTAATTGAATGGCGGAACAGGCTCTTGGGGCTGAATGGCCTGCTCCCATGTTCTGGTCTCCTGTTCATTCTTTCCCATTGTTCCACCATTATTTGTTGGAGCCTTCAGTCACATTAATTCTGCTCTCAAGTAGTTGTTTGTTTGTCTGTGCAGCAAGATACTCGTATCGCAGGAGAGCTTCCTGATGCTTGGTTCTTAAATAGAATGCGCTCTCCTCGGTCTTCAAATGGCTCTTGCTGATAACCCACTTTCTGCATAAAGGCATACTTGCATATCCTTATCTATTAAGCAAAGGGAGCCTGAATTAATGAAATATTGAAGTGTTTGAGAATATAATATGGAATGTTAACTCTGATTATTGTAATGTTAGTGAGGGAAGAGAAGTGAAGAACTGATGCTGTTTCACAATTAGATTCTTCATTAAGTACAATCTAATGAAGGCACTGTTCAACAGTTTGCATTATGTATAAAATCAAGTAATTTGCCTAATGAGTATATCATTAATTTGTACAGTTCCCATAGTGATTTTGTGTGTCCTTTTCAACACACCTGTCAAAAATCCATTTGAAGTCTACAACTTAATTCTTGAATCAACAACTGCTAAATATAATTAGGAATTGTGACTGAGCTCTGAGTCATCCCAATGGGCAAGGAAGTACTTGGGAGTGGGGCAAAGGTCAGCAACCCCTTCCTTCCAATTGATTGTATTCCAATAGTTAATACCTGTCTGTATCATGGTGTGTTTTTTTTGCCCAGCTTGGCAATGTTGTAATTGTGAGTTTTGCCTGATTTCCTCCTATGATCAGCTTGGTTCGCTTGTCTGTCTCGGGTCATGGATCAAAGACAACATTCCAGGAGCTGAGCATGTAATCTAGGCTGCCTGGGTCCTAAGCCCTGGAATTCGATCCCTAAACCCCTCTCTCTCTCTCTTTCCTCCTTTTTTTAAGACCTACCTCTTTGACCAAGTCTTTGGTCATCTGCCCTAACATCTCCTTTTGCGGCTCAGTGTCAACTTTTGTTTTGATAACGCTACTGTGAAGCGCCTTGGGACGTTTTACTATGTTAAAGGTGCTCTATAAATGCAAGTTGTTGTATTGTCGGAGATAACATCTTTTGGATCCGGTGTTAAAACATGTTTAGGTGGACATACAAAATCCTGTGGTACTTATCTTGGAAGAAAATGATTGAGTTCGCCCCTCAACTTTCATCCCTCAACCAATATCACCAAAATGGGTTAATTGGACATTCATCTCATTGCTGTTTGTGGGATTGCGTTGTGTGCAAATGAACAACCGTGACTGCACTTTGATAAGTAATTTATCATCTGTGATAGTCTGAGGGTGTGAAAGGTGCTAATATAAATGCAAGTTCACTTATTCGTACTGCAGCCCTTGAACATGTAGGACTGTCTTGACCACATAGCCATTTTCAGCAGAGAAATCAACAAAAGTGATGCACAGAATGATAGAATCCTGTATCCCCCCCCCCCCCCCACCCCCCTTCATGCTTCCAGCAAGATTCATTGATGAGACTTTGATTTCTCGTAGTTGGGGAGGAAGAATCTTAAGATACTTGCAGCTATTCGTATTCAGGGTATCCAAACATAACAGTCATTTAAAGCCGTATCCTTCTACTCAGTATGTCACAATGTTTCTGATGTGGAATATAATTAATCTTGTCATTCCTTTAGAGACTTAAACTGATGGGTCCAATTAAGAACGCTTAAATTCCAGTCTTTCTGAATCCATTTCTGTTATAATTACACTATGCTAGCTTGTAATCATCATGGGTGCGACAACATTAGGGTGGGGAAGTTCTGTTTACTCCGGTGGTTTTGCTTCACATATCTCGATCCATCACTTCCTTCCCCAATGACGCACGTTGAAAATAAGAGCATGGCAATGGAATGAGAGCAGATTGTTCTGATGTCGAGCAAGCACTCTCTACTCTATTTCCTACCGGATGCAAAGTTCCATTTTGGCTGGAGCACGAAAGGTGTGGTGGATTGGCCCTCGTTGTACCTGCCCCGCGTGATTGGCCGATCCTCTGCAGCCCATTTGTGTCCTCGCTGGAGGCGAACTTTGCCCCCTCTGACTCTACAGTGAGGCCATTGGATATAATCAGGGCTTGAAATGGAGTGGGTCAGCCTGTCTCAACTCAACAGTCTTTAAAACAACAAATGTATGTTGAGTCTGTGGATGAATTTTTGAGAGGGGCAGCTATTTTTGTGCATCGAGAAAGCGATTGTATCTTGATTTTGAGGGGGGTGGGTGGTAGACTGTGTTCTTGGCAGTAATTTTTCCCAGAAGGAATGTTTTATTTCAACTGAAGCAAATAAACAGTTGCCAACTTTCCAAAATCACCTGGCTGAAATCTTTCAATGCTTGGAGACCCAGACAGACTTTGCTCACAGGACCAATTATTTTCTGTGAGGTCTCTGACCTGTAAAACCTCTTCCACACACTTTCAGCCTCAACACTGTCTCTGTTCCAAGGCTGCCAGGAGTTGGCTCCTTTCGGGTTATATTTCACCGGCCTCGTCCCCATAAGTGAATGTTTTTTATAATCCGCAAAAAATTGGGCTTCCAAGAACCGTTAGAATGAGTGTGAAATGATGTGGCACAGTCCCTTCAGTCTTGCAATTGAAACTGCTGAAACATTAAACAGCAAAAAAAAGGCTTGTTCTTTCAGTGCTGTGATGAAATAATTGGTGCCTTGGTTGGTATTTATGGGGTGACAACATTGCCCATATTTCATGCCAGACCCTTCCCTGCTCGTGTTACCAAAACAGGCTCACCGTCTGACATCGAGATTGTAATATGTCATCTCAATGTCACGTTTTCCCATTAAACAAACTACAATATTGATTACTGTGCGGGCACACAGGTCTCCGTATCCGCAGTGTATCGGCCATACAGCAATGAAGATGTAAAGCTATACAGTGCGGTTGGATTCTTCTATCTGTATCATGGACATTAATGTCAGCTCCATGATGACGCACATCATTGCTTTTTCAACCTCTAGCCATCCCGGTCATGTCCAAAATCAATTACAAATTTTCAGGAACAGGTAAAGGGCAATAGACATTAAGAAACAAGGCTGTTTCTTTTTATTAAATGAACCCCACCACTTCTCTCAAAATCCCTTCTCCCTCGAGAAACTCCTTCAATTGCTGCTTCAATGGCCGCCTCTGGTAACTTTTACTACCCTTTGGGTGGAAAGTTGTATTTGGCTTCCCCTCTCACTACTACTACTACCTTTCTCTGTTTTAGCTTCGATTCCTGGTATTTAAACCCCTTCACCAATGCAAACAATTTTCCTGGATCAGTTTTGTGAGTGTACTTCTTTGAAAACTTCAATTACATCGTCTCTCAATTCTCCCCTTCCCCGAGTGCTGTATTTGATTTTGATTTTGTCCATATGCTTGACTGATCGTGTAGAGTTATTACATCGTTGGCAAATCCCTGATTCCCGGATGAAAGATTTCTGCTAATTCCACTCCAATTGAGTCGGAACAAAATCTTTCAGCCTTCAGGTCAGGTCTGACCAATGCATTCAAGCTGCTTGATTGAATTCTTGAGCTCAATTTCCTGATGACCTTTTTATTAAAGAAAAATCGACACTAAATTACCACTTAATACTTGGTCGTAAAGTACAAATGTTTTGCTCTCTAATCCATGCATTCTTCAGCTGACATGATAGCAGTACAGAGCCTGGGTTTATATACCGAGAAAGGCAATTTGCATTGCTGAATTGAATACACACCATCAAATAAAGTAGATACCTCAATCCATTAAGAGGGCAGGGCAGAAAGCCACCTAGTATTTTTTGTTCCTGATTGTGATTAAAACTGCCATCAGTAAATAGGGCCAAGAGAGTAGCGCTGTCTTAAGACTCTTTAGTGGTCTCTTGAATGCGATATTAGCATGGTCCCTATGGACTTCCAGGCTGTGGCACTTTCAGTGCTGTAGTTGCTGGTTAAGCAAAAATACTGTTTTGATAAGAAAATAGCAGTGTATGTTTGGCTTGCAGCCGTCACCATCTCACTGTCCATATGCAAACCCTGAGAATTGCTTTCCGTTCCTTTAAGGAAATAAATTATTCCTGGGTCTCCTGTGGTGTTGCTCATGGTGAGTCAAAGGATAAGGTAAAAGTAAGTAAAAGATAATGAGGTCTCTCTCCCCCCTTTTAAGATGCCGCTTAATTCCTAAATCTTTGACCAAGCTTTTGGTCACGTGTCCTAATGTGAGCGGCTCGGTGTCTGTAATGTATTTGCTTCATGGGTTCTTTGCTTAAGAATTCATATCGCATTGCTATTAAGAACTACGGGTACAACATCCCAAATCTGGCAATCTTCGAGCCGCGGCTGTGCCGGTTTTCGTATTTTTCCGGATTTCGGGTCGGACATTGAAAGAGCTCGTGGGTTGGGTCGGCTGAGTTGAGGGAGCATATGAGTTGGGTCAGGGTCGAGGGTCATTTGGCAAGGCTTGGACCGATCGCAGGCCCGATTACTCGACCTGAAATTCGCTTTTGTATAAAATGGCCGGTTTTTGGAATTCCAGACTCGGGACGTTGTACCTGTATTTGGTTTTATTAGCAAAGGTTTAACACTACACATTACAGTTCAACCACCTGCCGCCTCATGGATCCCCTGAACCCAACTGGCTGGGGTTTTATTGAGTCTTGTGAATGTCATGTGACTGGCTAAAGCCACTCCCAATGCAACAGCTCTACAACTCTTTTGGGAGGGGGGGTACAAAATAAACATTAGATCGCGTGCCCCCCGAACTGGGGGACACTCCAGACACTTATAACTGCCTTTTTTTTGTTTTTTTTCCCTTGTGATTTTTTTTTTGGGTATTAAAATCATATAATTTACAAGTGCCCCCTATAAAAGGGGAGGGGGACCCTAAAACCCAGCAATTAAAACAAATTAAACTTTAAAACATAAAATCAAATTAAAATTTGGTTGCCGGGGTGACAATGCACTCCAGTCCCTCCGGCGCCCACCTCTCGCGGAAGGCCGCAAGTGTACCGGTGGACACCGCGTGCTCCATCTCCAAGGACACCCTGGCGCGGAAGAGAGGCAGGCAGTCAGGCTGAACGATCCCCTCGACCGCCCGCTGCCTGGACTGGCTGATGGCACCCTTAGCCGTGCCCAGGAGCAGTCCTATGAGGAGTCCCTCGGACCTACCCGCTCCCCTCTGCACAGGGTGCCCAAAGATCAGGAGTGTGGGACTGAAGTGCAGCCAGAAATTGAGGAGCAGCCCCTTTAAATAATGGAACAGGGGCTGCACCCTCGCACACTCCATTAAAAACGTGGAACACGGACTCTTCCAGACCGCAGAAATTGCAGGTGGCCTGGGAGTCCGTGAACCGGCTTAAAAATTTGTTGCACGGGACTGCTCCGTGCACCACCCTCCAGGCCAAGTCCCCGATAAATAGTGGGAGGACTCCCGCGTAGAGTGCACTCCATCGGGGACCCCCGCCTCCTCCGGACGGCAAGATTGTACGCCATGGTGTGTCCGGACGGCAGACGAGGATGGCAAAGTTGAGAGTGTGCAGGAGCAGCCCGTACAGGAAACCCCTCCGCACAGAACTGAAAGGCACGGAGGGGATTTCCCCGAGGCGGCTCAAGTTGTCAGGCGCCGGCTCCCGAGGGAGGTTCCAGGGTTTGGCGCCGATGAGGAATTCCATCCGGACGGGGGTCAGTTCGGACGGGATCTCCCCACGTGCTTGAGCCTCCTCGATACACCTAACTGAGTCAGGGCCCAGAGCTGTTTTTAGCGACTCGATGGCATCGGCCACGTGGCGGATGTCGGCTGAATTTAGGCGCTGTGCCAGCATATCTGGCGCCATCCAGCCCGCTCCTCCGCCATCGAGCAGGTCCCTGACCCTGGTCACCTCACCAGCCACAGCCCTCTCGTCTGACTGCCACCTCAAACCTCGGTCATGGAGGTACGGATTCCCGAGCAACGGCTCCTGCAGGACAGCCGCCACTCCAGCCGGTGGAGAGCTGCGCTTGGTGGAGAATTTGTTCCAGACCCTGGTGAGTTCCTTGTAAAAGACAGGCAGCCCCTGGACGGTGGTCCTGACGCCCCCCAAGCTCTCAAACAGGAACTGCATGTCATAGTTGAGGCTGTGCTGCTGGCGGAAGAAATACGTCGCCAGAGCACGCCACCTAGGAGGGGGCTCGACGTAAAGGTATCTCTGCAGGGTCTGAAGACGGAAAGTCGCGAGCTGGGCGCTGACGCACACCAGCGACTGACCGCCCTGCCTAAGCGGGAGACTCAAGACCACAGCAGAGACCCAGTGCTTCCTGTTGTTCCAGAAGAAGTCCACCAGCTTCTTCTGTATCCTGGCGACAAACGCAGGGGGAGGGTTCAAAGTGACCAGCCGGTACCACAGCATAGCGGCCACCAGCTGGTTTATGACTAGCGCTCGACCCCTGTAGGACAGCACTCGGAGCAGTCCTGTCCAGTGCCCTAGGCGAGCGGCGATCTTGGCCTCCAGCTCTTGCCAGTTCGCTGGCCAGGCTTCCTCGTCGGGGCTAAGGTAGACTCCCAGATAGAGGAGATGGGTCGTGCTCCAGGCAAAAGGCCTGAGCTCCTCCGGCAGGGAGTCCACCCGCCACTGACCCACCAGGAGTCCGGAACATTTCTCCCAGTTGATCCTGGCGGAGGATGCGGCCGAGTAAATCTCCTGGCACTCACGCATCCTCCGCAGGTCAACGGGATCCTCTACCGTGAGGAGCACGTCATCGGCGTAAGCCGCGAGGACGCCCTCCACGCCCGGCCCTTGCAGAGCCAGTCCCGTCAACCTCGTCCGCAGGAGGCTCCACGCAGATGGCATATAACTGGCCGGACATGGGGCATCCCTGGCGCACCCCTTTCCTAAAGCGAAGGGGCGCCGTCAAGGACCCGTTTACCTTAATCAGACACTCCGCGGCGGCATACAAAAGTCGGATCCGGGCGACGAAATGCATCCCGAACCCGAAAGCGCGCAGAGTTCCGAACAGATAGTCGTGATCCACACTGTCGAACGCCTTCTCTTGGTCGAGGGATAGGAAGGCGACCGACAGACCAGCCTCCTGGGAATGATGGATGAGGTCCCGGACCAGATGGATGTTATCGTGGATTGTCCGGCCCGGGACCGTGTAGGACTGGTCGGGGTGGATCATATGGTCCAGCACGGCACCAAGGCGAGCAGACATCGCCCTGGCGAAGATTTTGTAGTCCGTGCTGAGGAGGGAGACCGGGCGCCAGTTCTTAAGGAGGCGGAGATCGCCCTTCTTAGGCAGCAGGACGATGACTGCCCTGCGCCAAGAGAGGGGCATCTCCCCGGTCGCCAGACTTTCCCCCAGGACCCGCGCGTAGTCGCCTCCCAGGACGACACACAACGCCCTGTGGAACTCCACGGTCAGCCTGTCCAGCCCCGGGGCTTTTCCCCTCGAGAGCCGGTCGAGGGCGCCGGTCAGCTCCGCCAGGCTCAGCGGAGCTTCCAGATTTTCGGCGCCCTCCGGGCCGACCTTCAGCAAGTCCTCCCACAAAACTCTACGTGCTTCCTCGCTGGACGGCTCCGGAGAGAACAGAGCCCCGTAATAGTCTCTGGCCCCGTTGGTGACGCCCTCCGGATCCGAGACGAGAGAGCCATCGTCAGCCAGCAGCGTCAAGAGCTGCTTACGGACACCCTGTCTTTTTTCTAGCAGTAGAAGAAGGGGGAGCCGCGGTCCAGATCCCGCAGGAACTGGATCTGCGACCTCACGAACGCGCCTCGGGACCCGACGAACTGCAGGTCCTTCAGCGCGGCCTTCTTCACTTCGTACACCGTCCACAGGGCCGGGTCCTCGACGACTTGACCGAGACAGGATTCCAGGTCGAGCACCTCTTTTTCTAGGCGCCCGACCCTGGCCGCGCCCGCTTCTTGGTCGACCCCCTCGTATACTCTTGACAGAAGACACGGACGTGAGCCTTGCCCACGTCCCACCATAGCCTCAAGGAGGGGAAGCCCCCCTGCTTCCTTCTCCAGTCGGCCCAGAAACGACGAAACGAGTCCTGGAACCGCTCGTCCTCCAGCAGCCGGTTGTTAAAGTGCCAGTACGCGGACCCCGTCCTCGCGCGGAGCGAAGCGAGCTCCGAACACGGCACCGGCCGCATGGAGGCCGCCGGAATGCAGGAGACGTACGCCCGAGACACGTAAAGGCCGTCGATTCTGGACCATCCTACTCCAGGCCTCACCCAAGTAAAGGCGCTGGAGTCGGGATGGAGATTTTGCCAGACGTCCACCAAATCGAAGGTCCCTCAACTTCTCGATCTCGACCGGAGCGGTCCCTCGCCTCGAGGGTGCAGTTAAAATCCCCCCTGAGGACAATGCAGTCGCCGACATCGACGGAGCCAAGAAGAGCAGACACTTCTTAGAAGCGCGTTTGCTGCGGGCCGGGCTGAGGGGCGTACACGTTCACGAGATGGAGCGGCACGTCCCCCAGGAGAACCGTGACGTGCAGCAAGCGGCCTGGCACGGGCTCCTCGACCCCCAAGATCTCCAGCTGAAAATGCAGGGCCAGCAAGATGGCCACCCCACAAGAAGTGGCGGTGAGGTGGCTCATGCGGACCTCTCCTTGCCATTCCAGGAGCCACGTGGCTTTGTCTCCCGGAACGGTGTGGGTTTCTTGCAGGAAGCACACCGCATATTTCCCCTCCCGCAGGAGCGAAAAATTGTTAAATCTACGGCGTGCCCCTCTGCCGCCGTTGATGTTGAGGCTGGTTATGGTTATCTTCATGACAAAAGCATAGTGCAACCTCTACCTTAACCTATTGTGGGGGGGGGGGAGTGGAGTCGTTTGTTGACCTCCGCTCCCTCCGCAGCCCAGCGAGGAACGTTTAGAGCCGGCGCAGATCGAGGCTTATTGTGCCTTTGATAAGGGCCCGCCCACGGCCATGGTTTTAGCGGCGGCGCAGACAGGCGTGATTAGCAGCGCCGGCTCGGACCATTTTTCCAGGGCCAGATGGGCTCGTTTGCGGCGACCCTGGCTCTGGACCATAAAGTCCCGGAGCTCCTTTACAGGAATGATGGACTCAGCGGCGAGCACGAGGAGATCCACCGCCTCACTGGCGATGGACTCCAGATCTTCTCCCGCATCCTCCACCGAGTCCCCGTCCCCCTCCAGGAGGTCGCCGCCAGCAGCCGGTCCGTCAACCGCACAAGGTACGGCAAACAGCCTGGCCACTCCATCCGGCCCTGGGTCTGCCCCGATCCCATCCCCAGGATCGTCGGCAGAGGAGTCCCCACTGGGCTCTCTTAATTGTGGTGCTGGGTCAGGAAGCGACAGCGGAAGGGGTTCCCCCTCCGCCCCAGGGAACGGGGAACATGGAGATACCTGGTCAAAGAAATGCTCCAAGTCCCCCAGCTCCAAAGTTGGGGGCGAGGGTTGGTGTTCTTTCCCCCCCCCCCCCTCCCCGCCCCAGCGTGTGCAGAATCTTTAAAATCAATAACATTTTCTATATCTGCCGGATTGAGCAAGTCCCGGGGGATGTTGATTGTTGGCTGGGCGGGCTCAGGTTCGGCCTTTTTGGCTCCTCCCGCCTCAGTCCCCGGGACGCTCGACCCGGCGGCAACGCATTCCTCCGCCGGTCCCACGCCCCCTACGACAGGCAGATCTCCCTTGCCATCCCCGGGAGGCAGAGGCTGGGCAGCCTCGACTGTCTGAGCCTCCCCAGGGACAGATTCCCCCCCGCCTACGGCGCTGGTGGGGGTCGCGGGACACGCGGAGGGATGTTGTTCCCCCTCCACCTCATTGGAGCGGCGCCTCCTTTTTTTTTCCTGGGGGGGCGCGGAGGCAGGGAGACCTCCATGTCTGCTGAGTCCTCCTGCTCCACTCCCCCCTTTTGCTTTTCTTTCCCGTGCTCGAGCCCCTCTGCGGTATTGGTCAAGGGCTCAGGCACGGGCTCAGGGCACCCTGCGCTCGCCGGTGACAGGGTTGGGCTGAGCGCGGTGATGGGGCTGTCCGGCGCACTGAGGGGACCCGCCTCGAGGTGTCTTGTCTTCCTCCGCGCCTTCCTTCAGACCGGACGCTCTTTTCCCCCCCCCCCCCCCCCCCCCCCGGAGGCCGTGAAAACAAAGGCCTCCGACGCTGTCCGCGCACCCAGGCGGACGCTACTAGGGGGAGGGGTGGCGGCGGCGCCAGCCTTGGCCGCCTTTGGTGGTTTGCAGGCATGGCACCGCACGCCGTCCGACGCCCAGAAGACGCGGTAGGCGGTCCCCTCGTGCACCACATTAAAAATGCCCTCCGTCGTCTCCTCCCGCGCCAGCCGGACAAAGAGCTGGCGGCGGGAGGAGAATACGTGCCGCAGGCTGGTCTCCCTGAGGCCGAGCGGTATCGGGTTAATCCCTGACCTTACCTCCCCCAGTTGATGTAGGTGGGGAAGCAGGAGCTCAGCGGGAACAAAGGGCGGGACGTTGGATAATATGACCCTCTGTGCGGTGGCCTCGAGAGGGTCCACCGGCAGGAACGTCCCGCCCACCCTGAGCCCCTTTTCCAGGGCCAGGGACACCGCCCGCTCCGACCCCAGGAAGAACACAGCCTTCCCAGACATTTTGGAGGCTGCGACAATGGCCGAGGGGCCGACTACCCCAGCCATCCTCAATGCTCATAGTGGGGTGGGTGTAGCTCTTGACCCCGTGTTTCTTCGTTAATCTAAATGGTGGTAGGGCAGCAGGAGGCGCCGTGGATGCAGACGCCGCCTGCGCGTATGTTTTTGCTGACCCTGCCACTTGCGTAGATGGAGTCGCCATCACGGGGTCCCTTTAAGGGCTCCACTCGCCCCAAAGTCACAGGCCTTAATGGTCTTAATTGGCCTTGTTATTTGTGAGCAGAGGGAGCTCTTAAAGAGGCTCACCTCTCCACTAGTTAACAATTTGGGGAGGGTCCTTGCTCCCTCTGCTCAGTTGTCTTTAAATATAATTGTTTTAAATTAGGAGGAAAGGGCTCTCCGAGAGAGAGAGAGAGAGAGAGGGGAGAGACCGACAGAGAGCGAGAGAGAGAGGGGGGTGGGAAAGAGGGAAGCTGTGAGGGCAGGTCTCCCCTCACAGTGCTGGGTGGGCGTTGCTGGGGTGCAGCCCCCGGATGGTGAAAGAACAACGTTTTTAGATGATCTTCGGGTGGGGGGAGAAGATGTCTTCACCTGGGGCAGCTGGAGCTACCCAGGCACAGCACTCCCAACGATGTTAAATGGTGATTAAATGATTCTTCAGCCAGGTAGCTCCAGCTATCCCAGGCCAGGCAATGGGGGAGGGGTGCTTCAGCGGTGTGTGGGGCCTAGTTGTGGGCAAGACCCCCACACACACTTCCACACGCAAAAACCCCCCCGCGATGTTCCGGCCCTCGAAGTTATCTTCTTTCTCCCCCCACCGATAAAACAAAGTCTTTAGGGAGTGCACCAGTTCACCCACCTGAAGAATGATAATGACTCTCCCTCCTTCCACACTGGATGATGTTCTTTTCCCCCTTTCTCCAACTCTCTGCGGCAGTAATAAAGTTGATAAATTTTCTGCTCTCCTCCTCTTCCTCTGGATGATTTGATGTGTAGTAGGCCCCTTCCTCCTCTTCCTGGGGTGTTGTACAGGGTTCACAGGCCTCAGGCAGGAGCTCCTTCCCTCACTGCTCCAGGCTCCAAATGATTAGGCCACGCCTACAACAGCTTGACAACACCTGTGAGTAATCTCACCGGTGCATACATTAGTGTCAAATTTTCTTTTGATAACGCTCCTGTGAAGCACCTTGTGACGTTTTACTGCATTAAAGGCACTATGTAAATGCAAGTTGTTGGTCAAATTATTTGTGCTATGGACATTGGTCCAGTGGCCTTCTCTCCAACACTTTATTTATGATAACTACAAAAAGGCAATTTTCATACATAGGTCCACACCTGCAAACCGAATTTCATCTTGTGCCTCAAGAGTTTTAAAAACTGGGTTTAAACCAACTGGGTTAAAAATCTGCCCTTCTAAAGCTGAGGTATACACCAGAAATAATGTGGTTAGCCACTGTACATTTTGAGCTTTCTGGTGGGTGGAAGAACAACACGCTGATGGACCATATATTTCAGGGTAAACTACAATGCTTTGTTTATTGTAGATGTAAATTTATACAGAAGTAAGTTCAGTTAGTGAAATCCGATTCCCCTTTACTAAATGAACAGTATAACCAGAAGATGTTGAATTTTCTTGCATTGAATTAAAAACACACATTTGTCTCCATCTTTTCTAACGTTGGTGTGAATGAATTTCTGACAATACCTGGGATGTGTGGATTTACGCGGCAGGTGACTAAAATTGAACAACAATTGGATTGATAAAGATGCTGCGCAAAGTTTCCCTTTTGCAAAAGCGGCAAAGATATTCTGTTGAAAAGTGCTTTCAATTCAGATTTATACAGGTACAACGTATGCAATCTGGAATCATCGGTACCGAATCTGCTGGATTTTGGGTTTTGCTGGATTTCGGACCTTGCCCCTGCCACCCCTCCTTGCCGAAATGTCTGGTTTTCGGACAATTCCGGTTTTCAGAGTTCTGGATTCGGGACACTGCACCTATATTGTCCATTTTTAACTCTCGGTTGCATAACGTAACAATCACAGAAGTACAAGAAACTCCGTCTATTAAATGGGAACAAGTAAATAGAAAAAGGAAGGGCGAAGAAAGTCTACAGACCCATCAATGCCGCCTCTGACTACAAGAGTGTGCAACCTCATGGACTCTTCTCCCAGGTAATGATCACTCCAGAGAGAGGCAAAAAACAAGAGGACAAATATATTCGTGATCCCCTTGAACTTTCGCACAGCCATTGAGTTAGCTCTAGAATTCTGTGTGTGTCTTGCTGTTAATTCCAGTAAGTGATAATTCCCACGTGTACTTTATCATTTGACTCCTGTGAAGCGTCATCCGACTGGGAAATAAAAGTATTCCCTTTCTATGTAATAATACTGCCTCATTCCTGGTAACACACATTTCCCAACTCTATACTAAGCTACGGATATTGACGCCATATAAATTGAGATCTTCAGCTGGGCGAACTGCTATTTTTGATTCAAACACCTCTCGGCTGTTGGGAGGCAACAAACTGACATTATTTTCTGTGTTTCTCTCAAATCTATACTAATGCCTGCAGGGCAGTGCAGCCATAAATCAACAATACTGGTATTAGACGACCAAGGCGGCTTGTTCTCTTTCTCCTTTTATTTGGTGTTCTGTGTAACTCCATGACCCTGGTTCAAATGTAGCGGCAAATCTGCAGTTATTTTCTAGTTTGTCTGACACGAGTCCAGTCAGGAGGTTAGGTGGCAACGCCACAGAAGTTCCAAGCTGTAGTTGTTGTTTTGCAATAGTTAAGCAAGGCGATGAGATTCGACACCTTGCTTTGTCTTAAAGCCACCACGAGAAGGTGCCTTGCTTATACACCAAGCAGCTGTTGAAACACAAACATAAACCAGAAAGCTCCCCTAAGCCAATTGGATGAGCTCTACTGAAACACAGAGAGACACACACACACACACACACACACACACACACACAACCAAACTTGGCACAAAGCCATAGCGGACAAAAGAAGCCAGGTTTGACTCTTGGTTTCTGCTGAAGTTGGTTGATTTTGGCTGGCGCAGGAGTTGGGTTGCTCATGAACTGCGTTCCCTAACCACTGACTCCATCCCTCGCCCTAGCATCAATCTGAGGGTGAACAAGACTGTTCGCAACCTAGGTGTCATATTTGACTCTGAAATGAGTTTCCAACCACGCATCCGCGGCATAACTAAAACCGCCTTTTTCCACCTGTGTAACATTGTCCACCTCCACCCCTGCTTCAGCTCTTCTGCTGAAACCCTCATTCATGCCTTTGTTACCTTTAGACTTGAATACTCCAACTCACTCCTGGCCGGCCTCCCACATTCTACACTACGTAACCCGAGGTCATCCAAAACTCAGCAGCCCGTGTACCAACTTGCACTAATTCATGATCACCCCTCACCCCTATGCTTTCTGACCTACATTGGCCCCCAGTTAAACAATGCCCTGATTTCAAAATTCTCATCCCTGCTAACAAATCACTCTATGGCCTTGCCCCTCCCTATCTCTGTAATCTTTTTCAGCCTCACAACCCAACAAGATGTCTGCGCTTCTCAAATTCTGGCCTCTTGAACATCCCTCATTATAACTGCTCAAACATCGGTGGCCATGCCTTCAGCTGTTTGGATCCTAAGCTCTGGAACTCCCTCCTTAAACCCCTCCGCTTCTCTACCTCTTTCCTCCTTTTATGACGCTCCTTAAAACCTACCTCTTTAAACATGCTGTTGGTCACCTGTCTTAATTTTTTCTTTTGTGACTTAGTGTCAAATATCTGCCTTTTCTTGTAAACACTTGTGAAGTTCCTTGGGATGCTTTACTACGTTAAAGGTGCTATATAAGTAAAAGTTTTTTATTATTATTGTCCCTCCATGCCCCATGACGTAGCAAGTATAGTGGAGGGGGATGGAAACGGTCAGGGCTTCTGCACCAGATTGCTATCCAGTGACTTCTATTGGGGTGTGTGCAGGCATTAGGTGTGGGCTCGCACAGTTACTGTTGAGGCTCGCATATGAAGAATGGCCCTTTTTTGGGCAAGGTTATGAAAGCCATGGAACTACCACCATGAAAGTTAGCACAGTGAAAGTCGGGGGCTAGGTGGATGAATGAAAAAGAAAGACTTAGATTTATATAGCGCCTTTCATGACCACCGGATGTCTCAAAGCGCCTTACAGCCAATGGAGAGGAGACAACGACTGTTTTATTTTGTTACATTGTGTATTTCATTCAAAGTTACCAAAACTTTGCTGTGAAAGTTTTAACTCGAGTGGGCGTGCCTTTAGAGTGGGTGGGGGGGGTGGCGCTTTAGGGTGTATGATGTGCAGGGCATTCCCTCCCCCTCAAAGACTCCTTGGTGTGAGGAACGGGCCATTTTAACTCGAGCTTCATTGAAGCAGTTCCGCTCCGTCTCTCGCCTGAAACAGGCGACAGTGATGTCACGGCCAAAGGGTGGGAGTGGGAATTGGGGTTTGAGCCGGGCCTCTCCGGGGTCGGAAGCAAATGGTCTATGGTGAGGTAAGTAGAACCGCAGCAGGGCTCCAGGCTGATGGTGCTGGGGGGGGAGGCTGTCGGTGGAGCCCCAAGGTTTCCTTGTCGGACCCAGAGGAGCACTCCTAGGCCTCACGGAACCGTACCAAAATTCTTGGGGCCTTTTCTGGCACGATTTTATGTTGGTGATTGCGTGAATTTCATATTTCAGCGTTAAAATTGTGTCGGCGGGGGGGGGGAAAGTAATCGGAGCCCGACGCTTCAATATTCATGAGGTCCATCGCCTGCCTTGACTCCAGGCTCTCCAAAAGCTGGGAGTTAAAATTGCGAGGGAGGAGCGGGAATGCAGGTTCTACCTGCCCTCGCCGCTTCCAGGGTTAAAATGGGGGGGGCCATGTAACTCTACAGCGAAGAAAACAATGTCTGTATCGTGCAGTGGCAAGTGTCACTGGGGTTATTTATTATGAATGTTGGTCTTCACACCATTTGGCAATCCCCCTCCTTGATGTTTGCCAGAAACTTGACGCGATTCAAGCTGACACACCCATCAAATTGTGAAAACACCATTTCACTAAGTTTCATTTATAGTTGCTTTGATCCTTGTCCTTCCCATCAATGAAGGTGGAGAGCTGGAAGTTAGCTACACTGCAGGGATGTGGTCATTTTTAGTGGAGTTGATGTGTGAATTATTAAACCCGAGGAATTTTCCCCTAAGGTGGCCATCGAGTGAGCAAGAGAAGTTGGGAGGCTGGGCCTGAGAAGGACGGGCGCTCAGACTCATCAAATGTGATCAAGCCTTCTGGAAACGCAAATGACTGGTTGGAGGGGGAGGGGGGTGGGGAACTGCTGCAAATGTTTGCTGAACACTGAATGCAACACCGAAAGGTGGGTGAGGGTGATGGAGAATTTCATTTTAAGCTGAAGCATGTCTCCAAACCTGCGCAATCTCTGAATATACAGGAAATAAAAAGCAAATGGATACGCATTCTTAAAGCTGTTGCAAAGGCTAGCTGGCTCAGCTTGACAGCCCCACCGCCAACTATGTGAAGCCAATTCGGTCATGTATATTGAAGAATTGTTCATCAAAATACGACCAAGCATTCTTGGAACTATAAATGACGTAACTGATCCATTCGGGTAATCAGGCCTTTGTGTCTTGTGGCAACAGACAGCCGAGTCTTTGAGGCGTCACAAATAATTTGCATAGCTTTTATGTGGTTTCTGCAGCAAACCATCTAATGAAGAGGTAATAACTCCCATCAGGAAGGAATAGCATTTATATCATCATTAGCAACTGCAGCAAGAGGTTCTTTCGGAGATACGAGACAGAGGAATTGTATTTCTTGGCTGATGTATGACTGTCTCTTCCCGATAGTATATTTTCTCTGGTGTTCAAGTAAAAATTAAACTTTAAATAATTGATGGCAAAAGAATTGGATTGAAGGTGGCCTTGTGTATGCAGCCAGACTGTGCCAGTTTCATGTCTAAGTTGTGCTGAGGTGGACAACCCAGTTTTTGAGCTATTTCAGCCCGTTAATCTTTTTTTTTTGGCTTCTTTCTGGCCTGTGTTTGGCCTGGGGTGAAACCACCACAAACTGACCTCTAAACCAATGCTCGTTTGCTCATCCTTGCAATTCACGGAAATACCATCAGCCACATGTTTCTTTAGAGCAGATGGGTTTATTGACATCAGCAACAGCTCAATTTTCCTGCGGAGAGAAGGGGAGAAATTGCATGCAATCGCTGATTAAATTTGGGTCACAATGAAGCTATTGAGTCATAGCCACATTCCATTTTCTTCCAGTGGAACTAAACGTGCCGATTTCTTCCTCAAAAAATGTTTTTTTTCTTAACACTAAATGTAGAATGTCCACAGTGTATCCAAGACCATAAATTTCATGTTTTCAGTAGAATTGGGCTTTGGATGAAATGGACAAATGCTAATGCAGCCAAAGGTAATTTGTGATGCACAACAGGCACCATGTCCTGTTAGAAAGAAGCCTCAAAGTTGGACCGCAAAGTCACGAAAAGTTGGGCTTCATTGTTACCCACTAGTGGAATAGTGAAGAGACACAGGAAAAAAAAATGTAACTGACATTTTTGCAACAATTTTGTTTGAATTTTAAAGACCACGCTTTAAGGTGATGAGATATGTGTATCACTTTTTTTTCTCTCTCTCTTTACATGGGTGTCAGCTGTGGCTCAGTGGGTAGCACACTCTCCTCTGAGTCAGAAGGTTGTGGTTCAAGTCCCGCTCCAGGAACTTGAGCACATAAATCTAAGCTGACATTCCAGTGCAGTGCTGAGGGAGTGCTGCACAGTCGGAGGTGCCATCTTTCAGATGAGATGTTAAACCAAGCCCCTGTCTGCTCTTTCAGGCGGATGTAAAGGATCTATTTTGAAGAAGAGCAAGGGAGTTATCCCAGGTGTTCTGGCCAATATTTATCCCTCAATCAACATCACTAAAAAATAATTATCTGGTCATTATCATATTGCTGTTTGTGGGAGTTTGCCCTGTGCAAGTTGGCTGCCACGTTTCCCACATTATTATAACCGTGACTACACTCAAAGTACTTCATTGGCTGTAAAGCGCTTTGAGCCATCCGGTGATCATGAAAGGTGCTATATAAATGCAAGTCTGTCTGTCGTCTTAAACTGCTCTCTTGGTTGGATGTAAAAGATCCCATGACTCTCCTTAAAAGAACAGGGGAGTCTTCTGTGTCTTGGCCAATATTTATCCCTCAACCAACATCACTAAAATCAGATTATCTGATCAGTTCTGATGAAGGGTCATCGACCTGAAACATTAACTCTCTCTCCACAGATGCTGCCTGGCCTGTTGAGCATGTCCAGCATTTTTTGTTTTTATTTCAGATTTCCAACTGCTGTAGTATTTTGCTTTAGTTATCTGATCATGTATCTCACTGCTGTTTTGTGGGACCTTGCTGTGTACAAATTGCCTGCTGTGTTTCCCTACATTACAACAGTGACTGTACTTCAAAAGTACTTCATTAGCTGTAAAACCTTTTGGGACATCCTGAGGTTGTGAAAGATTGGATTTATAAATGCAAATCTTGCTTTCTCTGGTCGATACTTGATATTTTTACTGTAGAAAAGAGACCAGCTTGCAATATTTAGCGTTGCTGGTCGCACAGTGCTCCACTAACCATCCGAGAGGTGAGCAACAATGCAATTTCTGATTATTTCGATGGCAAAATCCACGAGGCAGCCACGCATGTTAAAAATGTTAGGCTGAAGGGCGAAGGGAGATTATTTATCCTGTCCAGTTTCAATCTAGTGCAGATAGGTTCACTGCATTCTATTAGTTTTCAAAATAAGGACAAGAAAAATTGCATTTGTAATGGCTTTCAAAAATAGTTTGAATATGTGGAGCATGAGAAATAATGTCTGCTTTCTTAGAAATGTTGTGGATCATTTCCTTTTTGGTTGCTGATGGTGGAGGACTGCCAGACAATGAGTTTTAAGGTCCCGCACAAGAGATTGGTGTGCAAAATCAAAGCACATGGTATTGGGGGTAATATACTGACGTGGATAGGGAACTGGTTGGCAGACAGGAAGCAGAGAGTCGGGATAAACGGGTCCTTTTCAGAATGGCAGGCAGTGACTAGTGGGGTGCCACAGGGCTCAGTGCTGGGACCCCAGCTCTTTACAATGTACATTAACGATTGAGATGAAGGAATAGAGTGTAATATCTCCAAGTTTGCGGATGACACTAAACTGGGTGGCAGTGTGAGCTGTGAGGAGGACGCTAAGAGGCTGCAGGGTGTCTTGGACAGGTTAGGTGAGTGGGCAAATACATGGCAGATGCAGTATAATGTGGATAAATGTGAGGTTATCCATTTTGGGGGCAAAAACATGAAGGCAGAATATTATCTGAATGGCGGCAGATTAGGAAAAGGGGAGGTGCAATGAGACCTGGGTGTCATGGTTCATCAGTCACTGAAAGTGGGCACGCAGGTACAGCAGGCAGTAAAGAAGGCAAATGGTATGTTGGCCTTCATAGCTAGGGGATTTGAATATAGAAGCAGGGAGGTCTTAATGTAGCTGTACAGGGCCTTCGTGAGGCCTCACTTGGAATATTGTGTTCAGTTTTGGTCGTCTAGTCTGAGGAAGGACGTTCTTGCTATTGAGGGAGTGCAGCAAAGGTTCACCAGACTGATTCCAGGGATGGCTGGGCTGTCCTATGAGGAAAGACTGGATCAACTGGGCCTTTATTCACTGGAGTTTAAAAGGATGTGAGGGGATCTCATAGAAACGTATAAGATTCTGACGGGACTGGACAGGATAGATGCGGGAAGAATGTTCCCGATGTTGAGGAAGTCCAGAACCAGGATTTATTCAAGAGGGAGTTAGATATGGCCCTTATGGTTAAGGGGATCAAGGGGTATGGAAAGAAAGCAGGAAAGGGGTACTGAAGGAATGATTAGCCATGATCTTATTGAATGGCCTACTCCTGCACCTATTTTCTATGTTTCTATGTTTCGATGTTAGAGACACTGCCTTGCATGGGCAGAGAAACCGGCATGCCGTTCGTTCCACCAAGGTGATGCATTTCTGTTGAATGGCTTTGTTGCATGGTGTTATGGCCAAAGACTTCGCATTAAAGTTGGTGCCCTGTTGAAGGTATGTGGTGACTTGTGGGTAGCAACTTTGAATATTTTGTCACTGTTTCTTATGCATCAGCGGGCATAAGTCTTCAGCCAGCTACACAGCACCTTCTCGCAGGTTGGTGCACTGGCCACACATTTTTCCAATCAAGTGCACTTATTGTAAAGCCCCAGTTGAAGAGCTAGCACTGACACTGGCCTAATGGGTTGAATGGCTGTCTGTGCTGTAATTTGACATTTTCCTACATTTAAAGGTGGTATATAAATGCAATGTTGTATGTCATTCTTGGGTTTCTAATCCTGAGTGCTGTCTGACTCTGACAGTGGGTGTTGTCTTGCAGGCTGTTTGCTCTGTTTACAACTATCTGTCCAACTGATGAAGTAGTCACTCCCTGTGCTTGGTGCTGTCCTCTGTCTGGCTCTTCTAATCCCAATGTACTCTCTCTTTCGCAAAAACAGGAAGGTTAAGCGTCAAGTGCTAGATTTAGTCTTTTGTACCGTGGAGTCCAATTTCAGAGGAGCTGAATGTGAGGCTGCCAAAAGTCGTGTCACTCGTGACACTGAATATTTATCTGAGAAACGTTCCACACACGTTCTTTTGTCTAGATTGAAAGCTGAGCCCCTGACGGATGAACGGATAATATCCTGACATCCTGCACAAGCCATTTCCTGATAGTATAGTGCCAAAACTGTAAGCGATTGGTTTCAATATCTGTTACCCAGATGTCTTGCAGATTTAAAAAAAATAATAATTCTGGGGATGTGGCCGTTGCTAGCAAGGCCAGCATTTATTGCCCATCCCTACTTGCCCTTGAGAAGGTGGTGGTGAGCTGCTGCCTTGAACTGTTGCAGTCCGTCTGGTGAAGGTACTCCCACAGTTTTGCAAGACCGGGAGTTCCAGGATTCTGACCCAACGATAATGAAGGAATGGCAATACATGTCCAAGATAGTGACTTGGAGGTGATCATGTTCCCATGCACCTACTGACGTCATCCCTTCTAGGTGGTGGAAAGAGCGAGTTTGGGAGATGCTGTAGAAAATTTATAATGTTTTCAATTGAGGTGTTTGTGTTGTGACTTGAAAGATGGTCGGGATATTTTAAAGTAAGTCATGGTGTGTCTAAACATTTAATATTGCGCTCCAATTTCCTACATTTACAACAGTGACTACATTTCAAAAATACTTCATTGGCTGTAAAGTGCTTTGGGACGTCCGGTGTCTTTAAATATAGTGCCATGGCATCTTTTACATCCACCCAAGGGGGCAGACGGGGCCTCAGTTTAAAGTCTCATCTGAAAAACGGCACCTCCGATAGTGCAGCACTCCCTCAGTATTTCCAAGATTTTGTGCTCAAGTCGCTGGAATGGGACTGGAATCCGCAATCTTCAAACCGAGAAACAGGGCAGTAAATAAACAAGTCTGTTTTTTATTCAATGAGCCTACTGGTGTGGCATTGTAACATTGGCACAGCAATATCAAACATATTAAATATACAGTAGTAGTGTGTGAATTTTGCACTGGGGTAGGTTGGAGAGATTGGGAACCGGGTGATCATTGTACTAGCTGAAGTTGGTACAATCACTATTACAAAATTTTGCTCTCTGGATGCACTTGTGTTTGTCTGACTATATTTGACCTCCATTACATTTGACCATTGGCTTAATTTGGGGCATAAGGAAAGAGCTATTAGAGAGTGAAACAGATCCAAGTATTAGCCGTGGCTCAGTTGCTAGCAATCTTGTTTCTCGGTTTGAAGATTGCTGGTTCCAGTCCCATTCCAGCGACTTGAACACAAAATCTTGGAAATACTGAGGGAGTGCTGCACTATTGGAGGTGCTGTTTTTTGGATGAGACTTTAAACTGAGGCCCTGTCTGCCCCTTTGGGTGAATGTAAAAGATGTCATGGCACTATATTCAAAGAGCTGGTGAGTTCTCCTCTTTCCTCCTCCTCCCGCCCCCCCCGTGTCCTTGGCCAACATCAGCAAATCAGATGATCTGCTCATTATCACATTGTTCTGTGATAATGAGGAGCTTGCTGTGTGCAATTTGGCTGCTGCGTTTCCTACCTTGCAACAGTGACTACGCTTCAGAAGTATTTGGGTATAAAGCGCTTTGGGACATCCGGAGGTTGTGAAAGGCGCTATATAAATGCATGTGCTTAAATGTTTGCTTCGCTCAAGGTTTATTGGCTCAGCAGCTTTGTATTTGTCCTTTGGGACCATTTCTGGTTGGCTTTAAGTCTGGATGTTTTAAGGATTTTATAACTGCAACATTTGGTGATGCTGCTCATTTCTCTCAATGTATTGCTCGTGGCGTTTCCTCCTTGCTTTCTTGCACGCCCTGTACCATCTGAGAGTCACAAAGGTGGAGATGATTCATCGTAGTGTAGATTTACCACAGTGAAATACTGCACTAAAATAAGTGAACTCCACGCAATGAAGCTGGCACAACGGATTAGTGGAGCCTAACCTATTGGAAACTTGGATTGGTATTTTGTTAGCATATCGTGTCACGTTCAGCGCGGTTTTAAAAATTAACAGCAATAAATCACAATGTGGGGAAAAAAAGCTCTCAAGAATTCAGGATGTACAAATGTAATTGTTGCCTGCTCCAATAGAACAGAATGGGAAACACAACTGATAGTGGAAAATAGTAGATGTTCTAAGTAAACTAGTTAATCACATTTTATTTTATAGTAGTAACTTTCATTCTCAAGAAACCACAATTTATGTCTGAATCTCAAGTAATTAAGGACAAAGTCTACCTCCTTTTTTAAAATGTGTATATTAAACAATTGGATCACTATTTCCACAGCAAAATATAAGATAATTAATTCTATTTAGCCCCATGCTTTCTTCAATTGTACTCATGCATTATGCAAATTTGGTATTGTACAATGAAAGCATAAAGATATTTCTGTTTTCTTTCAACACAAGTATAAATTAAAGTAGAGGTACAGCTGTGGAGGGAGCTGTGCTCAATATAATGGTATAGCGAGAGTACATCTCTCACTCAGAAATGAGGCTTTGAAAGTGGAAAAACCTTTTCAAGAATGCCAGTAACACGTGACAATGCTGTCCATTCAACATGACCTGATCAGCTCATGATATAACACAACACTGAACAATCATGGACTTGAAAAGTGCTGCTGTCATGTATCTCACACTACTGCACATAACAGTATTTTACCATGCTATACATGACTGTAACTAGAGATGACCTGTAACCACAAGCTTACCTTGCCACCAGGGGTGCACTTGCAGGAGACACTGGATACCTGTCCCAGACAGGTATATAAAGACAGGTCTCCGGCAAGTATGGCATTCAAGAGCTGTGTAATAAAGGTGCAGGTCCTGAGTGACCTTGACTTCAGCATGTGCCTCGTGTGAATCTGTACTGCAGGGACAGGACTTTATAGCTGCAAAATATGCTTCTAAATATTTTCGCCTCCGCAACCCAGGGCCGTAACCAGGATCAATTTGTTGTTTTACGAACATGCTTATTTGTACTGCAAAAATGGTCGCCATGCTCCACCCTTTGTCTATGATTGGTCCCCTTGGAGGATAAGCCACACCCTGAAGTTTCACTGGAATGTGTAACTGGAACCTCTCATCCCAAGGTCTCTCAATTTGCAAATTGTAACTCGATCCACTGACTTCCTGAAGGGACAGAAGACAGCAAGAGCCAACCTAAGTGCCTTACCCCAGTCCAAGTACATACCACCACCATTGTGTACAGATTGTTAACAGGATTCTTGGGTATGAAGTGAATAGTGATCGTGTCGTGACTTCTGGATTTCATCCACTCCCAACGATATCCCTTGTAGGGGTTTGGAAGAATGTAACCATCTTCCCTGAGTTCCCCCTCTCTCCTCCGATTTCCCCAGCCTCTGTGTGTGTGTGTGTCTCTCTCTCTCCCTCGTCTGTCTCTCTCTCTCTCTCTCTCTCCTTTCTCTTTCTTTCCCCCCCCCCCCCCATCTCTCTCTCTCGTCCCCTCTTCTCTCTTGTCTCCCCCTCCCCCCTCTCTCTGCCTCAGTCTCTCTCGACCCCTCGGCAGGGGGGGGCGGGCGGAGCAGTACAAATAGTTATATTACTGAAACAAACATGGCTGCCCACAGTACAATGCATATATATTGTAGAAAGTTAATTTTATAATTATCTTTTTGTGGTACACTTAATTTTTTTTCTTTTGTGCACTTGCAGTGCTTAGCTCTTCATACAACTCGGGGCAGAAAGTCCGTCCCTGAAGAGCTTGCTTGGATTGCTGCAATGTTTGCTGCGGCCCGACCCTAATCCAGCAGTCGGCTTTACTATTTATCTTGCTTCGCATGTACTCCCCACACAACTCCAGACAACTAACCTCTGATGGACTGAACCTCTTGCCACAGTGGCAGTTAGTTAAGATAAACAAATTTTCATTATTGAAGGGTTCCACTGTAATAATAAATATCCCATTGCCAATTATATCGGCTTTAATAAGTCAGCATTGCGCGTAATCCTAATGGGCAGAGCACTAGATGGTTGAGACCAAATATATTTCCTGACAACTTGAAGCATTTCTCTGTCGGATTGAAACAGCCAAAGGCCTCCTCCGTGTGGATGCTTGCCTCCTTGGGATAGATGGATTCTTTTGTTATACAGTGTGAAGTGTGGTAATGTGAAATTACTCTCTTGACTACATATTAGGTTAAGGACTGCTGGAAGGGAAAAAACCTAAGTGTCAGAATTTGCAAAATGAACAGCTGCAAGTGACTCGTTCATCTTTATTACACCCTGGATGGTTTTTATTTCAAGAAATAGTGTGTTTTATTGAATTACCTTCCACAATCTATTAAATGCACAAGGGCTGTGTGGCTGCAGAGAGCATCACCTATGGCATTTTGCAGAAAGTCACAAACTGAGAATAAAATGCACCCTATTTTGTGTGGTAGCTGTGGTGCACAGTTTTACAAGATACTGGTGGAGGCCATTCTGCCCATCGTGGCTGTACTGGCTACTCTTTTCACACCACCCTGCAAATTTCTCCTTTTTAATTTACTATTGAATCTGCTTCCACTATCATTTCAGGCAGTGCATTCCAGATCATCATAACTCACTGCATAATAAATCTCTCCTCATCTCCCTTCTGGTTCTTTTAAATCTGTATCCTCTGGTTACCGTTCCTCCTGGCAATGGGAACAGTTGCTTCTTATTTACTTCATCAAAACCCTTCATGATGTTGAATACCTCTCAAATCTCCCCTTCATCATCTCTGCTCTGTGGAGAACAATCCTAGCTTCTCCAGTCTCTCCATAGGACTGCATCCCTGGTATCATTCTAGTTAAAATCTCTTCTACACCCTCTCCAAGGCCTTAACACCATGAGGCCATCAGTGAGGATTCCTCTCTTATTGCAATCTGAAGGAAACATAGAAAATAGGTGCAGGAGCAGGCCATTCAGCCCTTCGAGCCTGCACCATCATTCAATATGATCATGCAACTTCAGTACCCCACTCCTGCCTTCTCTCAATACCCCATGATCCCTTTAGCCGTAAGGGCCACATCTAACTCCCTTTTGAATATATCCAAACTGGACTCAACTTTCTGTGGTAGAGAATTCCACAGGTTCACAATTCTCTGGGTGAAAAAGTTTCTCCTTATCTCCGGTCCTAAATGGCTTACCTCTTATCTTTAGACTGTGACCCTGGTTCTGGACTTCCCCAACATTGGGAACATTCTTGCTGCATCTTACCTGTCCAATCTCGTCAGAATTTTATAGGCTTCAATGAGATCCACTCTCATTCATCTAAATTCTGGTGAATATAAGCCTAGTCGATCCAATCTTTCTTCATATGTCAGTCCTGCCATCCTGGAATCAGTCTGGTGAACCTTCGCTGCACTCCCTCAATAGCAAGAATGTCCTTCCTCAGATTAGGAGACCAAAACTGCACACAATACTCAAGGTGTGATCTCACTAAGGCCTGTACAACTGCAGTAAGACCTCCCTGCTCCTATACTCAAATCCTCTCGCTTTGCCATTTGCATTCTTAACTGCCTGCTGTACCTGCATGCCTACTTACAATGACTGATGTACCATGACACCCAGGTCACGTTGCACCTCCCCTTTTACTAATCTGTCACCATTGAGATAATCTCTTCCTGCTTTTTCCACCAAAGTGGATAACCTCACACTTATCCATATTATACCGCATCTGATATGCATTTGTCCACTCGTCTAACCTGTACAAGTCACCCTGCAGCCTCTTAGCATCCTCCTCACAGCTCTCACTGCCACCCAGCTTAGTGTCATCTGAAAACTTGGAGATATTACATTCAATTCCTTCGTCTAAATCATTAATGTATATTGTAAATAGCTGGAGTCCCAGCACTGAACCTTGCGGTATCCCACTAGTCACCGCCTGCCATTCTGAAAAGGACCCGTTTATTCCCACTCTTTGCTTCCTGTCTGCCAACCAGTTCTCTATCCATGTCAATACATTACCCCCAATACCATGTGCCTTAATTTTGCCCACTCATCTCTTGTGTGGGACCTTGTCAGAAGTGTTTTGAAAGTCCAAATACTCCACATCCACTGGTTCGTCCTTGTCCACTCTACTAGTTACATCCTAGATTCGTATCTGAAGAACACGTGCACATCGGCAGATATAAGTCGAAGTGATTTTTGGATATTAACATGCACTGCCTCAAAGCTTCACCTGCCTTTTCTATTTGCTATTTCAATGTTGATGTTATCCTGTTTGTTTTAAATGGGTTAATATGTTTTGTGAAAATAGCGCGCACAAATATAGAACACGGGAGTGGATTAATTGGATCGCTCTACTAAATCACAGGCACGATGGGCTGAATGGCCTCCTGTGCTGTATCATTCCATGAAATGCAGCCAAAATGGTGTTTGCGCAGCAATGGTGGCCTTGTGAGCATTTTGATCTGGGCAGCAGTTATGGTGGTCTAAGTGTAGCAACCATCACACTTCAAATGAAAACATTACTGGCCTATTTAAGAAACCTCAATAAAGTTAAGAAATTTAAGTAAGTAGAATTTTATTTTTACATCTGATGCATGTCAACAAGGTAACGTACCTGTAGGATGTGAAGGATGGAGGTAATAACTTTAGACAGGAGGAGACCATTGCTCCATCTAGCCCAAATTTCTATTATTGCTGAATCCCATCTGTTGACCAAAATCTGTCTAGTTCCTTTTGAAAACCATTGCGGGCGAAATTGGATCTAGTTTTGTCCGTTTCTCCGGCGCAAAGAGATGCAATTTCATGGGGCTATGACGTGAGGTCCAAGGGAAATACCAAAAATGCTGCCCAGATCAGAATGCTCACATGTCCACCATTGCTGCACAAACATTTTGGCTGCGGTTCATAGAATGATGCGGCACAGAAGGAAACCGTTCGGCCCATCGTGCCTGTGCGAGCGATCCAATTAATCCCACTTCCCCCTGCTCTCTGTGCTATTTTCACAAATGTATTAACCCATTTAAAATAGGTTAACCTCTCCATTGAATTAGCAAACATAAAAGTCAGGAGAAGCTATGAAGCATGAGTCTGTTAACAAACCGTTACTCACAAACCATATTGGCTCCCTGGCAGCTGCCTTCAACAGGCGTTCGGCCCCTCATTATCATATGAAAGCAGCCTGTTTAAGGATTCCGTTCTGAAATTGGTCAAATACTGGGCAGAGCTTGTGCTGTGGAAACTCTGACTAATCTCCATGCTCTCCAGTGGCCTAATTAGCAGTTAAAGGGACTTCTGGAGGGTGCCAAAGACGAGGTAAGCAAACTTCTTTTCCATTGCCTCTTGCCTTACAGGTGGAGTGAGGAGGATGTCCTAAGGCCGTCCCCCGATCCCTATTATCATGTTGCCCTCTCCCTGACCCCCAGTCCACTATCACTCGCACCCCCCGCCCGCACCCTGACTCACTCCTTGTCTCTTTTTAATGCAGAAAATGCCCCAAGGAGCATTTATAACAGTGACTACATTATACATTCATTGGCTGTAAAGCGCTTTGAGGTATCCGGTGGTCGTGAAAGGCGCTATATAAATCCAAGTCTTTCCTTCAAGGTGGTGCACAGAAGCGTAATGAGACAAAAATGGGTGCGGAGCCAAAGAAGGGGATGTCTAAAAGCTTGGTTTATGGGATGGGCTTCAAGTTGGAGAGGCAGAGAGGTTTAGGAAGGGAGAGGGGGAAGAAATGAAGGGTGGCAGACCTGGGGTGATGGGGAAAGGTGGCGGTGGCAACACAAGACGAGGGGCCCAAGAGGGGCTTTGGGGGGGGGGGGAGGGGAAAGAGAAAGAAGTAATGGACTCGGGTCATGAGTGGCAACCAAAATTAGTCAGATCAGTTAAAATTAAAACTGACAACTTGCCGAACATCGGGTAGTTTTACTTCACACTGTACCATCTGGTGCACAAACCTCTGACTCAAGTACTGAAACTCCGAACTTCTGAGTTCCTCTACTGCTTTGTTTTGTTCTGCATTTATCTGAAAGTACTTTTTAAAACAAAAGCAAACCCTGATATGCTCTTCTCCCTCATACAACTATCATTATCCAGTTGGGTAGAAATGAAAACAATAGAGGTGATAGCCGTGACTCGGTGGGCAGCACTCTCGCTTCTGAGCCAGAAAGTTGTGGGTTCAAGCCCCACTCCAGGAGCACGTGCAGAGTTTAGGCTGATGCTCCAGTGCAGTGCTAAAGCAATGCTGCACATGTCGGAGGTGCCATTTCTCTGATGAGACATTAAACTGTCCACAATCCCACAGTACTATTCAAAGATGGGGGGTGTTCTCCCCAGTCTCTAGACAATATTTATCCTTTTAAGCACCACTAAAACGGGTCATTTATCGCATTGCTGTTTGTGGGATCTTGCTGTGTTCAAATTGGCTGCTACATTTCCCTACATTACAAACAGTTCACAAGTACTTTGTTGGCTGTAAAGCACTTTGGGACATCTTGAGGTTATGAAAGGCGCCATATAAATAGAATTCTTTTGAGTTTGGCTGATGGTGGAACAGCTTTATCAAAATGTGCCTCTCCTCACACACACACAATCAGAATCTCGCTTACTCTCAGGTTGCACGTGCTGATGGAGTTCTGAATTGCATGTTGCTTTTGGCATATTTGAGCACCAGGAAACTGGGAATGATGTTTGATTTGTAGCCTCCAGCCACTTTCAACAGGAGCATCATCTTTTGAGGTTTTGCCAAAAATGGCAGCGAGTGTCTTCTAAAAACAAACAGCGGGGAGATGAATGCTGGGCTTGTCCTCTTTGTTGTCCCAGCTGCTTTCTCGCCCTCCTGCTTTTAGTCCAGTCTTGTTATCTTTCAGAGTCAAATTGATTGCTTAGTTGGGTCTGGAGCAGTGGCTGTTTAGATGGTTTAACAAGTAGGTAGGCCAGAGTGGGGCAAAATCTTGGTTGCTGCCAGTGTTTCTGGCTGAAGTCCACATTTGCCGTACACTTTTTTTGTTTAAAATTTGACTTTCCATTTATATTTAAAAAGAATCATCGCCAAGTTAAAAGCTGTGTTTTTTTTTGCACCTGACTGATAACCAGTTTGACTCTGGAAAATAACATTTTCACAGACTGACTGCACTGGAGTGAATCATGAGGGAGAGAAGCCAGCTGAAAAAATAACTGGGAGGAAGTGCAATGTGATGGAAAATATAATGAATTTGTCTCATCCTACTTTTTTTTTGTTTTTAGAAGGTCAACAACCCCATTTTTATAAACTAAATGGTTCAAAGCTTTGTAGCAATAGGGATGTCGCATCTTAAACTAAGGCAGTTTCTTCACTGTTTAACGGCACCAAATCCCCAGGTAACATAGCAACATAGAAAATCGGTGCAGGAGTCGGCCATTCGGCCCTTCGAGCCTGCACCACCATTCAATATGATCATGGCTGATCATTCCCTCAGTACCCCATTCCTGCTTTCTCTCCATACCCCTTGATCCCTTTAGCCATAAGGGCCACATCTAACTCCCTTTTGAATATATTTAACGAACTGGCCTCAACAACTTTCTGTGGTAGAGAATTCCACAGGTTCACCATTCCCTGGGTGAAGAAGTTTCTCCTCATCTCGGTCCTAAATGGCTTACCCCTTATCCTTAGACTGTGACCCCTGGGAACATCGGGAACATTCTTCCTGCATCTAACAGTCAAATCAACGCTGCCATTCCGGTTACATTTTGGGGCAGTGTCTCCATCCTCTCCTTTTAACCAGATATTTTTGGCCTTTACATCACCGACTTCAAGGTGAGTTCTAGTTCGCTCTATCCACTTGTCCATGTAACTAGATAAATCTGTAGCGGGCGCAGGGAATAAACAGAGATCACATGCCAGTTTATTTCAGCTGCTGGTTTTATCATGCCTGTCTCGAGATCCACTACACTAGACTTGGGTTTTAACTACCTAGCAAATTTATTAAACGGTTTTTAAAAAAAAAAAGCAAATAGTGGCCGTTACAATGCATATTTTACAGTGTGCAGTGTTAGCTAATGCAGTGGCTATGATGTTGGACTAGCAAGCCAGAGATTGCGCGTTTAAATCATGTGGCAAGTTGCCAAAATTCAACACCTTGGGCTAGAATCAGGAAAAGTTGCTTGTCAAACTTGCATTTATAAACCACCTTTCACAACTTTGAGGCATTCCAAAGCGTTTTAAAGCCAATTAAGTACTTTTGAAGTGTAATCACCGTTGTAATGTAGATAATGTGGCAGCCAATTTACGCACAGCAAGCTCCCACAATCAGCAATGTGATAACGACCAGCTCATCTGTTTGGGTGGTGTTGTTTGAGGGATAAGTATTGGCCAGGACATTGGGAGAACTCCCCTACTCTACTCTACTTTGAATCTTTTACATCTACGGGGTCTCTATTTAACATCTCATCTGCAAGATGGCCCCTCTGTCAGTGCAACACTCCCTCAGTACTACATTGGAGTGTCAGCCTGGATTTTATGCTCCAGTCTCTGGAGTGGGACGAGAATCTACAACCTTCTTGCTCTGAGGCAAGAGTGCTACCCACTGAGCCACGGCTGACACCCATGAGCTTGCAAATTGGCAATTTATTGTTTTTAAAAACTCAATTGGTTCATTAACGTCCTTCAAGAGAACCACCCTCATTTGGTCTGGTCTACTTATAACTGTAGTCTACATTATATGGTTGAACATACAAAATTGATAGGCAGGGAAATACCAGCTGGTCACCAGGTCTGCCCCACACCCTGATGGCTGGAGCATTGTGACTAAACACTTCTGCACCGCCCCCCTCCCCAGCGCCACTGATCTCTGAACTGACCCATCTTGCCTTTGCACAATTGCTTGAAGTAGCAGTACAGCAACCTTCTGAGGTCAATTGAGGATGGCCAATTGATGCAACCATGCCAGCATCGCCCACATCCCGCAAACACATTTTCAACAAAGCTCTTTGCATCACAGAAAATAATCATTTGCAACTGATGTGTTAAACTTATGACACACATAATATTCTTTGCCTTTTCTCACCAGCCAGGGAACCTATCCAGCGAGTTCAAGGCTTCAGGCAGTCTTGCTGAATTGTTGAAAGATAGGCTGCTGAACACCTTCAGAAAATTTCTGGGATCATGCAGAATTTATGTAACTTATCTGTTCAGTTCAGAAAGGACTGCCAATCAAACACACATTTGAATAAATCACATCGCAGCTTATATTTCAGTTCAATAGCTTGGCCCCTCCTTTGGATGCTTTAATGTATGCACCTGTGACTATGCTCACAGGTTTGTTGCTGCTTAAGCACTTGGCACGATCCCGTCCGAACTGACCCCCATCCGGACGGAATTCCTCATCGGCGCCAAGCCACGGAATCTTCCTCAGGGAGCCATGCCTCACAACTTGAACCTCCTCTGGGAAATCTCCTCCGTGCCTTTCAGTTCTGCACGGAGGGGATTCCTGTATGGACTGCTCTTGCACACTCTCCACCTTGCCATCCTCGTCTGCCGCCCAGACACACCATGGCGCACCATCTTGCCGTCCAGAGGAGGCGGGGGTCCCCAATGGAGTGCTCTCTATGCAGGAATCCTCCCTCTATTTATTGGGGACTTGGCCTGGAGGGTGTTGCACGGAGCAGTCCCGTGCAATAAGTTTTTAAGTCAGTTCACGGGCTCCCAGGCTGCCTGCAATTTCTGTGATCTGGAGGAGTCCGTGTTCCACGTGTATGTTGAGTGTGCGAGGTTGCAGTCCCTCTTCCAATATCTGAAGGGGCTGCTCCTCAAATTCTGGTTGCACTTCAGTCCCACGCTCCTGATCTTTGGGCACCCTGTGCAGAGGGGAGTGGGCAGGTCGGAAGGCCTCCTCGTAGGCCTGCTCCTGGCATGGTCAAGGTGTCCATTAACAGGTTCAGGCAGCAGGCAGTCAAGAGGTCGTTCAACCCGACAGCTTGCCTGCCTCTTCCGCGGTTACTTTTGAGCCAGGTTGTCCCTGGAGATGGAGCACGTGGTGTCCACTGGTGTGGGTGCCTGAGGGACTGGAGTGCATCATCACCCCCGGTAACCAAATTTTAATTTGATCCATTAACATCAAAAGTTTAATTTCAGTTTTAGCGCCCCTTTTAATAAGGGGGGTGGGGGGGGGGACTTGAATTATAGTTTTGCACGAAATAGTGTAGAGATGTTGAGTGGCTTAGCCAGTCACATGATGTTCACAAGACTCCATCAAAGCTCAGTCAGTTGGGTTTAGAGCATAAGAAGGAGTAGGCTATTTGGCCCCTTGAGCTTGCTCCACCATTTAATAAGATCATGGCTGGTCTGATCATGGACTCAGATCCACTTCCCTGCCCGCTCCCCGTAACCTTTTATTCCCTTAGGGCATCCATGATATGGTATGTGGTTGTGAGCATGAACTGGTAATGTGTAGTGTGATAAACTTTTGTTAATAAACCAACTAGTTCTTAATAGAAATGTGTTGCTTTAAATGCTTAAGCAAAGAACCCATGCAGCAAATACATTACAGATTCCTTTCTTCAGCCAAGCTGACTAATCACTGCGACAATTGTAACAAATGAGATGGAATGTTGTTCTGCGAGCTTACATAGAATTACAAAATGTTTACAGCTCAGAAACGGGCCATTCGGCCCAACTGGTCTATGCCGTGTTTATGTTCCGCACAAGCCTTCTCCCACCCTACTTCATCTTACCCCGTCCACCTTCTATTCCTTTTTTCTTCATGTGTTTATCCAGCTTCCCCTTAAATGCATCTATGCTATTCACCTCAACTGCTCCCTGTGGTAGCGAGTTCCATATTTTAACCACTCTCTGGGTAAAGAGGTTTCTCCTGAATTTATTAATGACTCTATTGTATTTGTGGTCCCTAGTTTTAGTCTACCGTTGCAAGTGGAACCAGCTTCTGTGTCTACCCTGTAGAACCCTTTCATAACTGGTTTTAAACCCTTGGTGTATCCGGACAGAATTGAAGAATACCAGGTTAAATCTTAGCTACATTTTTTTTGTCACGGATCTGATCCTTGGCTCACCCGCCGGGGGGGGGGAAGGCGGGGGTGTCTCCAAGCCTTTGGTTCTGGAATGCTTTGTGAAATCGCTGACTTCCAGCCAGTGTCTACGATTGGCCATGGCTGTTCATTGAACGTCTAGTAATTCCATGCTTCAGGGTGATGTAATTCATTTTGAACACTGTCTCTTCTACTTGCAGTTAGAGCTGGACGTGAACGTTGGAAGTCTTTTTGAAGTTAATTCTCCAATGATATTCTCCAGTAGATATCTCATCACTAAATTCAAATGCAGTATCTTCAAATGCCATATCCTCTGATGCACTTCATTACATGCAACTCATACAGGGCAGATTACAGCAATTGCCGGTGGTCCAAAGATGCTTAAAAACATGAAAGACCATCAACGAAATTACAAATGTTACTTGCTGCTTTTAGGTGTGCCGATAACTGTGGGTGGCACAGGGGAGGAATCAACAATTCCCTTGAGCAATTTTCCGATTGCCGAAGCCAATCTATTTTCCAGTTGACTAGTCTGATCAGGACTGGTCGTGTACCACAGTTTACTGTGATCCCCCTTGCAGCTGATGGAACAGAGCGGTTTAGTCACCATGAAAGTTCCTTGGTGACCTGCATTGTCTGGAAGACATTGGAGATGAGTCTAAAGCCGCAATTGTACTGATGGTGCGACGTGGATGTAAGTTGCTGTGGGAATCTGATGGGCAAACTCCTCCGGTTTCTCAATGTGCACATCTGGTAACAGTGCACAGTCAGAAAATAGGCCCGAGAATATCAATGTGCCCTCAGTCCATCCTGATCCATGTCTTTATTGCCTCTAGACTTGACAATTCCATCGCTCTCCTGGCCGGCCTCCTATCTTCCACCTTTTTATAAACTTGAGCTCATCCAAAGCTCTGCTGCCTGTATCCTAACTCGCACCAAGTCCTTTGCACCCATCACCTCAGTACTCGCTGAACTACATTGGCTCCCGATCCAAAAATGCCTCTTTTTTAAAAAAAAATTAAAAAAAAATTCTCATCCTTGTTTTCAAATCCTTCCATGGCCCCGCCCCTCCCTATCTCTAACTTCCTCCAGCCCTACAACCCCCTGAGATCTCTGCATTCGCCGAACTCTGGCCTTTTGGTGGCGGTGCCTTCAGCCGTCTTGGTCGTCCACTCTGGAATTCCCCCTTTAAACCTCTCTCTCTCTTTCTCTCTTTCTCTTTCTCTTTCTCTCTCTCTTTTTCTCTTTCTCTTTCTCTTTCTCTTTCTCTCTTTCCCCTCCTTAAAACCTACCTCATTGACCAAGCCACCACTCCTAATAGCTCTTCTTTTGGCTCAGTGTCAATCTTTGTCTGATAATGCCCTGGGGACATTTTCCTATTTTAAAGTCAACTTGTTAATTCGATGTGGCTCGCTTTTATTTTGTAAATGTACTTGTGTGATAGGATCCTGCTGCAAAAGGTTAGACACCCTTGAGTTAGTGCACTCTGGGGAGGGGGGAGAAATTAAACAAAGAAAGCAATGGCACAGTTTTCTGCTTGAACACCAAGCCGCTGTTGCTGCAATCCGCCTTTGAAAAATGGCAGCCATTCTCTCCTGGTACAGACCTGTGGCAGAAAATTAGCTAATGAATCATTTGCAAAGCTGCCTGTTAATAATTAAGGTGACAGCCATGTTTGTAAAAGTGCTTGTTCGACAAGGTTGTTGGAGGCTATTTTTTTGACAAGTAAATTTATTTCCAATTTGCTGCCACATTTATGACACTTTTGTTCCCCACAAGAGCTCTCGGGGGTGGGGACGGGGTTTGTAGTCATTCTCTCACTGTAGGCTGCGAAGTGTTGACATCAGGACTGTCTGTCGGTTTGGGCAAGCTGCCCTTTGAACAGGGGAAACTGGAAGCTGTGTCACTTGAGACGTATCAGAAAATAGTGTGGCTGATTGCCTCTCCACTAATGAGCCGGGGGCTTGGTGCATACTGCAATCAACTAACTATTCTTACAAATGGCGTGCATGCCTCATTTTTAAAAAAAAAAGAAAAATTGGACAAGAATTTTCAAATCCCTCCATAGCTTCGCCTCTTCCTGTCTCCATAACCTCCAAAAACCAACATTTCTTTCAAGCTGCGCGGCTGCCCAGTGCTCTTGACTCGCCTGCAGTAATGTGCCGTCTTTTAAATTGAAAAAAACGCATATGCACAAAAAATTTGCAGGGAGCATTCCCGAGATATCTGCACCACTCTAATTCGGGCCTCTTGCGCATCCCACAATTTATATTGCTCTACAATTGGCGACCGTGCCTTCAGCTGCTGGGCCATACGCTCTGGAATTCCCTCCCTAAGCCTCTCCGCCAACGTTCCCCCTATGGTGCCTGACCCCGCAGGTTGGTGAGATTATGAACGGCCGAGAGAGTGGATAGGAAGGACCTATTTCCCTTAGCAGAGGAGTCAATAACCAGGGGGCATAGATTTAAAGTAATTGGTAGAAGGTTTAGAAGGGGATTTGAGGAGAAAGCTTTTCACCCTGCGGTGAATAATCACAGCAAATTTAAAGGGATCATACACAAAATTTATTTAGCGGAAACATTGCTCTCCAACTTTCTTGCCTCCTTTTTAAGATGCTCCTTAAAACCTATCTCTGTGGCTCGGTGTCAAATGTTGTTAATGCTCTTGTGAAGCGTCCTGGGACATTTTACTATGTTAAAGGTCACATTTTTATCTCCTATGAAGTGCCTTGGGATGTTTTGCTATGTTAAAAGGCGCTATATAAATGCAAGTTGTTGAATATAAATGCAAATTGTTGTATACAGTTTAATTTTTAATGGCTATTTATTGAATTGTTATGTGAGAAATCTCTCAGCAGATTACATCTTCCTGACCGTCTACTTTGAAAAATGCTGCTTGTACCAAGGGTGTGTTTTGTTGCCTTTTCACTGTTTTGAGAATAGGGCCTTCATTATTTTACCATTCCATAGCTTGTGATATGTAATAAAGACAAATACTTTGTGTGAAAGATGATGCTTCTGGCTGGTGTTGAATCATTTTAATCTTTCACACCAACATCCAGTCCAAGAGGGGGTAAAGGGTATTCTTGAACAAGATTTGAGGTCCCTGGAGTCATAGAATCATAGGAATTTACAGCACAGAAGGCGGCCATTTGGCCCATTGTGTCCGTGCCAGCCGGCAAATAGCTATCCAGCCTTATGCTACTTTCCAGCTCTTAGTCCGTAGCCCTGTAGTTTACGGCACTTCAAGTGCATATCCAAGTACTTTTTAAATGCTTTGAGGTTTTCTGCCTCTACCACCCTTTCAGGCAGTGAGTTCCAGACTCCCAACACCGTCTGGGTGAAAACATTTCTCCTCAAATCCACTATATACCTCCTACCAATTACTTTAAATCTATGCCGTCTGGTTATTGACTCCTCTGCTAAGGGAACTAGGTCCTTCCTATCCACTCTATCTAGGCACGTCATAATTTTATATACTGCAATCAGGTCTTCTCTCAGCCTCCTCTGTTCCAAAGAAAACAACCCCAGCCTGTCCTCCTCCATAGCTAAAATTCCACAGTCCAAGCAACATCCTCGTAAATCTCCTTCGTACCCTCTCTAGTGCAATTACATCTTTCCTGTAATGTGGTGACTGGAACTGCACACAGTACTCTAGCTGTGGCCTAACTAGTGCTTTCTACAGTTCAAGCATAACCTCCCTGCTCTGTATTCTAAGCCTCGGCTAATAAAGGCAAGTATTCAATATGCCTTCTTGACCACATTATCTACCTGTTCTACTACCTTCAGGGATCTGTGGACATGCACTCCAAGGTCCCTTTGTTCCTCTACACTTCTCAGTGCCCTACCATTTAATAATGCGTATTCCCTTTCCTTGTTAGCCCTCCCCAAATGCATTACCTCACACTTCTCCGGATTGAATTCCATTTGCCACTGTTCTGCCCACCTGACCAGTCCATTGATAACTTCCTGCAGTCTACAGCTTGCTTTCTTCGGTATCAACTACACAGCTTATTTTAGTGTCCTCTGCAAACTTCTTAATCATACCCCCTATTTTCAGGTCTAAATCATCGATTATATACCACAAAAAGCAAGGGTCCTAGTACTGAGCCCTGCGGAACCTCACTGGAAACAAAAGCAACCATCAAACATTACCCTTTGCTTCCTGTCTCTGAGCCAACTTTGGATCTAACTTGCCACTTTGCCCTGGATCCCATGGGCTTTTACTTTTGTGACCAGTCTGCCATGTGGAACCTATTCAAAAGCATTGCTAAAATCCATGTAGACTACATCATACGCACTGCCCGCAACGTTGCCTCCTCAAAAAATTTGATCAAGTTAGTCAGACACGATCTTCCCTTAACACATCCATGCTGACTGCCCTTGATTAATCCATATCTTTCTAAATTAAGATTTATCCTGGCCCTCAGTATTTTTTCCAATAATTTTCCCAGCACAGAGTTTAGGCTGACTGAGCTGTAATTAGTGGGTCTATTCCTTCCTCCCTTTTTAAACAATGGTACAATGTTAACAGTCCTCTGGCACCATACCTGTAGCCAGAGAGGATTGGAAAATGATGGGCTGAGCCTCTGCTATTTCCTCTCACTTCTTCAACAGCCTGGGATATATTTCATCCGGGGATTTATCCACTTTCAAATGTGCTAAACCCTACATCTTCCATCCCTCTTTTTTGTGAAAACAGATGCAAAGTATTCATTGGAACCATACAGGGTTGCAGAGTTTGCTGGTGTCTTGGGCAGCCTGAATACATTTTTACATACAAATATTTGAATGGGACCTGATGTTCCATGATCGTTCATTATTGAATTCTGTGCGAATTGTTTCTGTGAATATATTTTCGGTATTTCCCCAAGGAACATTTTACTATGTTAAAGGTGCTAAATAAATGCAAATTACTTTACAGATGGTAATAGTTGTAATTATTCTAAATGAATAAGTCCCATTTCTAGTAGAAGGATATGATGACCGTTCCAATAGGCAAACCAACAGCAACGTATGTTTATATAGCGCATTTAACTCCACAAGACCAAGGCAAACTTACTCGTATTTTTCTGGAAGGTGTATCAGAATTTGAAATGTAGTGAAAAGATGAACATTTGAAATAATTGATTGAGTTTAGATTAGATTCTTTTTTTCTGGCCCCTCCTGACCCTAGTAAATAAATACACCCATGAGGGACCGTGCTTAACTTTCAAGGAAATCAATGCCTTTGCCGCACACGTTGATTGTTGCCATGGAAACGGAGGCCTTGGTCACATGGCTTTCCAAGGAAAACCGAGATGAAGAGCCACGAAACAATAGTGGAACAAAAGCAAAATACTGCGGATGCTCGAAATCTGAAGTAAAAGCAGCAAATACTGGGAACACTCAGCAGCTCAGGCAGTGTCTATGGAGAGAGGGACAGTTAATGTTTCAAGTTGATGACCTTTCATTAGAAAAATAATGCACGTTTGGACAGCTGTATCCCTTGAAGTACTCGCTTACCCACAAAACTGTTTGAGTAAACTGATACATAATTCACAGGCCTACACAACAGATCTGGTCTTTTTCATTGATCATGAATTGCTAATATCAACCAGTGGAAGACGCCCTTGTCAGATAGTGTACTGTAGAAATGCACAAATACTTGGAAATCTTTCAAACACTAGAATGGGATTTATTCATGATCCAAGCATCATTGGAAGTCTGCATATGTTGTCAGGTTTTGCTTGAATGCCTGGCTTGTCCATATAGCCCAGGACATTAAACTTAATCTCGGAATTACAAACATTTTGCTTCATGGGTTCTTGCTTAAAATTTCATAATACACTATTAAGAACTAGTTGGTTTATTCAAAAGGTTTAACAATCATATTACACACTACCAGTTCCTCCACTAGGCCCACAGTTGCATGTCTCATCGTGGATGACCTTGATCCAACTGGCTGGGGTTTTATTGAGTCTTGTGAACATCACGTGACTGGCTAAGCCACTCACAATGCAACAGCTCTACAAACCTGTGAGCATACTCTCAGGTGCATACATTACAAAAACATTTGATTTTATGTAGCAGCATATTTCATTTCTTAAACATCTGAAAACACACAATGCATTCCATTTTGAAGTGCGGTCTCTGTCATGTTGGCCAATGTGACGGCCATTTTGCACACAGCAAGATCGCGCCCCCACCTTCCCCCCCCCCCTCCCCGCGCCCCCAAAACAGCGATGAGATGAATGAACGATCAATCTATTCTCTGTGAGGGAAGAGCGAGGACATTTCTGCTGTGAATGCTGCATCCAAATGAACCAAGCACAGGAGACGTCTGTGAGCAGTGGCCCACAGGAAATTCTGTTCTCCCAATTGGACAGGTGATTATGTCGCGTAAGGAGCCTGCCAACTGGATTCAAATGAGTTCCGGCCTCACATTGATGTCGGGTGAGTGTGTTATCTCTCATGCCCACTGCCTGTCTGTCTGAAAACTGCTAAAATGCCCCCTAAACTTTTTACTTAATTCTACAACATCATCTAGACACACAAATTAAACTTTCACGCTGTCTGGGATCATGTGACTGGGTTGGTTGTACATGTTGAGGCTGGAATCTTTGTCACTTTTTACCTGTTCTCGTACTTATTTTTTGGAAGTTGCTGTTAACAACATTGAACATTGACTGAGAGTTGAAGGTAGTTTTTTTTTCAGCAGAAGGTCGTCATTTACTGTGACACCTGGATACTACTGTAATAATGTAAGATTTTCTGGAGGATAAAATAGGCTGAGACACTAATCTCTGACTGTGTGCTATTACAAATCCAGACAGGTCTTTGCACGTTCAGTTCTCGCATTTATTTCCATCCCACCTATACTTCAGCGATTGTTAAATTTTCTGCAGGGTAGCACATTTATGTGCTGAACTCTGGACATTTAATTATCCGGATGGTGAACTACGAATCCTACTTGCAAGGTGGAAAGGGGTCTGCATTCCAAATTTGCAATCTCAAGACCTGGTTAATCTGCACGGCTGCCGAAGATGAAATATTTTTCCTCAAAACATTCGGAACAAACCGATTTTGGGATTTGTTGATGCATGGGGAAGTTTGTCATTTTGGGCTGATATTACAGGCTGAACTTCAGAACATTCATCAAAATATTGTTTAGAATACGCCAGTCTTTGTTGCAAATACTTAGTAATGAAAAGCTTTTTAAAAGCCACTGCTCTTTTTATCCTCGCCTTGCAAGATGTTCTTAGCACTTGTCTTCAGATGCTACTTTCTTAAAATGGGGAAAGTGTGTTGTACAAATAGAATATTGTGCTGAAAGTTTGTTTCTAGAAGTGTGTGTTCTCTTCTCCCCAGCTACCTGTGTTAGTGACATGAGGGATTCTTCTCTGCTTCTGTTGCTCCTCGTATCAGCTGTGACTCAGTGGGTAGCACACTCTCCTCTTAATCAGAAGGTTGTGGGTGCAAACCCCCACTCCAGGGACTTGAGCACATAATCTAGGCTGACACTCCAGTGCAGTGCTGAGGGAATGCTGCATTGCTGGAGGTGCCATCTTTTGGATGAGATGTTAAACCGAGGCCCTCTTTGTGTTCTCAGGTGGGTGTGAAAGATCCCGTCAAAGAAGAGCAGTGTCCCGGCCAATATTTATCCCTCAATCAACATAACAACAAAAAACAGATTATCTGGTCATTATCACATGGCTGTTTGTGGGAGCTTGCTGTGCACATATTGGCTGCCGCTTTTCCCACATTACAACAGTGACTACACTCCAAAAGTACTTCATTGGCTGTAAAGTGCTTTGAGACGTTCGGTGGTCGTGAAAGGCGCTATATAAATGCAAGTCTTTCTTTTTCCCCCAAGTGCCCCATTGTGTTCAGGTGGAGGGCAGAACAATGGTGTAGTCCAAATGGAAACAGATTGGTTCAAGTGCAGCGGGCAGAGGAGTGGATAGAAATGCCTCAGTTCTTGCATTTATCTTACAGGCCTAGTCATAAGTGGCTTTACCTGAGGAATATGTGCAATGCATGGAGACATTATTAGCCAGAGGCATGCATTCTGAGCCAATACTGGGCTGTCATTGTTCACTTTGACAGTACCTGTACTGTGCAGAGTTGCAATATTCTTTAGGTTTGTCACCCCCAAACATCGAAGCAACCATAAACGTGTTTTCCATTTTGCATCTGCTTTACACATTGCTAGATGAATTTGGACCTTGTCTTTGCCTACATCTCCGCCTCTTTCAATTCATTGTATGTCACAGACGGTATTGCAAGCACAAGAAGTATCATTTATATGACCATGATGGGAGCCCTTTCTCAGAATGTCCTATTCTCTGAGGGCAATGGGGAGCTCTAATTTAGTTTCTCCCTGCAATGAGTCCCATTAATTCAGTACATTGGACAGTTCAGTCAGTGATTTGTGGAGCTCAGAATTGGTTAGCACCATCTTAATTTCGTACAATGGCTCAAAATTTGCTGTCAAACTAACAATGAGGCTAATGGCGCTCACCATTATTTATGCACAAACGTCACAGCAACTTCAGGCGAGGGCAATAGTTGCTATTGGAGATGCGCTACTCTGCTGTGATCTTTGCAAAAATGGCATCTCGCTGTCTGGCTCCTCAGTCGATTGTGTTGAGCGGCATGAAATTCCTGTACTTGCATGGTAGATGCAAAGTAAATGTGTCACAAAGTCAAGACACCAAGTCTAAGCACCATTTCTAACGGTGTGATGAGTGTTACTTACTCCCACTCAACCTCTCTGGCACTGAATTAACTACTGCAAGTCTCATTCCTTCAAGTTTTGATTGGAGATTTTTTAAACTTTTCTTTGACTATTTCTCTCTGCTCTCTTTGCTCTCTCTCTTTCTCTCTACCTGATTTGATATTGAACTCATCTATCTTGCACTTCCTTCTTAGTCCTTGCACTGTTAATTTCTCAAGCCTTCAATCCGATTGGTTGAGGAGGTACACAGTTGTTTGCCCTATAGAGGGTGCCACAGTGGACACCATGTTTTGCCTTGTCACAGGAAGTTTTGGGCCGTTATACGTTACAAAATTAAAACACTTTCGGAAGGTACAACTAACGTATATAATTTGATTGCGGTGTAAACAGGACCCGGGTGCTTGTTCCAGCAGGGACATGGATTTGCATTACGTAATTCGCAATTGGCTTGCCTAAAACACCACGTAGTGACCTTTCTGATCAATATCAACTTGCACTGGAGATATAAAGAAAACTCAGGAATGCTGGAACTCTGAGAAAAATGAAAAATTCCGGTTGGTCGGAATCTGAATGAATGTTGCAGGCATGACATAGTTCTGATGAAGAGTCATACCAGAAACATTAGCCCAACTTTCTCTTCCAAAAGCTGACTGATTTTGTGCAGATTTCTTTGCAGTGTGCCTATTTGACCAGGAAAAATAATATATTCTGATTACATGAATGCATTTCTAATCTTTCGTCCATATCTGGCACCAAAAGGGTGCTCCATACAACTTACAACACCGAAACAGACCTTTCAGCCCGACCAGTCTAATAAGATAAGAAATAGGAGCAGGAGAAGACCATACAGCCCCTCGAGCCTGCTCCGCCATTTAATTACGATCATGGCTGATCCGATCATGGACTCAGCTCCACTTCCCTGCCTGCTCCCCATAACCCCTTATCATTTAAGAAACTGTATATTTCTGTCTTAAATTTATTCCATGTCCCAGCTTCCACAGCTCTCTGAGGCAGCGAATTCCACAGATCTACAACCCTCAAAAGAAATTTCTCCTCATCTCAGTTTTAAATGGTCGGCCCCTTATTCTAAGATTATGCCCTCTAGTTCTAGTCTCCCCCATCAGTGGAAACATCCACTCTGCATCCACCTTATCAAGCCCCCTCATAATCTTATATGTTTCGATAAGATCATCTCTCATTCTTCTGAATTCCAATGAGTAGAATTCTTCTGAATTCCAATGGTGCTTATGCTCCACACGAGCCTCCTCTTGTCTTATTTCATTTAACCCCATCACCATACTCTTCTATCCCTTTCTCCCTTGTGCATATCTAGCTTCCCCTTAAACACATCTATGCTATTCGGCTCAACTAATCCACGTGGTAGTGAGTTTCACATTCTCTCCAATTTCTAAGTAAAGATGTTTCTCCTGAATTCCTTATTGGATATATTAGTGACAATCTTGAATCTATGTCCCCTAGTTTTGGACCCCCCCCAAAAAAAACAAGTAGAAGCATCTTCTCTACGTCTACCCTGTCGAACCGCATCACAATTTTGAAGACTTCTATTGGGTCACCCTGCACCATTCTCTCAAAGAACTCCAGCCTGTTCAGTTCCGGATAGTTGTACCCTCTCAGTTCTGGTATCATCTTTCTAAATTTTTTTTTTTGCACTGTGCTTCTATATCCATTTTGTAATATGGAGACCAGAACTGTGCACAGTACTCCAGACATGGTCTAACCAAGGTTTGATGCAACTTTAACTTAACATATCTCTTTTGAAATCTATTCCTCTCGAAATGAACCCCAGTGTTTTGTTTGCAGTTTTTATGGCGTTAACCGACATTGCTATTTTTAATGATCGGTGTGTCTGTACCTCTAGATCTTGTTCCTCTATTATAGAGCAAGGGTGTTCAACTTGCTGTCTTAGGGTCACATACAGCCCTAAGAACTGCCAATCTAGCCCTTGATGCTCAGAAAGTAGGTTCTGTTTCAAACTGGTTGGTTTCCTGCTTGGCTTTTGTTAGCCTGGAGGCTTGGACAGGGCTGTTTAATTGTTGATAACTCATTGGGGGATAAATGCTAAATTAGAACACCAAGATCTGTTAATAACAGCAACTTGAGATGTCTGCAGAACAATGGGAACACTGATTTACGGTACCAGGTATTGACATCATCGTAGGCAGTCCCGCGAAATCGAGGAAGACTTGCTTCCACTCTCAAAGTGAGTTCTCAGGTGACTGTACAGTCAAATACGGGAATTACAGTCTCTGTCACAGGTGGGGCAGACAGTGGTTGAAGGAAAGGGTGGGTGGGGAGTCTGGTTTGCCGCACACTCCTTCCGCTGCCTGCGCTTGGTCTCTGCATGCTCTCAGCAACAAGACTCGAGATGCTCAGCGCCCTCCCGGATGCTCTTCCTCCACTTAGGGTGATCTTGGGCCAGGGATTCCCAGGTGCCGGTATTGACACACCTCCAGCACCAAAAGATTAGAAATAAGAAGGAATTTGTATTTCTATAGAGCTTTTCATGCCCTTGGGTGCTTCACAGCCACTGAGTCACTTTTCAAGTGTATTTACTGTCATGCAGGCAAACTGAGTCATGAGGCACATTCATGTAATCAAATGAATGCAAAAATTACCTTGTATTTCATGCTCTGTCTCATTCAAAGAAATGTAACATTGTGTATGTATTTAAGAAAACAACCTGGACTATTGGTGCAGAAATACCCCAGGGTTATGTGGGATAGCACATAACTTTTTTTTAAAAAGGCTTTTTTTTGCACTGTTCATTGGAAACCAGAAAAGCAATAGATTGAGAGTATTACTTGAATGGCATCATCCTTCTGTGAAGCCTTGTTTAGTGAAGAAAATTCCTGATATTGTTCAGAGATCCAGCCTTCTGCTCCTAAATGGCAAAGGCACAAACCTATTATCTAAATGGAATGACTTAGCCAGATTTTTTTTATTTGCAGATGGAGAATGTCTGTTTGATTTATTCAATGCAACATATCCAGGAATTTTATTTTTCAATTGAAATATACAAGTGATGGCATGTTAAATAAGCAAATCTCAAGGTTCTGTTATTTACAACCTATTTGCTGAAATTTCTCCCCACAATGAACTTTTAGTCCAGTAAGGGGAATCTCCTTCAGAATGATCTCGATTGTCTAGCTTTTATATCCACCAGGTTATTTCAGATTATAGTCAAAATGGTTGAACTTTAAGGACGTCCTTGTGGCCAGCTGGTAGGGTTGGTACAGACCGAAAATAGGCCGCCTTCCTTCCTTCCCCCTCTTGCTAATTGGACCATGTTTGGCTGGGCTGGGCAAGGTGCCCAGTGTTTGTACTTGGCAACCAGATCATCTTTTTCACCCAGCCATGGGTGCAGGTGACGACAAGCTTGCATGTAAATGCTGGGATTCAGACACGGATCTCCCAGTACATGACTCGATGGCCTGGATTTTACGGTAAAAATATGTGAAGTAACCGGCACTCGCCATTATTAGACAGTAAATCGGACAGCAACATCCGGGGCTGCACTTGCACAGCTAAACGCGGAAATCCGGAAGTTGCTGTCCGAGTTGCCCTGCTCCTCCAGAAGCTATGCTATAACAGTATCTCGCCGAGAGGCTCAGCATTCAAATACATGGTGTGAAGTTGGGGTACTTGTGTGATTGATACCCACTAAACACGCCAGAAAAAGTTAGGGGCGGGCTTGTCCATTCCAGTGTAAGCGAATTTTGAACAGCGTGATGAGTCTTAATTGCTGCCAAACAACCTCTCTGGCACTGAAAATTAACTTTTACAAATGTGCAGTCTCTTTCCTTTAAATTTTAATTATTGTTGGGAATTTTTTTTTAAATTAAATTAAAAAAAAATTATTTGTCTCATCTTTATTTCCCTCTCTTTTGCTTTCTGTACCTGATTTGGCATTGAATTAAATATTCTAAACCTGGTTTAGACTCTTCCTGTTGCAGCAAGGATTCTTCAATCTGATTGGTTAAGGAGATGCACAGTTGCTTACCTAGTTCACGCAGGTCCCAGAACCCCTGTAGAGGGCGCCACTCTGTTGGATTTCTAATTACCACAACTTCCAGTGCAAAAGCCTATAGAAAGTCTTTGGCAAGTGTAAATGGCATGAACTATTGGTGCTGTTCATTCGCTGCTGACTGCAAAATCTGAGCCCATATGCTGACCAAGTGCATGGGCTACAATGTCTTTGTTGAGGCATCTGGAGCAAAGGGGAGGACGAGGGGCACTGCTCATAATCTACACTCATTCACGAGTGCTCTGACTCAACTGAAAGACAGATTTGCATTTATATCGCCCATGTCACAGCCTCAGGATATCCCAAAGCCCTTTAAAGCCAATGAAGTACTTATTTAAAGTGTAGTCACTGTTGTAACGTAGGAAATGAGGCAGCAAAGTTGTGCATGGCAAGATCCCACAAACAGTCACGTGATAATGGCCAGATAATATATTTTTAGTGATGTTGGTTGAGGGACAAATATTGGTCCAGATTACCGGGCAAGAACTCCCCTGCTCTTCTTCGAAATTTTGCAGCCACCGGAGAGGGCAGATGGGGCCTCGGTTTAACGTCACATCTGAAAAACTGAGATGCAATCTTAAAATAAACCATCCTCTTCATCATTCACCCTGTGCCCAGAAAAGCCCAAGGTCCTATAGGTATGCATTTATTACAACAACAACTTGTATTTATATAGCACCTTTTAACGTAGTAAAACATCCCAAGGTGCTTCACAGGAATATTATCAGACACAAAATTTGACACCGAGCCACATTAGGAGAAATTGGCGCAGGTGACCAAAAGCGTGGTCAAAGCGGTATGTTTTGAGGAGCGTCTTGAAGGAGGAAAGAGAAGTAGAGGGGCGGAGAGGTTTAGGCAGGGATCCAAAGCTTGGGGCCTAGGCAGCTAAAGGCACGGCCACTGATGGTTGAGCAATTATAATGGGGAGGGGGGAGCTGGAGGAGATTAGAGATGGGGAGGGGTTGTCCAGAGTTTAGCCCACCTCAAAAGTCACAATGGTGAGAGTCTTTTACATTACATTCACTTCCTACATTACAACAGTGATGACACTTGGAAGAAAAGTACTTAATTGACTGTAAAGTGCTTTGGGACATCCAGTGGTCATGAAAAGTACAATATAAATGCAAGTCTTCTTTCCCTTTCCCTTTTCCCTTTCCCTTTCCCTTTTCCCTTTTCCCTTTTCCCTTTCCCTTTCCCTTTCCCTTTCCCTCCTACACCAAGATGGCTCCATTCCTTTTATTCTTGTAAACAGCATTAGTTGCATTACTACAGTTGACCACTAGTGGAACGTATTACACTTCTCCCTCCTTAATGAAGAAATAATTATAACAAACAATCATCATACATAACGTGCATGGTTATACACAACAAAGATATGGACTTACTGTAACATATTTACAAACTAAACTTAACCACTCGTTTTCTATTTTGAAGAGGATACTTTCGCTCTCGAATGGAACCATCCAAACATGGTGTCGAAATTACTCATTCTAGGCTGATCCTGAGGAAAGTTTTCCTCCAAGGGAAATCCTTGATCTACATTTGAACTCTCTACAACTTCAGACGGTTTGGCTGCCTGACTCGGACTCCGACTTAAATTATGACTTTGTGTCGGACTTGTTTCTAGTACACTTGAAGTAGGATTTGGTACTGTACTTGTAATCAGACTATCTGAGTCCGAAATAATCAAAACATTCCAACTTTCGGCTCCTTCCATGTCTGTTGGTAAAATATGATCAATGTGAACAAATCTAACCTGTCCATGATCAAACATCTTGACAAATATGTGCAAGGACCACATATCTTCACCACTCTTCCTGGTAACCACTTTAACCATTTATGGTGATGGGTCTTCACACACTCCTGATTGATTTTCACACTTCTCTCTTACTTTATCTCTATCATGATTTGCATTCTTCTGACCACTTCCACTGGACCTGTTTTTTCAATAGTTCATTCAGTGGCTGTAATACTGTAGCCAAATTTGGTAGGAACTTCCCATAATAGTTCAAAAGACCCAAAAATGATCAAAGTTCAGTGACATTCTTGGGAGTGGGTGCATTTCTAATTGCACTCAGCTTTCCCTTGGCTGGATGTAAACCATCTTTGTCTACTCTGTGCCCCAAGTACTCCACTGAGTTTTGAAATAACTCGCACTTGCGAGCAGTCACTTGTACCCTGTGCTTCTCTAACTGTTTGAAGACTTTATTCAATATGTTATGAATTTGCCTGTTTGATGCTGAAATTATGTCATCTAAATAATACACTACTCCTTCAATGCCTTGCAAAATCTGGTTCATCACCCCTTGGAATATGGCAGGGGTAGAAGACACTCCAAATGGTAGCTGATTAAATTGATATAAGCCTAGATGAGCATTTATAGTCAAGCATGACTTGGACATCTCACCTAGTTCAAATTGTAAATAGGCATTTGAGAGATCTAACTTTAAGATCTGACCACCTGTCAGCATTGTGAACAAATCTTCTACATTTGGCAATGTATTGGATAGATTACCCTCTAGAACCTAGTTTACGGTTACTTTATAATCGCAATACAACCTTACCTTACTATCTGACTTGGGTACAACAACAATGGGTGTAGCCCAATTACATAGATCTATCTTAGAGATAATGCTCTCAGTCTCTAGTCTTTTGAGTTTTTAACTTTCTTCTCGAGTGCATCTAGTATGGGATGTGGCTTGCAGTAAACGGGTCTAGCGTCCTTCTGTACTCTGACACTCGCCTTAGATCGGACTGCTTGTTTCGCAGAACACCATCAGATATTCCTTGATGACATCATCCTTCAATGCAAATCTCGTTTTAACACACAGTCTCATCAGTGATTCCAACCAGTTTCTACCTAGTAAGGCAGGCTTGTCTCCTGCCACCACTGAGAGAGGCAAGCTCTGAAATTGATCCTTGTATTTCACCGGTACCGTGATGCAACCTACCACTGGAATTTGCTCTCTTGAGGAGCCTCTGAGATGCCCAGTTTTCCTGCAGAAGAAGTACTCTGTCTTCACATGGACAACTCTGAGCAATGTGTTGTTCCAGGCACCAATAGCATGACTTTAATGCTCTGTTACCGTGGCCAGTTGCTGAGGCCTTGGGGCCCAACTGCCTTTTACATTTAACCTGCAGGCGATTCACCTCGGTTGTCTGACAACTCGAAATGGAACAAAATTCTCGGGAATATTGGTCGGCTATATCCATTAGCTGTCTGACAAGCTAAATCAAAAGTCAAGTTGGGAGTTGTCAACAACTTTTTCCGATTGCTTCATTTTTCGTCCCACAAACAAAGCGGTCATGCAATGCTTGGTCCTGAAAGTTTCCGAAATGACAGTGAATGCATAGCTTTTTTAATGCTATAATGTACTCAATGATGCTCTCGTCAGATAATTGATTTTGTATTCCAAAATGATAACTTTCAGCAATTTCCAGGGGCTCAGGACTGTAGTGCTGTTCTAACTTGCTTATCAGGACTCCTCTATGTTCTCTGTCTTCTAAAGGAACCAATCTTCGTAAGTGATGTGTCCTTTGACTTGACAGGAGCAAGCACATTTTTCAGAGTTTCATACACCTCGGGGCCTGCTTCAGTCAGGAAAATAGCCTGTTCTCTTTCTAACACCACCCGGTTATGGTTTTTTTATCATCGGGGATTTCTATGATACAATTTGCAGTGACAAACATTTCTAACCACTCTACATATGCTCCAAAAGTCTCTCGGTTGCATGAACCCCCCCCCCCCCCCCCCCAAGCACCCTATCATTCCCATAGGCGCAGCCATCTGGATTCTTCGGTTCAGCCAAGTGTGCTTGTAATTTACCTTGGATTTTGAGCTGTTCAGCAACACAAAGTGTCTCTCTCTCTCTCTCGTTTGGCTGGAACCATCCACCAACAAAAATTTCAGCTTGGGAATCCAGGAATCCAATCCTTCATTGCCAATGTGGTATATTCTTTACGACCTCACAACACACACAGTCTCCAAGATGGCTCCATTCCTTTTATTGTTGTAAACAGCATTAGTTGCATTACCGCAGTAGTCCACTAGATGGAACTGTTATACCTCCCGCTCTCCCGCTCTCCCGCTCTCTCGCTCTCTTCCCTTCCCCCCCCCCCCCCCCCACACTACAGAAGTAGAACATGTAGTGTTGGGATAGAGATGCCAATCTCCAGGACACTGCTACAAGTGACCCAGGAGAAAAATTGTAGGGGCATTAAAAATAGTGTTTTTGAAACATTTCCTTTGCACACTTTTGTTTACTATTTATGGGGTGGAGGGAGAAGACTGTTTGGATGATTCTTGTCGGTCAGTCTATTCACTTTCTGATTTGAGTAGGAAGGCTGTGCACCATGTGGCTGGACATATCTGATGGCCAATGGTGAAAGTGTGGGGGCGGGGCAGATTGGAGGCAGGAGGTCACGTGACGAAACCTCCAGGAAGATGTTCAATCAGAGTTGGCGACATTATGTTGGGACTTAACACACACACGCCTGGGCTGAATGGGGAAAAAATTAGCTTCCCTTACCGTGGCTGAGATGTTATGATCAATATGTATACAGATAACATTAAAAACAAACCAAATTTACAGTGGGCTTGAGGGAGGAACAGAAATGTATTCACCATCTGAATTGTTAAGTCAGAAGGGAATTGGTTTAAAGCAGATGAGCTTGAGTCACAGAAAATTTGAGCTGGATAGTCACGTGCAGATTGCTTGCTCGTTTCCCTATTGGAAAGGAACACACCAGCCCATTGAAAGCCCTGCACAGGAATGTGAAATATTACCAGCAAGATGTGATTAATCATAAATCACATGAAGTTTGTACTAGATTAATCAATAACATTGATTCTGTAGACATGGCTTTTCAAACCTTCATTAATAGCTTACGGTAAATTGCCAAGTTCTGATTACTTGCAAATTAACAATCTTGTCATTCATTTTTCTTTGTTTTGGGGGAAAAAAGATAATGTGCTCCCAGTGGAGCTTTAAATCAATTAATTATCCTGCTTCCTCTGCTAAACACAGATGAATTAGCAGTGAGGTCAACTAACTGGTTACAGTAAATATTATTAGCATAAGAAATAGGAAACGGAGTGAACCATTTGGCCCCTCGAGCCCGCTCCGCCATTCAATAAGATCATGGCTGATCTAATCATGGACTCCGCTCCATTTCCCTGTCTGCTCCCCATGGCACTTTACTGCCTTATTGCTCAAAAATCTGTGTCTCTCCGCCTTAAATATATTCAATAAGCCAGCCCCCACAGCTCTCTGGGGCAGAGAATTCCATAGATTTACAACCCTCAGAAAAAATTTCTCCTCATCTCAGCTTTAAATGGGTGATCCCTTCTAAGATTGTCCCCTATGAATGGAAATATCCTCTCTGCATCCACCTTGTCGAGCCCCCTCATTATCTTTTATGTTTCGATAAGATCACCTCTCATTCATCTGAACTCCAATGTGTATAGACTCAACCTATCTTCATAAGTCAACCGCCTCTTCTCCAGAATCAACCCAGTGAACCTTCTCTGAACACCCTCCAATGCAAGTATATCCTTCCTTAAATACGGAGACCAAAACTATACGCAGTACTCCAGGTGTAGCCTCACCAATACCCTGTGCAGTTAGACTGTAGTTAATATTACAGTAGTGTCCTAAATTAACTTGATCTCAACTGAGGTTGCAATGCGCAGACTCGATTATACTATTTATCCAAGTTAAACAGGAATTTTATGTTGGAGCACTGTTGCTATTTAGCCTCATCCATACTGCCCTGGCTCTGTAGTGTGAGATAGTAAAGGATCAACTACCTCCTTCAAAACTCAAGCAAAATCCATTGAATCTGAGCTGGAACCAAACTTCAAATCCTTATTTCTGCAGTCCCACCATTATCACCGTAGAGAATGCAACGCCCTCCCAGAAAATTAAAAAGGGATTGGAGTATAAAAGTGAAGACTTACTGCATTTATATGGGGCCTTTGTAAGACCACATCTGAAGTAGTGTACAGTTCTGATCTCCTTACCTAAAGAAGGATGTACTTGTCTTAGAGGGAGTTCAACAAAGGTGCACTAGACTGATGCCTGGGATGAGGGGATTGCCCTATGAGGAGAGATTGAGTAGGCTGGGCCCATATTCCCTGGAGTTTAGAAGAATGAGAGGTGATCTCATTGAAACAAAATTCTTACAGGGCTTGACGTAGATGCAGGGAGGATGTTTCCCCTGGCTGGAGAGTCGAGAACCAGGGGTCACAGTCTCAGAATAAGGGGAGATGGCATTTAGAACTGAGATGAGGAGAAATGTCTTCACTTAAAGGGTTGTGAACCTTTGGAATTCTCTACCCCAGAGGGCTGTGGATGCTCAATTGTTGAGTGTATTCAAGACCGAGATCGATAGATTTTTGGATACTAAGGGATATGGGGATAGTGCAGGAAGGTGGTGTTGCTCTTTTCTTAACCCCTGCTATTAACTCATCACAATGCATACACAATCACTGAAAACACTAATCAACTCCCATCGAACACTATCTCCCCAAACATAATCAGGCTTTTACAAACACTCAACCATTTGGCATAATTTTCCACTACATGCTTCTTCAGGCCTCTGTTGAAGCTTCAAAATATCTTTCTTTCCAGATAATTGCATTTCTTCCTCTGCGTCCATCAGGTATCCAAGGTTGACACTCTATATGCTTTTCTAATTCGGGTTTATCGATTCAATGTTCTGGATCTGTTTCTTCTCCACAGGGTGCTGCCTGACCTGCTGAGATTTCCAGCATTTTCTGTGTTTATTCCAGATTCCAACATCTGCTGTATTTTACTTTTGTATCAACTTTTTTTGTTGCAGCCTGTGGGCTGCCTGGACAGATGTTCAGGGAAATTTGGTTTGACGCAGAGTTTTCCCCCATCTAAATGATTCCAGCCTTAGTTGAGTGATCCATGCAGACTTGCCCTGGTTCATCGTCTTGCACTTCCCAACTTGCAACCCTGATATAAAACTGGGATTGCGGATTGATCACCCGATACAGAAACCATTCGCAATGCTAGTTTTACCCCTGGGTTGCAAGTTGGGAGATCTACACCTTCCAACGCCCCCCACCTCCAATGCTCACCATATCTAGAGCTTTCTGATTGATGCACACATTTCGCCTGGTTTGATGCCTTAGTTCGCCTGGGGGGGCGGGGGTTAACACTGCTTCATAACATGCACTACCTGACTGCAACACTTTCACTTCTGTGAACCTGCCGCTATTTTTTTTGAGACAGGATTAGTAAAAGTGAAATAATGAAACTTTAAAAAAAAAAACGTATTGGCCTGTAATTTTTGCTGGCTTTAAGCATGAGGTGTGCAACAAAGGATTTGATGGATATTGCCAAAGTGAATTGCGTCCCGCCTTAATATTTAAATAAAAGTTCCTTTCACTCTATGCAAATGAAGATGCAGCAATAAAATGTCACATCTGCTGCAGCATGAAGTATTCCTGCTGGTCAATATGGTGATTGTCAAATTAGAGTTTTTAAGGCAGGCCGTGCCAGTTATTCATGCTACTTCAAATATTTCACAAAAGGGTATCTGTGTCCTTATTAATCACATCAGCACTGTAGAATTCAAAACAAATCTCTCATTCGTTTGGTTGTGTCCGCCAATTTATGTTGGGGGGGCTTAAATTTCTTCCGAAGCAGGCACTAATCAGAGTACGTGGCTTGTAGCCAAGGCTGAGCCCAGCGATGTCGCTGAATTAGCATGCACAGATGAAATTGTGATTGCTGAAGCACCTTTTCTTTTTAGATTACTGGCTCTATCTCGTTTCTGTATTAATTCAACTCCTTTATGCCAGCACACTTAATAACTGAGATGATAAAATCAACAGAAACTGCGTCCAAGATATCAGGCCAGATGAAGAGGGATGGGAGGAGGCTCGTGTGGAGCATAAAGACCGGCATGGACCAGTTGGGCTGAATGGCCTGTTTTTCTGCTGTATATTCTGTGTAATAATCATTTACTGCAACTTTTTTCATAAGGATCATGTAATGTATTTACTTCATGGGTTCTTTGCTTAAGAATTCATAGCAACACATTGCTATTAAGAACTAGTTGGCTTATTAACAAAGGTTTAACGATCACACTACACATTACCAGTTCATCCACCAGGCTCTCAACCACCTGCCCAATCGTGGATCCCCCGAACCCAACTGGCTGGGGTTTTATTGAGTCTTGTGAACATCATGTGACTGGCTAAGCCGCTCCCAACTCAACAGCTCCAACTACTTTAGTAAAACAATAAATCAAGTGCCCCCTTCTTAAAGGGGCACTAAATCCGACAAATTAAACTTTGGCGTTAAATGGATCAATTTAAAATGTTGTTGCCAGGGGTGATGATGCACTCCAGTCCCCCTGGCACCAACTCCTCACGGAAGGCCGCGAGCATACCAGTGGACACTGCGTGCTCCATCTCCAAAGACACACTGGCTTGAACGTAACCGCGGAAGAGAGGCAGGCAGTCTGGCTGAACGACCCTCTCGACCGCCCGCTCCCTGGACCAGTTGATGGCCCCCTTGGCCATGTCCAGGAGCAGTCCTATGAGGAGGCCTTCCGACCTTCCCGCGCCCCTCCGCACAGGATGCCCAAAAATCAGGAGCGCAGCCATTTAAAATATTAAACAGGGGCTGCAACCTCACGCACTCCACATAAACATGGAACACGGACTCTTCCAGACTGCAGAAATAACAGGCAGCCTGGGAGTCCGTGAGCCGACTTTAAAAAAACGATTGCATGGGACTGCTCCGTGCAGCACCCTCCAGGCAAGTCCCCAATAGATAAAGGGATGACTCCTGTGCAGAGAGCCCTCCATTGGGGACCTCCGGATGGCAAGATGGTGTCAACAGCTTTACAAACCTGTGCGCATACTCACAGGTGCATATATTACAGGTCCTAATGGTGAAACAACTTCTTTTGTGTCACCGAGATAGTAGGTTGTGGGTTCAAGCCCTGCTCCAGTTTGAGTACCTATCCTGGGTGCAGTAATGAGTGTGCTGCATTGCCAGAGGTGACATCCTTTGGATGAGATGTACTGTGGTTGAGGCCATGTGAAAGCTCCGATGATAGAAGAACTGGGAGTTCTGGTGTCCTGGCCAACATTTCCACCAGAAACAACAGCCCAAACCACTCATTCATCTCACTGCTGATTTTTGGGATCAAGCTGTGTGCAAAATGGCTGCTACATAATAGCAATCATTGCAATTTGAGGTAATTTACTGCACCCGATGAGCTTTGAGACGTGATAAGCTCCTAATATTCTATCCAGTCTGACAGCTCTAGCTTCCCACCAGCTGCTGATACAGATGTTCATTTTAAACTAAAATACAATTTACGCATAAATAGCTCTGAGGTTTTAAAGGCTGGGATTCCATTCTGGAATTTAGATAATGATTGCAAACTGATTTTGACCTTCGCTGGTGCTCTGAAATATCATAGTTTGCAGCTATGTTGTTCTCTCTCTCTCTCCGAGGGATCCAGAAGGTTAATCTTTAGATCAAAAGTTATTTTTCATCTTGTTGTGATGAGATACTCAGACTAAACTCTTTGTAACTGGTGGCCATTTACAGATGTCTGTATTTTTGATTGAATTTTTTGTGTGTCTCACCCTGTCTACACAAGGGGGCAGAAATTCTCTCTCGCCCCAGTTGACGGCGGTAACCTCTCTGGGGCCAGACATTCTGCCCCCTCCCAAAACACACCGCACAACTGCCCCCCCACCCACCACCACCACAAACACCGCACATCTCCTTTTCTCTCCCACCGCTCACGCCACCCAACATAAACACTGCCCATATTGCCCATCCGTCCCCCCCAAAAAAAGCATATCTTCCCCCTCCCCTCCCCCCCTCCAACAAGCATCACATATCTCCCCCACCCCAAAAACAATGCACATCTCCAACCCCACTCCAAAAAAACACCACACATCTCCACCTCCGCCACCTCTCTTTCCCCCCCCCCCCCCCCCCCACCCTCCGTCGATCACGTGATAGCTGAATTAACTGCCTCAACAGTGCATACCCACTTCCTATTGATAATGGGGAATGACGATAAACAAGCAAGATCCTGCCTGGTCTAATCTATTCAAAATCCTGATTTCGAGCCAGGGGTGAGAGTCAATGATCTGCGAGTCAGAACATTATCTGCATTTGTTTGTTGCCTCTTGTTAAAAATGCATTCTCTGGATAACAGCTCCATTAGCAAGGCCATCATTTATTCCCCATGCCTAGTCGTCCTCGAAGTTGGTGCTGAACCGCATCCTTGAACCACTGCAGTCCGTGTAGTGAAGGTATTCCCACAGTGCTGTTAGGGAGGGAGTTCCAGGATTTTGACCCAGCGACGATGAAGGAAGGGCGATTGATTTCCAAGTCAGGGTGGTGCTCCCATGTGCCTGCTGCCCTTGTCATTCTAGGTGGTAGACATTGAACGTTTTGGAGGTGCCGGTGAAGAAGTCTTAGTGAGTTGCTGCAGTGCATCCTGTAGATGGTACACTGCAGCCATGGTTCTGGGCGAGAGGTGCAAATATTTTGCTCAGTTCTCCATGAAGTTGTGTTGTATTTCTGTATGTTGGCTTAAGAAACCTGACCCAGACAAATTTAGTGAGTTGGTCTGACCGCAGGTAAAGGGTCCACAGCCAGATAGGAAATGGAAGACCAACAGGAAGAGCAGTGCAGGGATCCCCTGCAGTCATCCCCCTGCAAAACAGATACACCACTTTGAGTACTGTTGAGGGGGATGACTCATCAGGGGGGAGCAGCAGCAGCCAAGTTCATGGCACCGTGGCTGGCTCTGCTGCACAAGAGGGCAGGAAAAAGAGTGGGAGAGCGATAGGGGATTCAATTGTAAGGGGAATAGATAGGCGTTTCTGCGGCTGCAACCGAGACTCCAGGATGGTATGTTGCCTCCCTGGTGCAAGGGTCAAGGATGTCTTGGAGCGGGTGCAGGACATTCTGAAAAGGGAGGGTGAACAGCCAGTTGTCATGGTGCACATTGGTGCCAATGATATAGGTAAAAAACAGGATGAGGTCCTACGAGACGAGTTTAAGGAGCTAGGAGCTAAATTTAAAAAGTAGGACCTCAAAAGTAGTAATCTTCGGATTGCTACCAGTGCCACGTGCTAGTAAGAGTAGGAATTGCAGGATAGCTCAGATGAATACGTGGCTTGAGCAGTGGTGCAGCAGGGAGGGATTCAAATTCCTGGGGCATTGGAACCGGTTCTGGGGGAGGTGGGACCTGGACAAACCGGACAGTCTGCACCTCGGCAGGACTGGAACCAATGTCCTAGGGGGAGTGTTTGCTCGTGCTGTTAGGAGTTAAACTAATATGGCAGGGGGATGGGAATCAATACTGGGAGACAGAGGGAAACAAAATGGAGACAGAAAAGAGATGAGTAAAAGTGGAGGGCAGAGAAACCCAAGGCAAAAAACAAAAAGGGCCACTTTGCAGCAAAATTCTAAAGGGTCTAAGTGTGTTTAAAAAGGCAAGCCTTGAAGGCTCTGTGCCTCAATGCAAGGAGTATACGGAATAAGGTGGACGAATTAACTCTGCAGATAGCAGTTAATGGATACAATGTGGTTGGCATCACTGAGACATGGCTCCAGGGTGACCAAGGCTGGGAACTCAACATCCAGGGGTATTCAACATTTATGAAGGACAGACAGAAAGGAAAAGGAGGCGGGGTGGCGTTGCTGGTTAAAGAGGAAATTAATGCAATTGTAAGGAAAGACAATAGCTTGGATGATGTGGAATTGGTATGGGTGGAGCTACGGAATATCAAGGGGCAGAAAACATTACTGGGAGTTGTGTACAGACCTCCAACCAGTAGTAGTGATGTTGGGAGGGCATCAAACAGGAAATTAGGGGTGAATGCAATAAAGGTGCAGCAGTTATCATGGGTGACTTTAATATGCACATAGATTGGGCTAACCAGACCGGAAACAATACGGTGGAGGAGGATTTCCTGGAGTGCATAAGGGATGGTTTTCTAGATCAATATGTCGAGGAACCAACTAGGGGGGAGGCCATCTTAGACTGGGTGTTGTGTAATGAGAGAGGATTAATTAGCAATCTCGTTGTGCGAGGCCCCTTGGGGAAGAGTGACCATAATATGGTGGAATTCTACATTAGGATGGAGAATGAAACAATTAATTCAGAGACCATGGTTCAGAACTTAAAGAAGGGTAACTTTGAAGGTATGAGGTGTGAATTGGCTAGGATAGATTGGCGAATGATACTTAAGGGGTTGACTGTGGATGGGCAATGGCAGACATTTAGAGACTGCATGGATGAACTACAACAATTGTACATCCCTGTCTGGCGTAAAAATAAAAAAGGGAAGGTGGCTCAACCGTAGCTATCAAGGGAAATCAGGGATAGTATTAAAGCCAAGGAAGTGGCATACAAATTGGCCAGAAATAGCGGCGAACCTGGGGACTGGAAGAAATTTAGAACTCAGCAGAGGAGGACAAAGGGTTTGATTAGAGCAGGGAAAATAGAGTACGAGAGGAAGCTTGCAGGGAACATTAAAATGGACTGCAAAAGCTTCTATAGATGTGTAAAGAGAAAAAGGTTAGTAAAGACAAACGTAAGACCCTGCAGTCAGAATCAGGGGAAGTCATAACGGGGAACAAAGAAATGGCAGACCAATTGAACAAGTACTTTGGTTCGGTATTCACTAAGGAGGACACAAACAACCTTCCGGATATAAAAGGGGTCAGAGGGTCGAGTAAGAAGGAGGAACTGAGTGAAATCCTTATTAGTCGGGAAATTGTATTGGTGAAATTGATGGGATTGAAGGCCGATAAATCCCCAGGGCCTGATGGTCTGCATCCCAGAGTACTTAAGGAGGTGGCCTTGGAAATAGTGGATGCATTGACAGTCATTTTCCAACATTCCATAGACTCTGGATCAGTTCCGATGGAGTGGAGGGTAGCCAATGTAACCCCACTTTTTAAAAAAAGAAGGGAGAGAGAAAACAAGGAATTATGGACCGGTCAGCCTGACATCGGTAGTGGGTAAAATGATGAAATCAATTATTAAGGATATCATAGCAGCGCATTTGGAAAGAGGTGACATGATGGGTCCAAGTCAGCATGGATTTGTGAAAGGGAAATCATGCTTGACAAATCTTCTGGAATTTTTTGAGGATGTTTCCAGTAGAGTGGACAAGGGAGAACCAGTTGATGTGGTGTATTTGGACTTTCAGAAGGCTTTCGACAAGGTCCCACACAGGAGATTAATGTGCAAAGTTAAAGCACATGGGATTGGGGGTAGTGTACTGACGTGGATTGAGAACTGGTTGTCAGACAGGAAGCAAAGAGTAGGAATAAATGGGTACTTTTCAGAATAGCAGGCAGTGACTAGTGGGGTACCGCAAGGTTCTGTGCTGGGGCCCCAGCTGTTTACATTGTACATTAATGATTTAGACGAGGGGATTAAATGTAGTATCTCCAAATTTGCGGGTGGCAGTGTGAGCTGCGAGGAGGATGCTATGAGGCTGCAGAGTGACTTGGATAGGTTAGGTGAGTGGGCAAATGCATGGCAGATGAAGTATAATGTGAATAAATGTGAGGTTATCCACTTTGGTGGTAAAAACAGAGAGACAGACTATTATCTGAATGGTGACAGATTAGGAAAAGGGGAGGTGCAACGAAACCTAGGTGTCATGGTACATCAGTCATTGAAGGTTGGCATGCAGGTACAGCAGGCGGTTAAGAAAGCCAATGGCATGTTGGCCTTCATAGCGAGGGGATTTGAGTACAGGAGCAGGGAGGTGTTACTACAGTTGTACAGGGCCTTCATGAGGCCACACCTGGAGTATTGTGTACAGTTTTGGTCTCCTAATTTGAGGAATGACATTCTTGCTATTAAGGGAGTGCAGCAAAGGTTCACCAGACTGGATCCCGGGATGGCGGGACTGACATATAAAGAAAGACTGGATCAACTGGGCTTGTATTCACTGGTGTTCAGAAGAATGAGGAGGGATCTCACAGAAACGTTTAAAATTCTGCCGAGTTTAGACAGGTTAACTGCAAGAAGAATGTTCCCAATGTTGGGGAAGTCCAGAACCAGGGGTCACAGTCTAAGGGTAAGGGGTAAGCCATTTAGGACCGAGATGAGGAGAAACTTCTTCACCCAGAGAGTGGTGAACCTGTGGAATTCTCTCCACAGAAAGTTGTTGAGGCCAATTCACTAAATATATTCAAAAAGGAGTTAGATGAAGTCCTTACTACTAGGGGGATCAAGGGGTATGGCGAGAAAGCAGGAATAGAGTACTGAAGTTGCATGTTCAGCCATGAACCCATTGAATGGTGGTGCAGGCTCGAAGGGCCGAATGGCCTACTCCTGCACCTATTTTCTGTGTTTCTATGTAAAACACTAATTCTAGTTGGGCCCCAAGCACTTTTACAATTTTTCAGTTTATCTTTTTCCGCTGGTGGGTGAGTCTAGGATAAAGGAATATAGCCTTGGAATCAGAGCAGGCCATTTCGGAGGGAAGTTGGGAAAGACTTCTTGATGCAAAGGATGGTAGAAGTGTGGAACTCTCCTACAACAAGCAGCAGGTGCTAGCTCAAATAATAACTTTCAGTCTGAGATCGAAGGATTTTACTAGCCATGAGTATTAGGGGTATGGAGCCAAGAGGGGTGGTTGGAGTTATAATACAGGTCAGCCGTAATCTCATTGAATGGAGGAACGGGCTTGAGGGGTTAATGGCCGACTCCTGCTCCTATATTCCTCAATACTTGTGGCTTTTAATTCTTAGACACACGAGTTGTGTTTTTAACAAGATTTTAGAATAATAATTAAACTAACACAGCTGTAGTAATTGAGTAGGGAATTTGGTCTTTTCAGAGGCACACAGCAAATTAATAGTCATCAATATTTTGTTTTTAAAAAGTTGAGATCGCACATTTGATACAAGAGATTTGAGCCTGGCGGCGAACTGGATTGCAAGTGTGCCATCATCTTCAAATTAATGTCTGCTTTAGGATTCCCAATTGTTCCAAGGACATCTAGGTTATTAGAGAAGAAAGAAACTGGTGCAGAGTAAATTTGCCGGAAGGCTTCATTGATTGGTTTCGTTGTTCCCTGAAAATTGCCCCCATCAGCTCGTCTGAAGTCCCTGGTCCGCGAGGCTCCCGCACAATGAATTTGATGGCTCGGTAGTCCTTTTTATGTTGTTGTAATGTTGACTTTGAAAATGGGGGAGATATTCATCATGCACCAGACCTTGAGATTAAATGGTGTGCATGCAGCCAAATTTCGAGTGCAAACTGATTCATGAATGTGTCGCCTTGGCAACAAGACTGATGCTATGTACTTTATGTAATGCTTCTCGCAGTCTGTTCTGATAGTCTTCGATGGTCAAGTATATATGACGAATTATAAAGAAATCTGTTGAAATGTTTGTGAAGGCAATGAAGACATTACTGCAAGAGGCTTGTCACTGTGCAGTCAAAAGGACACTTTAAAAGGATTTGATGCAATCGGTGAAACAGTAGATCAGCATGGAGCAAATTTAATTTGTCATGTTTGCCGATGCGCCGATGTAAAAATTCTCCTGTGGAGCAGTTTGAAAGGTTCTGTTTTTATTGTTCAAATACTGATTGACTACAGTACAAAAGGCAGCGTTCATAGCAGGAAACCTAACTCCTCAAAATATACATGAACTTTCTCTAGTTTTCAAAAATGATAGCTGTGATTATACCAGATTTCTGGGAGTATGTAAAGGATGATTTCCATCAAAAGGCTCAGATGATTTCTGTACCATGTGAATGAAGCTTCAATGGTTTGTAACAACAACTGGAATCCCTGATGAAAGATTACAGTCTTGAAATTGCTTGCCCTCCCCTCTCTTCCTGTATGTTTTTTGTTATGCCCGAGGTGCTTTTCTTGCATTCTCATGTATGCACTCTAGATGCTAATATTTGATCAAGTACAGCACTAATCAACCATTTGTAACTTCGAAATAATATGGAGAAATTGTGGATATCTGTTATTAAACATCTCCCAGGACAAACCCAAGCCGTTGGCAATTTTCAAGGCCCAAGGGTAGGGACTTAAAATGTGTCAGCGGTGGCTCAAGGTTCTGAGTTCATGGCCCACTCCAGGGACGCGAGCACAAAGTCTCGGCTCACAATCTTATGTATTTAACCCTTTGTAACCTGCATGACACCTGACCAGAAGAGGGCCTACCTGTTGGAGTCCCAAGGGATCCCAGCATCCCTTGGGAACACAGTATATAAGCAGGCCACCCACAAAGTATCTGCACTCTGGAGTCTTATTAAAGGAGCCAAGGTCATTGTACACAGTACTCAGTTTTACCCTTTTATTGTGAGTGTATCACACTCCAGTGAGCACTGAGCCAGTGCTGCTTTGTTGGAGGTCCCGTTTCAGATGAACGAATAAGACCCCATTATTTTGAAGAGCAGGCGAGTTCTCCCCGGTGTCCTGGACAATATTTATCCCTCAATCAACATCACCCTTTAAACAAAAAAACCCCAGATGGTCACATTGGTGTTTCTGGGAGCTTTGTGCGTGCTAATTGGCTGCCGTGATTCGCTACACACAACAGTGACCACACTTCAAAGGTTCTGCCTTGCCTGTGAATGCTTTGAGCTGTCCTGAGGTCATGGAAGGCACTATATAACTGCAAGTTTTTCTTTGGGTAAAGTCCATTAAGTAACGGGCATTGAGAAGGAATAAATCAGAATGACAGTCAGGAAGGTAACCTCGGAACTTGCAAGTTCCTGCTCTGTCAGGGTACATCAGTGAAAAGATATTGCATGATGAATGATGCTATATAAAGGCATCAATTGTGTCACCAACCTTACTGCTTCTTACACTCTGTAGAGGCTTGACACATCTGCAAAAATCTGGTTATACAATCCATCCAATCACTTGGTCAATTGCAGAAATAATCCATTTGTATGATTCTTTCAGATTTAAAAAAGAAACTTCTCTGCTGTAAGGTAAAAGCATGCATGCAGTGCTCTACATAAGCGATAAAGATCTTTATATTGCAAAATGTGTTAACTCTGCTTTGCACGCATGATGGGCTCAGCCTAAAATGGCAGCCGGCACAGGAGGAAATAGTCAGCACTGAACCCGGGTGCGTTTGTGTCCAGTGAGGCCTCAGCTGGGATGTGAAGACTGCCCCTGCTCGACTCGTACTCGTGCAGAGTCTGGCGGCTATTATTCAGTCATTGCAACCAGGCTGGGGAAAGATGCTTGCAGACCTGGCCACTGCACTCTGACACCTGCCCCCCCCCGACCCCTCTGATAACTCCTCCAGCTCTTTCCCCTGCCATTGCTCATCCAGTGAACGGTCCCATCTCTGACCTCTCGGGTTTTTCCCCCAACAGACAAGCTGTAAATATAAACATCATCATCATCATAGGCAGTCCCTCGGAATCGAGGAAGACTTGCTTCCACTCCTGAAATGAGTTCTTTGGTGGCTGAACAGCCCAATACGAGAGCCACAGACTTTGTCACAGGTGGGACAGACAGTCGTTGAGAGAACGGGTGGGTGGGACTGGCTTGCTGCACGCTCCTTCTGCCTGCACTTGACCTCTTCGCGCTCTCGCCGTTGAGACGCGAGGTGCTCAGCACCCTCCCGGGTGCACTTTCTCCACCTAGGGCGGTCTTTGGTCAGGGACTCCCAGATGTCAGTGGTGATGTCACACTTTAGCAAGGAAGCTTTGAGCGTGTCCTTGTAATTTTTCCACTGTCTGCCTTTGGCTCGTTTGCCGTGAAGGAGCTCCGCATAGAGCACTTGTCTTGGGAGTCTCGTGTCAGGCATGCGAACTATGTGGCCTGCTCAGCGAAGCTGACCGAGTGTGGTCAGTGCTTCAATGCTGGCGATGTTAGCCTGGACGAGGACACTGATGTTGGTGTGTCTGTCTTCCTAGGGGATTTGCAGGATCTTGTGGAGACATCGTTGGTGATATATCTCTAGCGTCTTCTGTACATCGTCCATGCCTCTGAGCCATACAGGAGGGCGGGTATTACTACAGCCCTGTAGACCATGAGCTTGGTGGTAGATTTGAGGGCCTGGTCTTCGAACACTTTTTCTCAGGCGGCCGAAGGCTGCACTGGAGGTGGTGTTGAATCTCTGCTTCAATGTCTGCTTTTGTTGAATATAAAGATAGTGATGTGCTAAACTGCTGTGCTTTCTTTGCCTCTTAGCCACATAAGGCTGGTTGACTGTTGCTACCTAATCAATGAAAACTAGCATACATCGTCTCTAACCTAAAACACAGGTGGAGCCCATTGTTTTTCTCCTCCATTACTACTACAAAAACAGATTATTTTCTTGAGTTTTTGTTTTGAATTGGGTTCAGAATTTGCAGCGAGGTCACCACTGATGACCAATGTTCCCCCTAATTTGAGTGCGAGGTCCCTTTAACTGGCGGAGTGGCCTAGTTTTGTGCATGCGCGAAATTTCACCTTGTAAAAGCTGGTCCTGGGCTGGGGACCGCCAGACAGCTGTGCGGCGATGCACCTTCGGGAGAACGTTCCGGATAGCTCACTGCCACCCCTTCACCATTTTGAAATGCATACTAAAAGAAAGGACTTGCATTTATATACCTGTAGCGCCTTTCATGACCTCAGGACGTCCCAAAGCACTTTACAGTCAATGGAGTACTTTTTGAAGTGTCGTCACTGTTGTAATGTAGGAAATACGGCAGCCATGTAGTGCACAGCAAGATCCCACAAACAGCAATGAGATATTGACCAGATAATCTGTTTGCGTAACATTGGTTGAGGGAGAGATGTGGGCCAAGCCACCAAGGAGACCTTTCCTGCTCTCCTTGGAATAGTGGGATCTCGGGTGTGAATCCACCCAAGAGAATAGTCTGCACTTCGGTTTAACATGTCTTCTCACCTCCCACAGTGCAGCACTCCCACAGTACTGGGGTGTCAGCCGAGATTATGTGCTGGAGTCCTTGGAGTGGGACTTGAACCCATGACCTTCTGACTCAGAGTGCTACCCACTGAGCCAAGACTGGCAAGAATTGTTAATACTAGTTAGTCTGCAGAACATGCCACAGCTCATTGCAAGAGAGTTGGCAAATGTCTAAAAGTTCTAGCAAGCAATTAAGAAAGCAAATGGTGTGTTGGCCTTTATTACAAGAGGATTTGAGTATAAGAGTAAAGACATCTTAACTGCAATTATATAGGGCCCTGGTGAGACGATGTACAGTTTTGGTCTCTTTACCCAAGGAAGGATATACTTGCCATAGAGGGAGTGCAATAAAGGTTCACTAGACTGATTCTTGGGATGGGGGGTGATTATCCTATGAGGAGAGATTGAGTAGACTAGTCCTATATTTTCTAGAGTTTAGAAGAATGGGAGGTGATCACATTGAAATATACAAAATTCTTACAGGGCTTGACATTGTAGATGCAGGGAGGATGTTTCCTCTGGCTGGGAAGTTTAGAACCAGGGGTCACAGTCTCAGAATAAGGGGTCGGCCATCTAGGACCGAGATGAGGAGAAACTTTTTCACTCAGAAGGTGGTGAATCTTTGGAATTCTCTACCCCGGAGGTCTGTGGAGGTTCAGTCTTTGAGTATATTCAAGACAGAGATTGATAGATTTTGGAACATTAAGGAAATCAAGAGATATGTGGACAGTGCAGGAAAGTGGAGTTAAGGTAGCAGATCAGCCATGATCTTATTGAATGGTGGAGCAGGCTCGAGAGGACAAATGGCCTACTCCTGCTCCTAATTCTTATGTAACAGTCCTAAATGGTGCACCAAAGAAGAATGAGGCTTTCCAATTTGGGGCAATGGGAGTGTCAATGGGAAATAGTCAATAAATTGTGGTAAAGAAAAGCATATTTCTTATGCTTTTGCACAGATGTTTCGATGCAAATGAAGCCAACTTACTCAGATACTGTGACTCCACAGTTGGTTCTATGCACGGTTTACATGTTTGAGATGAATACTGCCTGCTCGTAGACTTTGAGTCCTATTTTGCCTCGTGTAGATGCAGTAATGTCAATTTTAATAACTGATTGATGAACACTTCAAATGGTGCCCATTAATTTACATTTAAAGGTTTTTTTTAAAGTCCGTGTGCAGTTACGAGGTTCAAGGCTCTTGTCTCCCTTGATGGATGGTGGGGCCTGGTTCACACAATATACCTGGAGGCAGCAACCTGAGCTCGCTCTGTTTTATCCTTTTGCCTTTCCTCAGAACCTACAGCAGAAATGTTAATGCCACCCTCCCCTTATCCATCTTCTGGTCAATGTGACTTGAGGGAATTTTTAAGTTGATGGATAGATTATGAATACCCTGTCAGCAGTATGGTTTGTTTTAATGGAGAGAAGAGGAGGGGAGATTGTGTTACAAGTGAACACGCTTGGCAAATTGTCCATAAACGTACCCAAAAAAGAAACTAGGAATGTTTATTTTTTTCTTTAATGGTGCACTGGGAATTGGAGTTTTTGAGCTGATTTAAGCTTGACATTTTTTTAACTCCATTTAAAATGCACAATACAGCAGTTTGATGCATGGCTTTGGTTGTGTTTTTTTTTGCTAATTAGCTGATTTGAAATAAGAGCATACCTTTTACCAACTCATCTTCCCTAATTTCCTCCTACAGTGTCCTGAAGATGGTGGTTCATACTGGGCACGGTGCCATGGTTACCAGTTTCCCTTGCTGTTCTTTGCATAGTTAATGTTGTCAAGCTTAGTTAACTATGGGTGGATTAGACCTGATAGTCTGACCCACTCCTTACCTGATCTTTACCTGTACGCGTTTTTACAGAAGATGCACTGGATATCTGTCCGATGTAGAGCCCTGGTTGATACCTCAGAAGGTTCAGGTAGTGTGTTGGTTAAATATTATTGGACTAGTAACCCAATAGGCCTGGATTAATAATCCAGAGGACAGGAGTTCAATTTGAGAATTTGAATTCCGTTTTTTTTAAAAAGATAGAGGGTTAGAATTTCCTATCAGCCCGCCAGTGCCTGATTGCCACCCAAAAGACCGCTAAGATTGGGAAGATTATCGTCGGCAAAAACATCTCCCAAAGAAATGAGAAAAAAAATCAGTCGGGCGAAAAACATGGCCGTTGCACCCCCAATCTGGGCTAAAAAGTGTAATTAAGTGTAATTGGGCAGTTCATAAACAAAATGAGCGATAAATTTTTTTTAAATCAATAAAAATTTACCCGAGGCTGCGGGTTGGGCCTAGCAGCAGAAAAACAATACAAATAATTTTTCAAAAAACATCGCCTAAAAAAAAAATCAAAAACCTTCCCAAGAACCGTTTAAATTAAATCACCACAACAGATTATTCAAATAATTAATAAAAAACTAGTTACTAACCTTTTTCTTGCAGAGGTACTCGCCTAAAGTCCAGCTCCGCTGATCCTCGTGGGCGCTTTTTTCCCCTACTCGCCTACGGGGCACCGCTGACCCAAATATCTCGCCATGGCGATCTGAGGATGGTGCATGCTGGTGGTCCGCTCCCCAGCGGCACCTCTCAATCTCCGGCGTCACGCAGATAGGGAATTTTCCGCTTAGCGCCCACAATGGCCACTACTGCCCAGAAACTGGGCGGTAAGCCATAAGAAATTCCAGCCCTAGTCTTGCATTTATGTAAGCCCTTTCATGACATCGGACGTCTCAAAGTACTTTACAGCCAATGTAGTGTTTTTGAAGTGTAGTCACTGTTGTAATGTGGGAAATCTGGAAATAAAGTGTCCATGAAGCTGTCAGATTGTCATAAAAACCCAACTGGTTCACCATGTCCTTCAGGGAAGGAAACCTGCTGTCTTTACCTGGTCTGCCTTCCATGTGACTCCAATTCCACTCCAACGTGGTTGACTCTTAACTGCCCTCTGAAGTGGCCTAGTGAGCCCCTCAGGAATTGGCAATAAATGAATTAAAAAAATATTTGTGTAGAATCTCCAAGAGTAAATTTCACTTGCAAGCACCAGATGTGCTTGTACTGTGTGTACCATTTCTACAGATGTATCAACATTAAACTGGTTAATGTGTGAAAATAGCATACACAGGAATGTCGTACATGGCCATTAAATGTTTGTATGTGGTCAGAAGTTCCATTGTTTTATTTGTTCTCCGCTGCCACCGTGACTTGAGATAAGCCATCTTGGCACAGTTCAGGGGTCATTCCCAGCCCTTCCTGGCCGAATGGTTCGGTACCCGGCCACGTAGTATATTCACCCATTGAGCCGAGAATTCCAGATCAGATCGATGCTTTCGGGATTAAAAACAGAAAATGCTGGAAATACTCAACAGGTCAGGCAGCATCAGTGGAGAGAGAAACAGCGTTAACATTTCAGGTTGCTGACCTTTCATCAGAACTGGCAAAGATTAGAGATGTCACTGGTTTTAAGTAAGTGCAGAGGCAGGGAAAGGGAGGAGCAATAAAGACGAACAAGTTAAAAGAGAAAAATGGAAATCTTGTCTGAGAGAAGAGCAGAACTTCTTCAAGGTGGGCACTCCTGGCAGAGAAGTAGCACTGAATTAAACACCAAGACAACGCAAAATACTGCGGATGCTGGAAGTCTGAAATAAAAATCAGAAACTGCTGGAAACACTGCAGGTCAGGCAGCATCTATAGAGAGACAAACAGTTAATGTTTCAGGTCTGGCTATGACCTCTACGAGATGAACTGTGATATCTCCAAGATTTTAATGTTTTAAACAATAAAATTGCACTCGCGAGGATGTTTTCAAGGTTGATGATTAAGGAGGTGTTTTCTATAATGATTTATGTGCACTGGAAGTGGTATAATTGTGTTTTTAACATTATCTACCAGTGTGTGTGAAACTGTTTTCTGATTTATATATTAATTCACTTGAGAGAACATACCCCATGGTGAATAGTGCATGTTGTGGCAATCTGTTAATAAAGTAACACTAGTTTGTGATATTCAAATTGTTCCTTTGCGACACCAAAACATTTTTCTTTACCCTAAAAATGATTGAGTGGCATTGGCAGGTGCATCCTTGCTGCATGTCTATGATACTCTATTTTAATATCGGTGCAATATCATTTATTTTTAAAAGGTTAGCATACACTTGCCTCCCAAAAAAACACAAGTGGGTATGCTTGGTTACCCGACACTACACCCCTGCCACTTTGACCTTGAGAGAGGAGTGTGAGTCGGGATAAACTCCATGCCCATTTGAATGGTCCCACAGAAAACCAAGTCTTGGTTTAACAGTTCGTCTGAAGAACAGCCCTGGCAATAACTTCTGTGCTTAAGTCCCACTCCAGGGACTTGAGCACAGAATTCTCGGCTGGCACTCCAGTACAGTGCTGAGGGAGTGCTGCACTGTCGGAGGTGCCGTCTTTCGGAAGAGACGTTAAACCGAAGCCCCATCGGCGGGCTCAGGTGGACGATCCCACGGCACTATTTCGAAGCAGAGCAGGGGAGTTATCCCCAGTGTCCTGGCCAATATTTATCCCTCAACCAACATAACAAAAAAACAGATTATCTGGCCATTATCACATTGCTGTTTGTGGGAGCTTGCTGTGCGAAAATTGGCTGCACGTTTCCCACATTATAACAGTGACTACACTTCAAAAGTACTCATTGGCTGTAAAGCGCTTTGGGATGTCTGGTGGTTACATATAAATGTAAGTTTTTTTTCTTTAACAATGCAGAGCTCCCTCAGTACTGCCCTAGAATATCGGCCGAGGTTATAGGGAGCTTGGAACCACAACCTTCTGATTCAGAAACTAGAGAGCTACCAATTGAGGCAAAGCAGCTCTGCCACTCGTTTTGTGGATGTTGGTATCATGGATGGTAATGGTCATAGAGAGGCTGATGGCTTCCTCGTGGTTAATGGTTGTTGCTTCCTGGAGGACAACATAAAAAGAGTAAATGCTGGAAATACTCAGCAGGTCAGGCAGCATCTGTGAAGAGAGAAACCAAGGTAACGTGTCAGGTTGGTGACCTTTTTGTCAGAACTGTTCTGACGCAAAGGTCATCGATCTGAAAAGTTAACTGTTTTTAACTCAGCATTTAAATTTCAGATTTCCAGCATCCGCAGTATTTTGCTTTTAATAAAAAAGATATTTAAAATGACTTGACTAAACCCAGTTTAGTTGGAGGTCACACACATTGGCCTTTCAGAGGGCAGATGAATAAGGATACAGTCTCTGGGCTATATGCGAGTGTAAGTTTATATCTGTATTGTGCAAATGAGCAGGGATCACTGGGCCTGATAGATGAGTAGTCACTACTCATGATGTTAACATTGGACTTTGATGTCTACAAATCCAAACAGTAAAAGGTAACCCAATACTTTACTTCAGTAGTTTGTCGTTTTAAGTTTAGAAACTTGTAATCGATGCTGTAAAACTGAGAATGTAAGGATATTTCATGTTGTTTCATAAAGTTTTGCCATGTGCGACCTTTATTGCAATCTCTATTGTTGCTATGGTAACCTTGATTAGCGTAAAGCTGAGCTGTTCAAATTTGGAGTCGCAGCTTGAGAGCAGGAGAAGTTGGAGCGGAAAAGCTTTTGCGAGATATTTTGAGTTAATGCACCTATCTATATTTTATGATAAATACAACGGATTCCTGTAAGACTGATCCTTGGAATTTGCTTCAATAAGAAATTGATTAGTCAATTTGCCATAAAGTTAAAAGAACCTTGGCAGGGGTTGGACTGATTGTAAGTTCTTGTAATCTTCATTGACTGTACATCTTAGAATACTTAGAGGTGACAATCCAAAGATTCAATCCCGATCCCTATTGGCTAACAGCGAGGCTCCCCAGACTATTGAACACCTGTTGCCGTGGTGAGCTTTGAATCCATAACCTCTAGGCTTATTAGACTAGCACTATAAACATCCCAGTTCTGCATTGCTGTTTGTGGCAGCTTGCTGTGCACAAATTGGCTGCTGCGTTTCCTAAATTACAACAGTGACTACGCTTCAAAAGTACTTCATTGGCTGTAAAGCGTTTTGGGACGTCCTGAGGTCGTTAAAGGCGCTATATAAATGCAAGTTATTTACTCAGAACGAGATCTCAGTCAAATCCCGAATTCAGAGTGGCTGAAATTACATTAATTGGCAAATAGATGATTTGCCCCCAATACTAGAGTAAAAGAAAGAACTTGTATTTATATAGTACCTTTCACGACCTCATGATGTCCCACAGCACTTTACAGCCAATTAGAAACTTTTGAAGCATAGTCACTGTTGTAATGTAGGAAATGTGACAATTTGCGCACAACAAGGTCCCATAAACAGCAGTGAAATAATGATCAGATAATCTGTTTTTAGTGATGCTGATCGAGGAATTGGTCAGGACACTGGGAAGAACTCTTCCTTGGGGGGAAAAATACCACGGGATCATATACATCCAACTGAGAGGATAGACAGAGCTCAGTTTAATGTCTCATTGGAAAAATGGCACCTCCAACAGTGCAGTGCTTGACTACAGTGTTGGCTTCGACTTTGTGTTGGAAGTGTCTGGAGTGGGACTTGAACCTACAAGCTTTCGACTCTGGGGCAAGTGTGCCACCAACTGTGAGCCATGGCTGTCACTTGGAGAAGTAACTGGAGACAGATAATGAGGGAGACAAATTAGCAACTTGCATGGAGCTCTTGATGTTACGTTCAGTGAACGTAATGAGTCTGTAAAGCAATTCATTGTTAGCTCACGCAGGACTGATGAGTAGAATGAGACTCCACGTGCTGTAATCTGCAGTGGAACAGGTCTCGGTGCAAGTCTCCAGGAATGAGTTTTAGTATAAGGTTCCAGACTGGGAAAAACATTGTTGAAGGGGTTCATGTTGGCAGTTTAACACCCTATAAACACAATCTCCTTTGTAAATTGGGTGTTCGAAAGTGTTTCTTTACAGTGGTCCATTTGCCCATTTCGAGCTGTTATTTGTGATCCCATGATCTGGCTGCTGCTGACGCCAGTATTGGAGGATAGGGCCAAGTCATCACCTGTACTGAACAACCATTCAGGCAGTACACCTTTGGTAGTTATATAATCTCTTGAAATAGTGGTGTGGAGCATACAAAAAGGCTCAAACACAAGAGCCGCACATTAAATATCTGCTATACCGACCGTGTGGCTGTATTAGAGTGGACCAACCTGTTAAGTGTTGAAGGAAGGAATCCTGACTGGATTTCTGGGTTTTGCCACTGCCACATCAGAACTTGAGTAGGCCATTCAGTTCCTCGAGCCTGTTCCGCCATTCAATTCGATAATGGCTGATCTGTACCTTAACTCCATCTACAGCCCCAGTCTTTTCTGCAGGAGGCTTGTATAATCATCTTTCACCATTCCACTCCCACCAACATCAAATCCTCTGTGAACGATGTTTGCAAGCACGTCGTGGGTGAGGCTTCCCGCCCGGCCCATCACAATGAGCGCTCGACCATCAGACTACTGTGACACAACTGTTGGCCAAGCACATTGAGTTTGAAGGGACAGAGGCTGCGACCAAGTACACCAGCTCCAAGTGAAACTCCACAATGTACTGAAACAAATACACTATTTCCTCTCCAATTTCAGATATTGTACTTCCCAACCTCATCATTTCTATCTGTTGTTATAACCCAGGGCTGTGCTGCTTATTCCAATGTTTGCTTCACTGTCTGGGTGTATTAGAATGTCAAGACCTTGAGGAGATTTATTAGGCTCAATTTTGCCCAGGTCTGTTTTTTGGCATATTGCCAGAGTTACGCCCGTTTTTCTAGGCCAGAAATGCGGCAAAAATATTTGTCCAAAGTTCCCCACTCTATTTTTCAAATTTGGCACCACGCAGCGTGTCCAGTCGCCTCGGGGGGGCGGGGCGTGGGGGGGAAGAGAGATGGAGCCTGCTGGTTGTGCCGAAAAAATAATGCTGCACTTTCTGCGCATGCGCGAAAAAAAGGGCGTTTTTGACGTGATCCCAATGGGCGCGCATGCGCAGTACAGCTCCCGGTCTGCAATCGGCTATTTGTGTGTGTGAGAACATTGGAAAAATCGGAGCTGCAATACAAGATGCAACGCAGTGCAAGGACCAAGAATTTTTTTACAGGATGAAGTGGAGGCACTAGTTACTGTGATTGAGGCCAGATGGCAGGAGCTGGATACTAGCAGAGGTCACATAAAAGTTCCACATGAAGAAACGCTGGAATCAAGTTACAGAAGATCACTGTGCAATGGTGACCACCACAAGATCTGGAGGCCAGTGTAAAAAGAAGTGGCAGGACCTTGGTCAAGTCGTTAGTGTAAGTAATATTTTCATTTAATCAATGGAATTGCAATTGTAAATGTGACCAGCTGTATATGTCCCACCCAGCAGAAAGACACCCTCTCTAAAAAGTTGCTTTTTCATCTTTGCAGAGGAAGGTGGCACATAACAAAAGGGAAAGAACTCGAACAAAAGGAGGCCCAGCAATCTGCACCCACTGACACCCTTGGAAGAGAGGGTCGCTGCTTTAATGGGCCCTGCCTGGAGAAAAGCAACCACCACTGCACAAGCTGGGCCCATACTCAAGGGAGAGGGTAAGTCCTGCAAATTCCACAGTCTGGCTTTGCTAAATGTTAAGTACTGCGCGGGCTCGCTATGCTTCAATTCCTGGGAATGTCTCCATCAGCTACGCTTCGGTTGATGCAATGTGCTATCATTCATCATGGTCCTTCAAATCAGCCTTCTGCCTACGCTGTGTGAGCCTGCTCATGCCACCCACCCTGCCCCCTCCTCTGCTGCTAACCATTTGTCTGTTCTGTTATATTTTGCAGAACTTGAGGCTAACCCTGACGATGCAGAAGATGATTCCGACGAGGACCAGCCTGAAGAGAACATCTTCCAATCCCACCCTCCAGACCAAGAGCATGGGGTGAGGGGGAGGGGCTGGAGATGGATACTGACTTGGAGGAGGTGCAGGTGCTGCCCATTGAGGTGCCAGCCCCTTCCATGACTGGTGGTTTGAGTGTTGGTGGGACATTCCAGGTTTCCTTCTGCCCGAGGCTGCGGGTCCCAGTTGTGTGGTCCAGCGAGGCACACCCAGGACCCCAGCTTCCGAGGCTGAGGGTCCCAGTGGTGGGGTGCGCGCCGCACCCGTGGGGCGGAGAGGAAGGAGAGCTCAACCGCACTTTCCTGAGGTGCAGGATGTAATAGATGTGCTTCAGATGATGGCAATGAGTGGGGAGTGCATTGACCTTGCACGATCACTCCTGGACACCATCAGTGGGGTGGGTGATGAGATAGCGGGAGAACTAACAGCAATCTCATAAGAAATGGGAATGATGTCCGGGACCATGAGTGAGGGAATATCTGTCAGCTGAAACCATGTCAGTGCGCATGAGGGACAGCATGTTGGAGTTAGCTCCTGCAATAAGAGAACACGCCCGTGCCCATTGACAGAATCAACTGCCACTCCCACTCCAATCCAGCCTCCTGAAGAGCCCCAAGCCGGGCCCTCCACATTGTCGCCTGCCCCCCTCAACAGGTGCGCACTACCCGAGATGTTCGAAAGAATAAGCTTGGTACCAACTCCAGAAACACTGTGCCACTGCCTGCGGGCAGGGGTGGTGGAGTGTCCAAGAACAAGCCTGGCAGGCGGTCTTCGAAATAAGATGGAGGAGAGATGGGTGCAGCCTTTCTGTGCTGTTATTGTTACTGTTGTAATTGTTCTCAAATTAAAAGTTTTTTGTAAGTTATGTAAATTTATAAGTTTAAAAGTTTTTAAGTGATCTTAGATTTTGTAAGTGATCGTAACTGAAAACTTTAAAGTTTGATACAAGAATAATTTTATTTAAGTTGAGTACAAAACTGTTAAACTTTTTGAATAAAATATATTTAACATTAAAACTGAATCATTTCCATCATTTGTTCCATTAACACAACACAACATTACGGAACAGGTCCAAACAGTAACCGTGGTCCATTTGGAATAGTTGCCACTGAGCCTTCAGGCAGCAAAGCGTTCACGGATGAGCTGCTGGCGCAAGGCTCGAGCAATCGTTAAAGGGGCATGATGCCCGTCCTCCTCCGCTGTCGTGCTCCGGGTTCAGGTACTTGCATGGCTTCCTCATCTTCCTTCTCCTTCTGCTTGTCATCTGCATCATTATCATCAGCCACTCCCGCCTCAGGTGGGTCTCCTACTACCAGCTGCTGCTACCTCATAATGGCTGAGTTATGCAGCATGCAGCACACAACAGTAAACTGACTGACCAATCTCTGGGGAGTATAGCAAGTAGCCTCCGGAATGGTCCAGGCATCACAAGTGCTGTTTCGTGATGCCAATGACCCTCTCTATGATGCTGCACATCGCAATGTGCGACATGTTGTATTCCCGGTCAGCTTCCATCCGGGTTACGTGTAGGGGCGTCGTGAGTCAGGTGGCGAGGCCGTACCCTTTGTCTCCCAGTAGCCAGCTCTGCCCTTCTGGCTGCTGCTGAAACATGGCAAATATAGCGCGCTCGTGTAGGATGAACGCATCATGGGTGCTCCCAGGGTACCTTGCATCGACTGACATGATGCGATGCATGTCGTCACACACGAGCTGTACATTAATGGAGTGGAAGCCATGTACCTTTGGGAAGCCAGCGATCCTGGAGAAGCCCACAGCCCTGTCACGCATTGCCTGGGCGGTCATGGGGAACTTTATGTAGTCATTCCTCCGAGCATATAGTGCAGCTGTCACCTGGCGACATGTATTGCATGAAATTAGGGATGCGTGCAATAAAGGTGCAGCAGTTATAATGGGTGACTTTAATATGCACATAGATTGGGTTAACCAAACTGGAAGCAATACGGTAGAGGAGGATTTCCTGGAGTGCATAAGGGATGGTTTTTTAGACCAATATGTCGAGGAACCAACTAGGGGGGAGGCCATCTTAGACTGGGTGTTGTGTAATGAGAGAGGATTACTTAGCAATCTCGTTGTGCGAGGCCCCTTGGGGAAGAGTGACCATAATATGGTGGAATTCTGCATTAGGATGGAGAATGAAACAGTTAATTCAGAGACCATGGTTCAGAACTTAAAGAAGGGTAACTTTGAAGGTATGAGGCGTGAATTGGCTAGGATAGATTGGCGAATGATACTGAAGGGGTTGACTGTGGATGGGCAATGGCAGACATTTAGAGACCGCATGGATGAACTACAACAATTGTACATTCCTGTCTGTCGTAAAAATAAAAAAGGGAAGGTGGCTCAACCGTGGCTATCAAGGGAAATCAGGGATAGCATTAAAGCCAAGGAAGTGGCATACAAATTGGCCATAAATAGCAGAGAACCCGGGGACTGGGAGAAATTTAGAACTCAGCAGAGGAGGACAAAGGGTTTGATTAGGGCAGGGAAAATGGAGTATGAGAAGAAGCTTGCAGGGAACATTAAGACGGATTGCAAAAGTTTCTATAGATATGTAAAGAGAAAAAGGTTAGTAAAGACAAACATAGGTCCCCTGCAGTCAGAATCAGGGGAAGTCATAACTGGGAACAAAGAAATGGCGGACCAATTGAACAAGTACTTTGGTTCGGTATTCACTGAGGAGGACACAAACAACCTTCCGGATATAAAAGGGGTCGGAGGGTCTAGTAAGGAGGAGGAACTGAGGGAAATCCTTATTAGTCGGGAAATTGTGTTGGGGAAATTGATGGGATTGAAGGCCGATAAATCCCCAGGGCCTGATGGACTGCATCCCAGAGTACTTAAGGAGGTGGCCTTGGAAATAGCGGATGCATTGACAGTCATTTTCCAACATTCCATTGACTCTGGATCAGTTCCTATGGAGTGGAGGGTAGCCAATGTAACCCCACTTTTTAAAAAAGGAGGGAGAGAGAAAACAGGGAATTACGGACCGGTCAGCCTGACATCGGTAGTGGGTAAAATGATGGAATCAATTATTAAGGATGTCATAGCAGTGCATTTGGAAAGAGGTAATATGATAGGTCCAAGTCAGCATGGATTTGTGAAAGGGAAATCATGCTTGACAAATCTTCTGGAATTTTTTGAGGATGTTTCCAGTAGAGTAGACAAGGGAGAACCAGTTGATGTGGTATATTTGGACTTTCAGAAGGCTTTCGACAAGGTCCCACACAAGAGATTAATGTGCAAAGTTAAAGCACATGGGATTGGGGGTAGTGTGCTGACATGGATTGAGAACTGGTTGTCAGACAGGAAGCAAAGAGTAGGAGTAAATGGGGACTTTTCAGAATGGCAGGCAGTGACTAGTGGGGTACCGCAAGGTTCTGTGCTGGGGCCCCAGCTGTTTACACTGTACATTAATGATTTAGACGAGGGGATTAAATGTAGTATCTCCAAATTTGCGGATGACACTAAGTTGGGTGGCAGTGTGAGCTGCAAGGAGGATTCTATGAGGCTGCAGAGCGACTTGGATAGGTTAGGTGAGTGGGCAAATGCATGGCAGATGAAGTATAATGTGGATAAATGTGAGGTTATCCACTTTGGTGGTAAAAACAGAGAGACAGACTATTATCTGAATGGTGACAGATTAGGAAAAGGGCAGGTGCAAAGAGACCTGGGTGTCATGGTACATCAGTCATTGAAGGTTGGCATGCAGGTACAGCAGGCGGTTAAGAAAGCAAATGGCATGTTGGCCTTCATAACGAGGGGATTTGAGTACAAGGGCAGGGAGGTGTTGCTACAATTGTACAGGGCCTTGGTGAGGCCACACCTGGAGTATTGTGTACAGTTTTGGTCTCCTAACCTGAGGAAGGACATTCTTGCTATTGAGGGAGTGCAGCGAAGGTTCACCAGACTGATTCCCGGGATGGCGGGACTGACCTATCAAGAAAGACTGGATCAACTGGGCTTGTATTCACTGGAGTTCAGAAGAATGAGAGGGGACCTCATAGAAACGTTTAAAATTCTGACGGGTTTAGACAGGTTAGATGCAGGAAGAATGTTCCCAATGTTGGGGAAGTCCAGAACCAGGGGACACAGTCTAAGGATAAGGGGGAAGCCATTTAGGACCGAGATGAGGAGGAATTTCTTCACCCAGAGAGTGGTGAACCTGTGGAATTCTCTACCACAGAAAGTTGTTGAGGCCAATTCATTAAATATATTCAAAAAAGAGTTAGATGAAGTCCTTACTACTAGGGGAATCAAGGGGTATGGTGAGAAAGCAGGAATGGGGTACTGAAGTTGCATGTTCAGCCATGAACTCATTGAATGGCGGTGCAGGCTAGAAGGGCCGAATGGCCTACTCCTGCACCTATTTTCTATGTTTCTATGTTGAGAGATGACTCATACATCCCCAGTTGTAGCTTGAAACGATCCGGAGGTATAGGATGAAAGTGCTAACCTTCGCTTCAACTAACAAAACGGTACTCTTGATGCTTCTAGGTTGCAGGTCTGCTTTCACCAACTCTCAGATCTGAGTTACAACTTATTTGCGGAAACACAGCCTTCTGACACAGTCTGAATCACTCCGGTGCAGGTACGAATGCCTGTCTCGATATACCCGAGCTGGGTAAGGCCTCCTGCCCAGCACCCTACGGGCTCTGAGGTTCCTCATGCGATGACATCGAACCATTTGTCGTCTCTGCAGCACCGAAGGTTCGCACAAAGTATGACGTCGTCAGTATTGCCCTCATGGTTAAATTTTACCTTTGCAGAAGCTCAGAACGGCAGAAAGGCAGGCAGGACAAGGTTCTTTATTGTCTCTCCCCAAGTTCTGTATGAACCGCACCCAGGTCTCTGCAGTCTTGTGACTTGAGCCCATTAGAGTGGTGCCAGGGATAAGGCACTTCAGTTATACGGAGAGTCTCAAGAAGCCGGGATTGTTCTCTGAGCAGAGAAGGTTAAGGGATGATTTAATAGAGATGTTAAAAATCATGAGAGCTTTTGATGGAATAGCTCAGGAGAAACTGCTTCCACTTGCAGGAGGGATGGTAACCAGAGGGCATGGATTGAAGGTAATTGCCAAAAGAACTTGGGAAGATGAGAACAGGTGTTTTAGGTACAAAACAAAGTTATCAATTACATTCGCAAGTGCCCCTGATGGTTCATTTTGATGAATTCTCTGCCCAGTGTGGCACTGAATTAGGATCAGGAAGGTCCCACGTTCAATTCTAAATCTGTATTGAGTCAGGGTGGTGAGTGGGTGGGGGCTACCATTGTCTTCAGCAGGCCTCGGCTGAGGAAGAACATTGTTTATCCAGTATTTCTGTCTCTGACCGCTGTCAGGTGACCGAGCCTAACCAGAAAGTGAATATGTGCGCAAGGGGGAGATTTTTGAGGCCAATAAGACGGTAGCAACTTGAAAATGGAGAGGAATGGATTAGCGCCCTGTTCCTGCTGATGGTGTAGCCATCCCCTGTTTCCCCAGGGCCCACATTATCTCAAGGGGGTTGGAATTCAAAAGTGAGGAAATGATGAATATTGCAGAGCTCAAGTCAGACCCCATATTTTTTCTATTAATTCACGAGATGTGGGCATCGCTGGAAAGGCCGGCATTTATTGCCCATTCCTTGTTGCCATTGAGACGGTGGTGATGAGCCACCTTCTTGAACCGCTGCAGTCCACATGATGAAGGTGTCGTTGGGTAGGGGATTCCAGGATTTTGACCCAGCGACAATGAAGGAATGGCGATATATTTCCAAGTCAGGATGGTGTGTGACCTGGAGGGGAACGTGGAGGTGATGGTGGTCCCATGCGCCAGCTGGTCATGGGTTTGGGAGGTGCTGTCGAAGAAGCCTTGGCAAGTTGCTGCAGTGAATCTTATAGATGGTACACACTGCAGCCACGGAACATCAATGGTGGAAGATCTGTGCTCAATTCCAAATCTGTGTTGCGTTGATGGAGGGAGTGCATTAAGTTTTGGACACCAAACGGCAGGCAAGATGTTATTGGCCTTTGGAGAGGGTACAGCACAGATTCCCCAGGCGATATCCGAGCTTAAAAGGTTAACTTGTATAAACTTGGCTCATGTTCCCTTGAGTTTAGATGGTTGAGGAGTAATCTAATCAAAGTGCTTAACATAAAGGGATTCGATAGGGTAGAGAGAGTGAAACTATTTCCTCTGGTGGGGAATTCAGCACAAGGAGGCATAACCTTAAAATGTGAGTGAAACCATTCGGGAGTGAAGTTAGAAAGCACTTTATCATTGAAAGGGTCGTGGGAAAACTGGAACTCTCCACCAAATGGCTATCATCATCATAGGCAGTCCCTTGGAATCGAGGAAGACTCGCTTCCACTCTTGAAGTGAGTTGGTGGCTGAACAGTCCAATACGAGAGCCACAGACCCTGTCACAGGTGGGACAGATATTGGTCAAGGGAAGGGGTGAGTGGGGCTGGTTTGCGGCATGCTCCTTCCGCTACCTGCGCTTGACCTCTTCACGCTCTCGGCGTTGAGACTCGAAGTGCTCAACGTCCTCCCGGATGCACCTAGGGCGGTCTTCGGCCAGGGACTCCCAGGTGTCAGTGGTGATGTCGCACTTTTATCAGGGAGGCTTTGAGGGTGTCCTTGGCTATGGATGCTGAGGGTAAATTGAAATTTTCAAGACTGAGATCAATAGATTTTTGTTGGGTAAGAGTATCGAGGGATATGATGCAAAGGCGGGTAAATGGAGTTGAATGGTGGAACGGACTTGAGGGGCTGAATGGTCTATTCCTTTTCCACCACTAATAATCGAAACTTGGCGGAGTAACTATATATTGAGGAAGGTGAAAGCTTGTGGCAACAGGTTTTGAGCCTTTGAGAGTCTTTGGTTCTCGATTGAGGATATGAAACACGTACCTCTGAAATGTCCCAGGGTATTTCTAGTAAACTGAGAGAATAGAAAAAAGAATGGAGCGTAATTAATGAGCTGAAAATCTCAGTCTGGCATGACAGGGTGTACTTATTGTCCATGTGTTCAGAAACAGGGTACTAATTATCAGTGTAAAGCTACCTTGGCCATTACATCGTTTCACAGAAGCATAATATGCAGTACTGACGGAACTAGAACTGTTCCATTCCCTTTCTAATAGATACTCAATATGTGGGCTGTCTTATGACACCACAATTGTCACATCTTTGCCCATATCCTCTCTGTGCTGTTTCTCTATCTGGTCTCTCTTCTACGGCTATCATTATGGTCTCTTCTGTAGAATAAGGACACAGAGAATTTCGCATATGGCAGATACCGAAAACTGAGACCGTTCCTGAGAACTGATCAGAATTGTTGCAAAATCTATTCATAGAACAGAGAGTAAAAATCTCAGTTTGCACTAATGAAAAATTCATGGTGGAAAAATGAATTCCTGCAGAGGCAGTGGTGACATCTGATGAAAGGTTTAGCTACCATTAGGTGTGCAAAGCTGAATGTTTCTGCATTTGGTTGAAATGATTCTGAAATTGGCTGGCAGGTATGGACACAGCAAGTATGATATTTTTAAACCCCTCCCATTTTACCTGATTCTTCTTAGCTTCCCCCGACTATACAGACCATTGACTGACCTGAGAGCGCAATTGGTTCGTAGCCCCCGAACATTTCTACTTTCAGCTGATTCAAAATGGCTGGTGCGCTGATTGATTATCTCTTTGCAACTTTGTATCAAGATTGAAACTCAGGCTCACTCATTCCCGCCCTCCGCATTCCCGCCCTCCGCATAACCCGCCCTCCCTCGCGCCGTCGCCCTCGCGCCCGCTCCCTCCCTCGCCCTCTCATCCCCTGTCATAGGGCTCAATTTTCCTGAGTCATTTGCGCCAGTTTTTTGGTGTATTTCTTTTTTCAAATATTTCCTGTCAACGTAGTAAATGGAAGTTTGTTATTTCAGAAGTTTTCTTTTTTTTACTCTCACGAACGTCTTGAAGCAGGGCTGGCGGGTTGTAGCTTTGGCTGGCAGAATCGCCCCTGCGCCCGGACACAGGCTCGGGGCTCGGCTGGAAAACAAGCCCGGGAAGAGAGAAAGAGAGAGGTGCCAGTTGGAAGGCCTATGCACTGAGCCCAGGGAGTGAGGTGCCGATCGGAAGGTTTCTGAAGACTGCAATGAGCAGGGAGTGGAGAGAGAGAGAAGTGGAGAAGTCACAAGACTGCAATTAGTTAACAGGGGGGGAGGGGGGGGGGGGGGGGTTGGGGGAGAGAGAGAAGTCAGAAGACTTTGGGTGTGGTCCATCCCCATCCATACAGACCTTGGGGAGGGAGAACTGTGAACCTGTTCTGCCTGCTTTCCTGCCATTTTGAGCTTCTTTCAAAGGTAAAATATGGGGGCAATACTGACAATGCCATACCTTGTGCGAGCTTTCTACATCATGGTGCTACGTAGGAGACAATTAATTCGACATTATCACATCTGAAGCATCAGAGCCTGTAGGGTGCGGGACAGGAGGCCTTACCCACATCGGGTATATTGAGACAGGCGTTCGTACCTCCACCTGAGTGATAGAGTGTGTCAGAAGGCTGTGTTTCCACAAAGAAGTTGTAACTGGGATCTGAGAGTTGGTGGAAGCAGACTTGCAACCTAAAAGTGTCAGGAGGACTGCTTTGTCAGTTGAAGTGAAGGTTACAGCTTCAGTTTCATTCTATGCCTCCGGCTTGTTTCAAGCTACAACTGGGGATGTGTGCACCACCTCTCAACATGCAACACATGTCTGCATTCGGCAGGTGACTGCTGCACTGTGTGCGCAGAGGAATTACTTCATAAAGTTCCCCATGACTGCCCAGGCAATGCGTGACAGGGCTGTGGGCTTCTCCAGGATTGCTGGCTTCCCAAAGGTACAGGGCTGCATTGATTGTACCAATATTGTCTTGCGAGCACCTTTTTGGAGGATTCCGAGATGTACAGGAACAGAAAAGGCTTCATGAATGTGCAGCTCGTGTGTGATGACATGCATCGTATCATGTCAGTCGGTGCAAGATACTCTGGGAGCACCCATGATGCGTTCATACTACGCGACAGCATTATATCTGCCATGTTTCAGCAGCAGCCAGAAGGGCAGAGCTGGCTACTGGGAGACAAAGGGTACGGCCTCGCCACCTGGCTCATGACGCCCCTACGCGTAACCCGGACGGAAGCTGACCATCGATATAACATGTCGCACATTGCTGCTGATGATGAGGAAGGTGCAGACGACGAGCAGGAGGATGACAACTAGGATGAGGAAGCCATGTAAGTGCCTGAGGCTGGAGCACGACAGTGGAGGAGGGCAAGCCTTTTGTGTCCCTTTAACGATTGCTCAAGCCTTGCGCCAGCAGCTCATCCGTGAACGCTTTGCTGCCTGAAGGCTCAGTGACAACTATTCCAAATGGACCATGTTTACTGTTTGGAGCTGTTCCATAATGCTTTGTGTTGTGTTGTGTTAATGGAACAAATAATGGAAATGATTCTTCTTGAGTTCCAAAAGTTGTTAAGACCGGAACAAATAATGGAACATGATTCAGTTTTATTGTAAAATATATTTTATTCAAAAGTTTAACAAACCGTTCTTTGTACTTAACTTAACTTTTTAATAAAATTATTCTTGAATCAAACTTTAAGATCACTCTAAGATAACTTAACTATAAGATCACTTACAAACTTTTAAATTTACAATACAAAAAACTTTTAATTTGAGAACAGTTACAACAGTAACAACAATAACAGCAAAGAAAGGCTGCACCCATCTCTCCTCCACCTTATTCGAAGACCACTTGCTGTGCTTGGTCTTGAACATTCCTCCACCCCTGCCTGCAGGTGGTGGCAATGTTTCTGGGATTGGTACCAAGCTTATTCTTTCTAAGATCTCGGGAAGTGCGCACCTGTTTGGGGGGGCGGGGGGTTGCCAGGTGGCAAGTTGGAGGGCCTGACTTTGGGCTCTTCGGAGGCTGGTGTGGGGATTGGAGTGGGAGCGGCAGTTCATTCTGTCAATGGGCGCGGGGTCTGGGCGTGTTCCTTTATTGCAGCAACTAACTCCAACATGCCGTCCCTCTAGTGCCCTGACGGCGTCTCCATGACCGGCAACGTTCCCTCCCTCATGCTCAGTGACAGTGTTTGCACTATCTCTGACATTCCCTCCCTGATGGTCATTGACAGTGCATCAGCTACTTGTGACATTCCCTCCCTCATGGTCTCTATTCCCTCACTGATGGTCCCGGACATTGTTTTCCATTTCTCGTGTCATTACTGTTATTTCTCCCGACAGTCCCGCTATCTCATCACTCGCCTCACTGATGGCGCCCAGGAGTGATCAGGTAAGGTCAATGCTCTCCGCACTCAATTACATCAGCTGAACCACATCTATTAGATCCTGCACCTCAGGAGAGTGCGGGTTGTGCTCTCCTTCCCCTTTGCCCCACAGGTGTGCCTCGCTGCGCCCCACAGGTGTGCTTCGCTGCGCCCCACCACTGGGACCCGCAGCCTTGGAAGGTGGGAAACCACGGGATGTCCCACCACCACTACAACCACTAGTCATGAAAGGGATTGTCACCGCAATGAGCGGCATCTCCTCCAAAGTCAGTACAACAGTGGAGGCTTCATCCGGCTCCATCCCCTCCCCCTCACCCACATGTTCTTGGTCTGGAGGGTTGGATTCGAACACGTTATCCTGATCAGGCTGGTCCTCGTCTGAATTTTCTGCTACATCGTCGGGGTCGGCCTCGAGTTCTGCGAAATATAACAGAATACAGACAAACGGTTAAAGCAGGAGGGGTGGCATGAGTCGGCTCACACAGCACAGGCCAGGCAGCAGGCTGATTTGAAGGACCCGATGAATGATAGCACACTGCATCAACCGAAGCGTAGCTGACGTGGGACATCCCCATGAAGCAAAGCATGGCTAGCCCGTGCTGTACTTAACATTTAGCAAAGCCAGACTGTGGAATTTGCAGGATTTGCCCTCCCTCGAGTGTGGGCCCAGCTTGTGCAGTGATGGTTGCTTTTTTCCAGGCAGGACCCATCAAAGCAGCGACCCTGTCTTCCAAGGGTGTCAGTGGCTGCAGATTTGCCGGGCCACCACCTGTTCGAGTTCTTTCCCTTTTATTATGTGCCACCTTCCTCTGCAAAGATGAAAACATCTTTTTCGAGAGGGTGCGTTTCTGCTGGGTGGGACATACAATTGGTCACATTTACAATTGCAATGCCAGTGAATAAATGAAAATACTACTTACACTAACTACGTGACCACTTCTTTTTACACTGGCCTCCAGATCTCCTTGTGATCACCATTGCACAGTAATCTTCTGTAACTTGATTCCTGCGTTTCTTCTTTTCTTTGGGTGGAACTTTTATGTGACCTCTGCTGGTGTCCAGCTCCTGCCACCTGTTCTCAATCACAGTCACAAGTGCCTCCACTTCATCCTGTAAGAAATTCTTGGTCCTTGCACCACATTGTATCTTGTACTGCTGCAGCTGCGATTTTTCCAATGCTCTCACACAGCACTCCTTCTCATACACACAACTGGCTCTTTAAAAATGGCCGATTGCCAACTCGGAGCTGTACTGCGCATATTCGTCCATTGCAACGATGTCAAAAACGTAACTTTTTTTCCCCGCGCATGCACAGAAGGTGCGACATTGTTTTTCGGCGCAGACAGCAGGCTCCACTCGCTGAGGCGATTGGACATGCTGCGCGGCGCTAAATTCAAATTATAGATCGGGGAATCTTTGGCAAATTATTTCCGGCCTAGAGAAATGGACGTAACTCTGGCAATACGCCAGAAAACGGGCTTGGGCAAAATTGAGCCCGTAGTGTGTGTGTCTCTCTCTCACCGTTCATCTTCCCTTCCTCTTGCAGTCTCCTAGCTTGGAAAAGCTCCGCTTGATGTTCCTAGAAACATGACTTCTTTTCATTTCATATCTCCTACTTTTCCCAATTTTGGTTGTGTCCTTGACCTATACATCATGACCTTTCATCTGGGCATTTCAATTTAAAAGCCAAATGCCTTTCGAGGGGGGTTGTGGAAAAGCCCCTCCCCCCCCCCTCCCTCGCCTCTGCCTAGTACGTGCCGACAAGCCTCAGTTCCCAGCAAAGTAAAGAAAATAACCCAACAGATGCATGGCTTAATCTTTGTTTCATCAAGGTGCTATGCTGTGCTGACAACACGTAGGTAGTACTAGGTTTCTCTTCCTTCTCTGTTGGTGTGTTCTCATTAAAACATCATCCACCGATCTGACCATGGCTTGAGGCTGCACCGACGGATCAATCTGTCACTGCGAGTGCAGATTAGTTTGTCTGTATTCCAGGGCACAACGTCAGTTGTTAAAAGTTTTGATGGATCGGAGCGTGACCTTGCTGTCTCATCCATCAGCATCAGCCTCCGGGGGGGGGGGGGGGGGGGAGAAAAAAGATCTATCCTAGCCCTGGGAATCTGGGAAGAGCTATCTGGGAATGCTGCGTGAGGAGCAGAGCCAGTCTTGTTACAGTGATCAGCATCCTTTTTGTTTCTGTATCTTCCCTGTGTTTAACATGGCTCAGCTGCAAAAAAAAACGGTAAAGCTGTCATACAATCCACATAACCCAAGATTCTAAGCGTGGATTTCCAAGTTAGGCTTGTAGGATTTAAGGGGCCTCGCTTGCAGTGAGGCAGGACCCAGCCTCATTGTGATTCACAATCCTACTTTGTTCCTATTGTGTCAAACACAAAGAGCCCCTCTTCTCCGAGAAAAGAGACCAACCTCTTGTTAGCAAAATCTGTAGCCCGTGTCAACCAAGCCAAGTGAAAATGAAAGATTGTAGCGTGAAATCACAGTGCATCTCCAATGCTGATAACATAACCAGCCTGCAGATCAGCAAGTCACAGATCAGCTGGAAAACAAAAATTACAATTCATTTTTTGCGCCTCATTCACAGCCTCGTTTAAAATTGATTTGGGGTCAACATTTATCACCAGGCGAAATAGGGCTGATAGCAAAATCAGCTGCCGGTTTTACACCTTATGGAAATGTATGAAAATGACAAAGCAGGACAAACATTAATAATGTAAACAAGCCAAATGGGAACATCATGGCTAATTGCACCTGGCAGGATTGGTCATGTCTGCATGCAGAAACAGTTCACGTTTTACTGTAACTGAAGCAAAGTATTACTTGCATAAAATTATGGAAATTGAAGGCTGTAGGTGGAAACAAAGAAAGAAATTCTCGTCATTATTGGAAACAAAATTGGATAATGAGTAAAAGACGGCTTCTGATTCGCTATCACCTGCTTTACACTTGATCAATGTTAAAATGGCCCAGCTGTCTGCCTCTTTCTACAGCCATCTAATATTTCATAATTTCTTTTATGATCATTTTTTTTCATCTATTATTGGCTGAAAGGGTGGTAGAGGCAGATTCAAAGGGAATTGGATATATAATTAAAAAGTAAAAAATTGCAGGGCTACGGGGAAAGAGCAAGGGAGTTGGATGAATTGGTAGCACTTTCAAAGAGCTGGCACAGGCAGGAAGGGCTGAATGGCCTGCTTCTATGCTGTATGTCACTATGACATGCCAGTGAATCTTGCATTGCATTGCTCACAGTAAGCCAGTCAGGAATATTACACTATGCAATATACAGCGTATTATTCTGCTGCTAAGGTTGGAGCATGCCTGTTTCAAGGCCACGAAGTCTAAATCTCAAGAGCATCGGGTTAGTCAGAGTTGAATTGTTTGAGAGAATTGTGCAGGGTGAGATCAGGCAGAGTTTTTGTTTTTCAGGCTGTAGGTCGGATCCCAAGCTGAAGGGTTTGGTTTGCTTTCTCTGTGTATGATTGCTGAGGTTACTATGTTCTAGGCAGCAGTTATTCTCATTTTCTGCTCTTACCCCAACCAGGCATCAGATAGCCCCACAGTCAGTCCAATCTTTGTCAGGTTGGTCTTCCTCATCCATCCAGTTTTTCACTGGTGAGTCCACTTACAATTCACACCAAACATAATGAAGTCTTCTTTATTTCCAGTGAGAGAGACTGCTTTTCGTGGAAAAAAAAATGTATGCATAGGTAAGACCGCCTATTTCCACCACCGTAACATTGCCCGTCTCTGCCCTGCCTCAGCTCATCTGCTGCTGAAGCCCTATCCATGCCTTTGTTACCTCTAGACTTGACTATTCCAACGCACACCTGGCTGGCCACCCAAATTCTACCCTACGTGGACTAGAAATGATCCAAAACTCGGCTGCCTGTGTTCTAACTCGCACCAAGTCCTGCTCACCTGTCACCACTGTGCTCACTGACCTACATTGGCTTCTGGTTAAGCAAGGCCTCGATTTCAAAATTCTCATCATTATTTTCAAATCCCTCCATGGCCTCGCCCCCTCCCAATCTCTGTAATCTTCTCCAGCCCCACAACCCCTGAGATGTCTGCACTCCTCTAATTCTGCCCTCTTGAACATCCCCGATTATAATTGCTCAACCATTGGTGGCCGTGCCTTCTGTTATCTCGGCCCCAAGCTCTGGAACTCCTTGCCTAAACATATCCGCCTCTCCCCCTCTTCTTCCTCCTTCAAGACGCTCCTTAAAACCTACCTCTTTGACCAAACTTTTGATCACTTGTGTTAAATTTCTACTTATGTGGATCGGTGTCAATTTTTAAAAATCTCATAATACTCCTGTGAAGCGCCTTGGGATGTTTCACTACATTAAAGGCGCTATATAAATACAAGTTGTTGTTTGCATACCCCCACTATTTCCCCAGCACCCTGCAAAAAAATTAATTTTAAGTATATTTCCAATTCCCTATTGAAATTCAAAAGTATGCTACCACTACCCGTTCTGGCAGTGCATTCCATTCCGTAGGACTCGATGAAAGAAAATAAGGTCACGCCATTAACATTCGGGTCAATAAATTTAACATCTAGAGGCTGAAATTGTCCCATACCTTTAAGGCCTCTTAACACCAGACAGCGGCAGCCACGCTGCAGAGTGCAATGGCTGCTGTTATCAAAATTTCCCTTCAGTGACCTCTCCCCTCCACCCCCACCCCCCCCCACCGCCCCACTGCTGCCGATCCTCCCCATTCTAAGTGTGTCATCACAGTGCGCATCGCCGATATACTGCTCCGACGGCAAAATTCCACCGTGAAAATCTTCGGCCTGCTGGGCGGTGCCAAAACAAGCTTTTTCGTGGCAGTCCAGTGAGGCTGAGGCCTTCTGCAATGGCCGTGTGGCTCCCCTTAAAGGGGAGGAGGCACTGTTGCTGCTGCCATGTTTTTTATTGTCGCCCGGTTGGACCAACAATTATGGCCCCCGGGTTCGGCTGGGCCGCAAACAGGCAGCCTGGCACCAATCTTGAGTGCCAGGCCGCTGGCCTGGCCAAAACCCTCGCTGGTGGCCCAATGGACCGAAGTTAAAACATCGCGGAGGCTCTCCCCTTTAAGTGAAGGGGAGAGCCGTGGTGTTGTGATGTCATCGCGGCAGTCACTACACTCTTTCTCTTCCCCCCCCCCCCCCCCCCAAACTTCCGCCCCTCAAGTGTACTCACCGCCCCAACTTCCGCCCGTTATGAACGACTTCCGGTCGGCCTGGAGAGAAAAAAGCGCAATTTCGCTCAAGAGGCCAACTCAATCATTGCGGCGGTAAGAACCATGGAAACTGGGTGCGTGCGTTCTGTTTTGGGCGGGGGAGACAATTTCGGTCCCCTAATATTTATCCCAGAGACTCTTGCTCTGGATTTGCCAGCACTGCTGTAATACAGTTGAAGTGGTGCTGGTGTAGATCCTATCCAAGAAATGTGGTGATCTTTGGCTGGCATGGAGCTGAAACACACAATTAATGCATTTTCACGAGTCGTTGGTAGAATTTAGGGAGACATACCATCTGCCTGTTAGTGTAACAAAGGATAAGCTAGGTGCGAATCTCTACCCAAAGGTCAATGGGATTCCTTGGGGGAGAGGAATTGTGTTAATCCCTTGATTGGCAGCAAGAGGTGTTGATCTGCTTTCTGCTAACGGGTTATCTTTGCCAAAGGGTACCTCATTCCAATTCTAGTTCACAGCGTTGGTCATAATCTGCTCGTGGTCCCGTTTTCTCTTTCTTGTTTTTCTAGGCACCACTTCTCCTTCAGGAGTCATTTGTGCCTGAAGCGATGATGCTGGGTTTGAAGCTGAGTGGCATCATTTTTTTTTTTTAAAAAGGTTTGATCAGCAGACTAAGTGCTGTGAGAAGAAATAATTCAGAGGCAAACTGAAATAATATAGCCAACAGTTAATGAAAAGATACATTTGGTATCAGAAAATTCAGTAAGTGCTCATTTGATGGATGCACTCCAGGAGTGCAACTTATTGGAAATGCTGATTGACGTCTCCTTGAAAGTTATTTTTTTTCTTCCTTTACATTTATAAATCTGCCTGGGAAGAAATGGCATCACTATCGATTGTTTGCGTGAGAGAGGGAGCAGAGCATGAGACAGTGAGAATTTGCTGGGGGTGTAATTCACCTTCCTTGCCCCCCTCATTCGTTCTTGGTTGAGTTAAACTGGCAGAAGTGTTTCCAAGTGCGAGGAAAGGAATTTGTTTCTTGACATTTGAATAAAAGGTATACAATAATGCAGAGGTTATATTACTTGCCCAAAGAGTGGTGAGAATGTGGAACTCACTACCACAGGGAGTGGTTGAGGCGAATAGCACAGATGCATTTCAGGGGAAGCTAGATAAACACATGAGGAAGAAGGGAATAGAAGGTTATGGTGATAGGATTACATAGGATATACGGCACAGAAACGGACCATTCCCACCAGTCCATGCCGCCGTTTATACTCCACTCGAGCCTCCTCCCATTTTCCTCATCTAAATCTATTCGCATAACCCACTATTCCCTTCTCCCTCGTATGCTTGTCTAGCCTCCCCTTAAATGCTATACTATTCGCTTCAACCACTCCCTGTGGTAGTGAGTTCCACATTCTCACCACTCTCTGGGTAAAGAAGTTTCTTCTGAATTCCCTATTGGATTTCTTGGTGACTATCTTATATTGACAGCCTCTAGTTATGCTCTTCCCCACAAGTGGAAACATTATCTCTGTCGACTCTATCAAAACGTTTCATAATTTTAAAGAGCTCTATTAGGTCATCCCTCAGCCTATCTTCAAGAGAAAAGACACCCAGCCTGTTCATCCTTTCCTGATATGTATACCCTCGCATTTCTGATATCGTCGGGTGAGATGAAGAGGGGTGGGGGGAGGCTGGACCAATTGGGCCGAACGGCCTTTTTCTGTGCCGTATATTCGAAGTAATTCTATGAATCTGATTATCGTTTAACTTGTATGATGTTGGTTCCAGTTATAGAATGTTCACTGGTTTCTGCTCAGTACATCCAATATTGTTGGGCACAGCAGCATGTTTGACTATGAACTGCTTCAGTGTTTGCATTGAGGAAGGCAGACAATACTTTGAGTCTTATGTATATGCTACAGGGCTTGGTGAGCACTGTAAGCAGATTGCGAGACCTGGGCAAATTAATCGTGGGTGGCAAGCAATTAGAATCATTTTAACGTGATTAGATGGCTACTCGGTGAAGACATTCAGTCAAAGTGAAACAGCCATCAATAAAAGCAGTCCAACTCTGGAATGTGTTTTAAGTTTATTAAATTGTAAATCCCAACAGGTTATTCTGGTCATTCATAGGTCAGTGGGGAGTGCACTTGGGCAAGATAGCACTACTCACGAAACTGTGTCCCGACTAATGTTGGTGCCTTCTCGGGAAGAAGTGCCCCAAATCCTATTTTAAATTATGTTCATTTAGGCCGCTGCTAACAGCAAGGAAAGTAACCATTGATCTCTCTAGGGTAGAAGTTGAGCATATTGACATTTGACTTAACAACCAAATTAGTGCCATTACCATACATGGAGAAAATTGGGATGAATGTAAATGGGTCTCTGGACAGTCTTGATGTGGATAGCAATGATTGGTAATGTGTTTAATCTGCTCGCCTCCTCGTACTCATCACCTCCCCATTAATTTGCGGCAACAGGAGCATTTCTTAATATCAACCAATAAAAATATGAAGCATTAAGTGTCTCTACAAACCAAACCAATCAACTTTTTTCCTTCTCTTTGGAACAAGAAGTCAGAAAAATCAATACAGTATTATAAAATGCCTGACTACAATACTAAATGTGTCATGTTGACTGGCGTAGATCCTAACAGTAATAATCTGATTTGAGAAGCGCAGGAAGCTAAATGGGAATTTTGGTCTTTATTGCAAAAATATCAATAAGTAAAGAGGCCTCTACCCCTCCCAGTTATGTTTTTATTTATATTAACTACAATTGCAATTTGATTCAGCAAGGATCAGCAGCCTGACTGAGTCCAGGCTACTGATCCACAGTTTATTGGTCATTTTGAAATCCAGTGCAAGCTGGCATCAAATCAAATCGCGGATAGTGCTAGATCAAAAATAATGCAGCTATGGAATGGACCTTTGGATGAGGTGCAGGGAGGTGGCTGTGGTCTGTGGAACCATACCGAAGCAAGGAGTCAATGCCTTAAAGGGCGGAGGAGGAGAGCAACACACAATAAATACAACATTCCTTGTATGAGTGAGTACTGGAGAGTGATGTGGAGGGGATGGGAAATAATTGAGTGAAACTATGCTGCCCCTCTTTCCTTCCCCCATTCCACCTACCCTAAAAGTAAGCCCCTTTTCAGGACCAGTTCGATCAAGGATTGAGACTTCTCATGGTTGTCAATTGCAATCTGGGCAAGCCTGGTGTTGGTTTCTGGGTCTGTGATTTCGATCTTCAAGAGAATATAGAAACTGGATCCCAGAATGGTGTTCAATATAAACACATCATCAACATAGGCAGTCCCTCGAAATCGAGGAAGACTTGCTTCCACTCTAAAAGTGAGTTCTCAGGTGACTGTACAGTCCAATACGGGAATTACAGTCTCTGTCACAGGTAGGGCAGACAGCGGTTGAAGGAAAGGGTGGGTGGGGAGTCTGGTTTGCCGCATGATCCTTCCGCTGTCTGCGCTTGGTTTCTGCATGCTCTTGGCGACGAGACTCGATGCTCAGCGCTCTCCCGGATGCTCTTCCTCCACTTAGGGTGGTCTTTGGCCAGGGATTCCCAGGTGCCGGTGGGGATGTTGCACTTTATCAAGGAGGCTATAAACACAAGCTCTAGGATAAGGGACATGAATGAGATTTAGATGAGCAGATTAAGATATAACTTCTTCGCAGAGGATCTGACTTGGGGAGACAGTGGAAGCAGAGGTTCTTGCAATATTTTAGGGAAGTAGTGTGCAAGTCCTTGACCATCAGTGCCATTGAAGGGCATTGGTGATAAAGTGGGGTAAAATGGCACTGACCTTTGACCAATGGATAGGGAGGGTTTATCATCCTGTGTAGTCCAATGTTCATGATATTGGAACAAAATGGGGGTGGGGTGCAGAGTAGCAGAAGGGTAGGATGTTGTTGATTGGTTTAAGAAATGATAGTTTTTTAAGCAGAAGCACATTGGCTTCTGAATTATTGATTGATTAATACAGAACTTCTTAAAACTGGCTTGCACATTTAAAAATTATCTGGACACTTTTGCAGAAGTAATTGCTGTATCTAATTTGAAAGTACAACTGGATGTGCAACGATGCAGATGCATCCAAAAAGATGCTAGAGAATGCAACTAGAGGCAGATGTTATGAACAGCATGGAAAATGGAACTAAAATATTCTAGGATAGAGTTGAGCACCAAATCTAAGCTGATAATTCAGTGCAGAACTGAGAGATTACATAGAATAGACGACACAGAAACAGGCCATTCGGCCCAACCAGTCCATGCCGGCGTTTATGCACCACTCGCGCCTCCTCCCGTCTTTCCTCATCTCTATCTATCAGCATAACCCTCTATTCCCTTCTCCCTCATATGTTTGTCCAGCCTCCCCTTAAATGCATCGATACAATTTGCTTCAACCCCTCCCTGTGGCAGTGAGTTCCACATTCTCACCACTCTCTGGGTAAAGATGTTTCTTCTGAATTCCCTATTGGATTTCTTGACGACTATCTTATGTGGATGGCCTCTAGTTATGCTCTTCCCCACAAGTGGAAACATTCGCTCTCTATCCACTCTATCAAAACCTTCCATAATTTTAAAGACCTCTATTAGGTCACCCCTCGGCCTTTTTCCAAGAGAAAAGAGACCCAGCCTGTTCATCTTTTCCTGATATGTATACCCTCGCATTTCTGGTATCATCCTTGTAAATCTTCTCTGCACCCTTTCCAGTGCCTCTCTATCCTTTTTATAATATGATGACCAGAACTGTACGCAGTGTGGTCTAACCAAGGTTCGATATAGGTTAAGTATAACTTCCCTACTTTTCAATTCTAGACCTCTAGAAATAAATCCTAGTGCTTGGTTTGCTTTTTTTATGGCCTTGCTAAACAAAGTTGCAACTTTTAGTGATTTGTGTATTTGTACTCCGAAATCGCTTTGTTCCTCTACCCCACTCAGACTCTCACCCTCCAAGTAACAAGTGACCTCACTATTCTTCCTACAAAAATGTAATCGTATTAGGTAGTCCCTCATTCTCTAGGATGACCTGCTTCCACACCAAAAAAAAAGAATTCTCAGGTGTTTCCATGAGGGACCGGACATTCCAGATCCTGATCAACATCTTGAAGGGTGGAAGATGCCTGTGCGTGAATTCTTTTAACGTGGGGTGGCCGTTGCACACCAGCCACCACACGGGCTGGACGGAGCTAGTTCTTGGTCCAGTGGCAAGGACTATCCAAGACAACTGGAGACCAAGCTCCACTGCATGGGCCCAGTGTGCGCACACATGCCCAAATGGCCGGTTTCATTGCTGTGGACTCTGCAAATATAATACCTCACATTTATCTGTATTGAACTTAATTTGCCAATTATATACCCATGCTGCAAGTTTATTAATGTCCTCCTGTAATTTGTTGCGGTCCTCCTCAGTATTAACTCCCCCCCCCCCCCCCCCCACCCCCCACTCCCGAATTTGGTGTCATCCGCAAATTTAGAAATTGTGCTTTTGATTCCCAAGTCTAAATCGTTAATATAAATTGTGAACAACAGTGGTCCCAGCACTGATCCTTGTGGAACACTACTACCCACCTTCTGCCACTGTGAACAGCTACCCTTAACCCCTACTCTCTGCTTTCTGTGTTGAAGCTAGTTAACTAACCATTCTGCTACTTGTCCCGAGTCCGCTTTCTCTGACCTTGTTCAAAAGTCTATTATGGGGTACCTTACCGAAGGCTCTTTGAAAATCTCGATAAATTACATCTACTGCATTACCACTGTCTACTCTCTCTTTCTTCTTCAAGGTTGGTCAAGCAAGACTTTCCATTTTGAGATCCATGCTGACTATTCATTATTATATTTTTAGTTTCTAAATGTGTTTTTATTTTATCCTTTAGTCAGGATTCCATTATTTTTCCTTCCACCGATGTTAAGATGACTGGTCTATCATTCGCTGGACATGTCCTATCTCCCTTTTTAAATATGGCTATTACGTTAGCTATCCCACCAGTCCTCTAGCACTACACCTTTTTCTAATGAATTATTAAATATGTGTAGTAATGCCTCTGCTATCTCTTCCCTGGATTCTTTTAAAATGCTTGGATGCACTCCATCCGGACCAGCTGGGGCTAGATTTTCATTTTTTGGTGAAAACGGTAGTTTTACGCCAAAATTACCATTTTTGCTGCACTACCGTTTTTAGGCCTAACTTTTGGCCTTTACTCGGTAAAGTCGGCATTGCACGAGGACTCATAGCGCCAACCGTGAGTTTCGGCAACTTTAGTCCGGGGCCAGTAGTGCTGCAAGAGAGGCCTTGGGAGGGAGGAAAAACACAAACAAAAACAAAACATTCACAAACTGTTCAAAAAAGCCCTTACCTACTAAATCACTGAAAAATAATTTAAAAATAAAAACTTTAACTTGCCTTTTTGCAGGTCTTCATACTTACCGCTACTGGCAGGGCTGCACAAACAGGTTTGACCCTGTCGGTATTCTGGGCGTGGCGTAAGGGTCAGGAGAGTGCCGAAAGTATGACGGTAACGCAATCCGCGGCGTTGCCCGTCGTTTCACGTTGGCGCACTTCTCCCTGGTGGTATGTGGAAGCGTTGCCTCAAAGAGGTGCTCGAGGATCCCACCGACCGGGTTTTTACCGCAGAGGATCAAATCTCATCGAAAACCCAGTTGCAAAGTCGGCGAAAATCCAGCCCAAGGGTTTTATCCTCCTGAGTTTGATTAGTTTATTTAATATATCCCTTTTTATTTTATATGTACATATCTCATTACTAATCTCATCACCCAATGTCATGTCAATCTATTCTATCTCCCTGGTAAATACTGAAGTAAAATAATAATTAATATTTTTGCCATCTCTCTATCATTACCTGTGGTATTATCCTGTCTCTCCTTTAATGGCTCTATTCCATCCCAACCTTTTTTATTGATGGGCTTGTAAAATATTTTATTTCATTTAATGTTCCTTGATTTAATTTCATAGTTCCTCTTTGCCTTCCTAATTGCCTTTTTGACTTCTCTCCTAATCTTTTTGTATTCTCCTTTATTATGCACTTCCCTGTTGGCTATGTACATAATGTGTGCCTCTTTCCTTACTCTCAATTGTTCCCTATGGCTTTATTCATCCATAGAGTCCCATTAGTGTTTAGTTAGTTCTTTCCTTTTAGCGGAATATATTCCTGCACTCTGTTGAACACTGTTTTAAATGTTTCCCATTGTTGTTCTACTTCATTTTTTGCCAATATTGTTGCCCATTTTATTTTCCCAAATTCTATTCTCAATCCCTCAAAATCAGCCTTTCTCCTATCAGCCTGGCTTTTGTCAGACTTATGTCATTCTCAATTATTACCTTAAAGCGTATTATATTATGGTCATTATTGCCTAGATGTTCCCCCTACTTTTACCTCTCATCTGATCTGGTTCATTCCCCATTACTAGAACCAAAAGCGAATCCTCCTTTGTTGGGCTTTTTAACTATTGTGTTAAAAAGGAGTCCTGTACACATTGTAGGAACTCCATTCTCTTGTCCCCTTTACCTACCTCTTCTGTCCAATTAATACTGGGGTAGTTGAAATCCACCGCAGAGAGTCATTGGTGCCAGTTCATTGGATATATTCAAGAGGGAGTTAGATATGGCCCTTACGGCTAAAGGGATAAAGGGGTATGGAGAGAAAGCAGGAAAGGGGTACTGAGGTGAGTGATCAGCCATGATCTTATTGAATGGTGTGCAGGCTCGAAGAGCCGAATGGCCTACCCCTGCACCTATTTTCTATTTCTATGATGATTCTGTTTTTTTTACTCATTTCCCTAATTTGTCTGCATATTTCTTCCTTCACCCCCCTTCCATTATTAGGTGGTCTTTAGACTTATTATCCATATGGATTCTATTTTTGTCTTGTTGATGGCTGCGTCACTTTTTTCTACTGTCAGTGTTATCCCTAATAAGTACAATACTCCACCTCCCCTTTTTCCCTCACTGTTTAAGTCCCAGTCCTGATTTTTCTGTAACTGTCTCTCCGTAATCCCTACTATGTCTGGTTCCTCACAATGCATGATTGCTTCCAGCTCCCCTGTTTTATTACGGACACTATGAATTGCTGTACAGACACTTTAAGTTTGTCACTTTTAAAAGATTTCCTCTTATTTTATGTTTAAAACCTTTTTAGACTCCTGTTCTATAACACTCTTCTCTTGCCACCAATGTCCTCAATTCTTTTCCTGTCTTGTTTATATTTAGGATGGTTATGTTTCTTGTAGATCCCTCCCCCCATCTTACTAGAGGGAGTGCTGCACTGTCAGAGGTGCTGCCTTTTGGATGAGATGTTAAACTGAGTCCCCATCTGCCCCCTCAGATGGACGCAAAAGATACAATTGCACTATTCGAAGGAGAGCAGGGGAATTCTCCCCAGTGTCCTGGCTAATATGTATCCCTCAACCAACATCACCAGAACAGATTATCTGGTTAATATGCACTGTCTGAGAGGGTGGTGGAGGCAGATTCAATCGTGGCTTCCAAAAGGGAGTTGGATAAAGTAGCTGAAAGAAAACAAATTGCTGGGTTACAGGGAAAGGGCGGGGGTGTGGGACGAGCTGAAGTACGCTTGCACAGGTTTGTCGGGCCGAATGGCCTCTTTCTGTGCTTGATTCTATGATTCTATGATCCCTTTGCTGTTTGTGAGACTTTGCTGTGCCCAAATTGGCTGCTGTGTTTCCTACACTTCAAAAAAAAATTAATTGCCTATAAAGTGCTTTGGGACATCGAGGTTGTGAAAGGCGCTATATAAATGCAAATCTCTCATTCTCTCCTCTGTTCCTTTCTCTCTCCCTCTCCTTTTTTTCTCTCTCTTTCTCTCTTGCATCCTACAATGTGGTCTTGCCTATCTTGATCATCTTGTTGGCTACACTTATCCAAAGCTATAAATGGAATGTGCTGAAGTAAATGGGATGGTTGCAAAATCTAGAGTGGAACATGTGTAGCCACACTAACTACAAATGCACAGGCCACAATGAAAAGACGATAGTGCCTTCACGACCTCAGAATGGGTATTGTAACGTGGCATCCAATTTGTGCACAGTAAGGTTCCACGAACAGCAGAGAGATAAGGGCCAGATCATCCATTTTCGTAATGTGGCTTGAGGGATCAACATTGGCCAGGACACCGAGGAGAACTCCCCTGCTTTTCAAATAATGCCATGGGTTCTTTTACGTCCCCCTGAAGGGACAGAAGGGGCCCCATCTGAAAATGTCACCTGTGACCGTACAGCATTACCTTAATGCTGCATTGACGTCTCCACCTAGATTATGTGCTCAAGTCCTCTGGGGTAGAGAATTCCAAAGACTCTTAATCCTTTGAAGGAAGTTCAGTATAATTGTTCATTTCGCTGCCCATAAAACCAGTAGCTTTCATGTTGAAATAATTATGGCGGAATTTAAACCTTGCTTACTGACGTGAATTTAAACATGATTGTTTGATAATTATTGCATTGTCTTTCATCCATAATGACCCCAGTTAGGTGGAGATGTTCGTTGTGGGTGATTTGCTGCCAACTAGCTTTACCTTTCATTTCCAAAACTTAAAATGTAATGGCATCAAGAGACTGAACTGGCTGCGAAAGCCTGACCTTGACTCTGGTAAAACTGAAACAACAGAACAGGTTTAGTCAAGGAAAAACAGTATGTTCGTGTTTACGCTTTGCAGATAATTCACAGAAATGACAACGTTGTAAATGCTAATAATGGCTGTCACTTTGAACCTGTTATTAGCTGTTACTAGACTCCTCCTTTGTGTGTTTGTTTGCTGCCATAACATTTCGGAATTAGGCACTAAAAATAAATTGCTATTTATCATTGAGCAACAATTCAACCCACAAAGTAGTGGAAGCTTGGAAATGGGCTAGATAAGTACAGGTTGCACTTTCATCAGCGGCAGTTGGTGAGAGGCGGGAGCAGCGTTGGAGCGGCCTATAAAGGCCCAGCGGGTGTTCCACAGGCAGCGGCAGTTGGTGAGAGGTGGGAGCAGTGTCGGAGCGGCCTATAAAGGCCCAGCGGGTGTTCCACAGGCAGCGGCAGTTGGTGAGAGGTGGGAGCAGTGTCGGAGCGGCCTATAAAGGCCCAGCGGGTGTTCCACAGGCAGCGGCAGTTGGAGAGGTGGGAGCAGTGTTGGAGCGGCCTATAAAAGGCCCAGCGGGTGTTCCACAGGCAGTGGCAGTTGGTGAGAGGCGGGAGCAGCGTTGGAGCGGCCTATAAAGGCCCAGCGGGTGTTCCACAGGCAGCGGCAGTTGGTGAGAGGCGGGAGCAGCGTTGGAGCGGCCTATAAAGGCCCAGCGGGTATTCCACAGGCAGCGGCAGTTGGTGAGAGGCGGGAGCAGCGTTGGAGCGGCCTATAAAAGGCGGACTTGTGCAGCTACAGCGGGGAGAGAAGGCAAAAAAAGAAGTAGAAAGGAATCAAAAGGTGACGTCACAGCCAAGGGGGTAAGTGATTGGCTGGTGATTGGTGAGTAGCTTTTCTTTTTATTTTTTATATCGGTAAGTAAACTGTAACATTGTTGTTACCAATTTAAGGGTATCTAAGGGTTAAGGCATGGCAGGAGAGCTTGGTCATGTGTTATGTTCCTCCTGTACCATGTGGGAACTCGGACACTTCCGGTGTCCCTGACGACTACGTGTGTGAGAAGTGTATCCGCCTCCATCTCCTGACGGACCGCGTTGCGGAATTGGAGCTGAGGGTGGATTCACTCTGGAGCATCCACGATGCTGAGAATGACATAAGTGGCACGTGTAGTGAGTTGGTCTTACCGCATGAGAAGGATCCACAGCCAGCTAGGGAATGGAAGACCAGCAGGAAGAGTAGTACAAAGAAGGTAGTGCAGGGGTCCCATCTGGTCATCCCCCTGCAAAACAGATACACTGCTTTGAGTGCTGTTGAGGGAGATGACTCATCAGGGGAGAGCAGCAGCAGCCAAGTTCATGGCACCGTGGCTGGCTCTGTTGTACAGGAGGGCATGAAAAAGAGCGGGATAGGGGATTCAATCATAAGGGGGAAAGATTGGCGTTTCTGCGGCCGCAACCGAGACTCCAGGATGGTATGTTGCCTCCCTGGTGCAAGGGTCAAGGATGTCTCCGAGCGAGTGCAGGACTTTCTAAAAAGGGAGGGAGAACAGCTAGTTGTCATGGTGCACATTGGTACCAACGACATAGGTAAAAAAAGGGATGAGGTCCTACGAGACGAATTTAAGGAGCTAGGAGCTAAATTAAAAAGTAGGACCTCAAAAGTAGTAATCTCGGGATTGCTACCAGTGCCACGTGCTAGTCAGAGTAGGAATCGCAGGATAGCACAGATGAATACGTGGCTTGAGCAGTGGTGCAGCAGGGAGGGATTCAAATTCGTGGGGCATTGGAACAGGTTCTGGGGGAGGTGGGACCAGTACAAACTGGACAGTCTGCACTAGGGCAGGACCGGAACCAATGTCCCAGGGGGGAGTGTTTGCTAGTGCTGTTGGGGAGGAGTTAAACTAATATGGCAGGGGGATGGGAACCAATACAGGGAGACAGAGGGAAACAAAAAGGAGACAAAAACAAAAGACAGAAAAGAGATGAGTAAAAGTGGAGGGCAGAGAAACCAAAGGCAAGAAACAAAAAGGACCACTGAATATAAAAGGGCTGCAGGAGGGGTCAAAACTAAAAATCATGGTTTAAAAACTAGGATGAAAACACTCTACCTAAATGCACGCAGCATTCAAAATAAAGTAAATGAGTTGATGGCACAAATCATTACAAATGGGTATGATTTGGTGGTCATTACAGAAACGTGGTTGCAGGGTGGCCAAGACTGGGAATTAAACATACAGGGGTATCTGACAATTCAGAAAGATAGGCAAGAAGGGAAAGGAGGTGGGGTAGCTCTGTTAATAAAAGATATCAGGGCAGTTGTGAGGGATGATATTGGCTCCAATGAACAAAAATGTTGAATCATTGTGGGTGGAGATTAGAGATAGTAAGGGGAAAAAGTCACTGGTCGGCGTAGTTTATAGGCCCCCAAATAATAACTTCACGGTTGGGCGGGCAATAATCAAGGGAATAATGGAGGCATGTGAAAAAGGAATGGCAGTAGTCATGGGGGATTTTAACCTACATATCGATTGGTCAAATCAAATCGCACGGGGTAGCCTGGAGGAGGAATTCATAGAATGCATACGGGATTGTTTCTTAGAACAGTATGTAACAGAACCTACAAGGGAGCAAGCCATCTTAGATCTGGTCCTGTGTAATGAGACAGGAAAAAGAAATGATGATCTAGTAAAAGATCCTCTCGGAATGAGTGATCACAATATGGTTGAATTTGTAATACAGATTGAGGATGAGGAAGTTGTGTCAGAAACGAGCGTACTATGCTTAAACAAAGGGGACTACAGTGGGATGAGGGCAGAGTTGGCTAAAGTAGACTGGAAACAAGTGCTTCTTTAAGACAGAGTGCATCAGATTTTTTTTTAACACCTTTATATCATCCAATCATAAGTTACTGTGAATTGACGTCCATTGCTTTAATCAAGTGTGGTCAAGTTGGATGGTGGTGTTTCACTGACTGTATCAGCGGAACATTTAATCAGCGAGTGAGTGGGCGAGAATAACTGTTTTTGATTAAGAACGTTAACAAACCATCCCTGGAGTTGTCAGTATTGGACCAGCACTCCCATCTTGTGTATGTGTGGCAATGTGGAACAGCTTTTAAAAATTGAAGCTGATAGTATTCATTTGTTTTTGGCATGGACACAGTTGTATACTGGGTGTTCCTTTTGGAAGAGAAATGCTAAGCTGTCCAAAACAGCTGCAGGAAGAGCGGGAGGTATTTTTTTTACCCACTCTCTCCAAATCCCAACCCGAGAGACTTGCGTCTCGTGAGGACTAGCTATTGAAATGTAATCTACACAAGAACCTGCTATGGTCAGCATCGATGTGTGTAAAATTCATGCATGTGTAAGTTTCAGAACCACTTGCTCATAATTATATACAGATGTGCTATAGTTGTTTTCTCATTCCTGTAAAAGACCAGCTGTAACGCACTTGTCTCTGGAATTGGCAAGTTAACAGGGTTCATGCATAAAGCAACTGGCATATAAGGTAAATGGTGAAGACTTGCATTTTATATCACGCCTTCAGGATGTCCCAAAACTCTTTACAGGCAATCAAGTACTTTTGGAGTGTAGTCAATGTTATAATGTAGGAAAAACAGCAGCCAATATGCACACTGCAAGCTCCCACAAACAGCAATGAGATAATGGCTAGATAACCTGATTTCGGGATGTTGCTTGAGGGATGAATATTGACCAGGACACTGGGAGAACTCCCCTGCTCCTCTTCGAAATAGTGCCATGGGATCTTTTACGTCCACCTCAGAGGGCAAACGGGGTCCTCGGTCTCATCTGAAAGATGCACAACCACCAAATGAGTGATACCCTTGTTTTTGCTCAAGTTTATTTAAAAAAATAATTCTGTCTTGCTCGCTCTCTCTGTGCTCGTGTGTGTCGCAATCTCTTTGTTTTTTTTTTCCTTCTCTCTCGTTTCCTCCTCTGTCTTCATCTCTCTCTCTGTCTGTCTATCCCTATTTCTGGCATGTGCTCTATCTGATTCTCCCTAGTGTAGGAGTATTGGAGCCAATGTAGCTGAGCCCAGTGTGCATAGAAACACGCACACACTCCACAGAGGTTTCTGGATAGCATTCAGGAGCAGGAATGTGTGGTATCTTTTTCACCTCCACAGTCCAACAAACGTGAGTGAGGCCAGTTGTAGATTAGGGCGTGACAACTGATGCTACACAGGCTGGAAGAGTGCTAAACAAGTTTTTTGGTCTCTGCTTTTACCAAGAAGGGGATGGGTAACTTATTTGATCTGGAAGAGGAACTGGAGGGTGTTGTCGAGGTAAGTTTTGAGTGTGACACTATTCATATTATGGTTGCGAAACTGCTATGCAAACTTCAAGGTTAATGTATCTCGGGGGCTGGACAAGATCCTGAAGGAATCTACAGGAACTCTGGCACAAATCTTCCCGAAATCACCTGAACATTCGAGGTGCCTGGGGACAGGAGAAAGACCGATGTTACTCCTAATTTACAAACTTAGCTAAACTGACCCAGGAAACTACAATCCAGTGAGATTGATGTCTGTTGTGGGTAAAGTTATGGAAACCTTTATTAAAGATAAGATCATGGAGCATCTGGATAGAAATAAAAGATAGTCAATATGGGTTCATGAAGAGGAGGCCTTGCCAATGTAACTTACTGGTTTTCTTTAAGAGTGTGACAAAGGAGCTTGCTAAGGGTAACGCAATGGATGTCGTGCACTTGAATCTCAGCGAGGCCTTTTGATACAGTTTCTCTGGAAAGACTGGAACTGAAAATAAAGATTCAGTGGAAATATTTTACAATGGATACATATTGGTTGGCTAATAGAATCCAGAGGGTTCAGGATTGTAATCAGCTGGGGAGAATGTTAGCAGTGGGGTCCCGCAGGGACCTGTTTTGGGACAACTTTTCTTCAATATCTTAATAAATGATCTGGAGGCGAAAAGGCGAAAATGTGCAGTTGATACAAAGTTAACAAAAGTGGTAAACTCCAAAGCTGAACAGGATAAGCTACAGTAGGATATGAATATACTTGGGAATGAAGCAGGTAGGTGGCAGATGCAGTTCAGTGTAATGAAATGCAAAGTGCTGTATAAGGGCACAAAACCGAATCCAGGAAAGGACTACAGGTGCAGCGTCGTGAATTGGAACCCTTGGGACTGAGGCCATTCCGGACTTTGATCGTCTTTCTGTCATCACAAATTCGGAAATACCCGAGCCCAGGTTCAGATATTTCCGGATTTCAGAAGGGGGGGGGGGTTCCCCGTCATGGAGGAGCTGTTTGGGCAGCCCCCCCCCTCTGTCGCGGAGGAGCTGTTCGGGCCGGCTGGCAAGGAGGTCCCAAGTTAAGGGCAGCGGCGAGGTGTGGTGGGACACCGAGGTCGGCGGGTCCGGATTCGAGAGCATTTTACGGATTCCGGACGACGCTGCCACCGATCGGTCCGGATTCTGGAACATTCTGGATTCCGAACCTCGGATTTTCGACGCTGCACCTGTATTACTCAAATGGATGAAAGTAATGTGAGTGGAAAATGAAATAGACTGAGAAATCGAAGCTATCGCAACAATGCTCAGTGGCAGTGTAAAGTAAATTAGGCTTTGGGATGTATTAAAGGGTAAGTAGTGAGAGAATCCTGACACTTTATAAATTATTGGTGCGATTGTGTGTACAGCTCTGGTTCCCGCAGTAGAAAAAGGATATTGCAGCTATTGAAAGGGTCCAGCAGAAAGCAACCAGAATAATTGAGGGGGATGGAGGGATTGGTTTATGACGAGTAATTACATAAATTAGTTACATTTTCGCCAGAAAAGAGAAGTTGAGAGGTGATGTGATTTGCTGTTTTTGGAATTCTGAAGGAATTCGGAGCCATGGACAATGACCAGCCTCTTGTCCAGAGGACGCAGCCGATACTTGAAGGGGTTAAATTAAAATCCAATTTGCAGAAACGACATTTCAGTGAGCGAGTGGTCAATCTATGGAACCAGCCCCCTAGAGAGACGGCGGGAGCAGATAGTGTTGATTCATTCAAATGCAAATTAGATTTCGTTTAGCAAATTATATTTTGTGAGACAGTATAGCAGTAATTTGAGTCGTGACCTGTGGTAAGTGCAGCGTGCTCGGGGGGAACAGGTGCTTTTAGACTGTGGTTCCCAAAGCGCTCCACCATTGGGAGTTTGCCTCATCTCGTGTCTGGGTCTGCTGTCGATTTAATTGATCAAGAGTGATTGCCATGATTGGTCAACAACTCGATTATATATTGCATCATGTGATTACCAGGATGGTGGTATGCGAACTAGATAGACATTAGGCTTTTTTCGTCTGGAAATTCCTGTGCTCCTATGTTATGTTTCTTCTTCACCTGTGGCTCAGTATCACCTCTGGTGCGAGATTTGCCTGTGACTGGAGTACAGGTCGAAGCTTTCTCTGTTTCCTGTGTGCAAAAGAAATAACATTTTACAGCAAAGGAAGATATCGAGACTTTGTCCTGATGCAATCCCTCATGGCTTACAGCTCACCGATTAAGGGGGTGACACAGAATATTAGATAAAGCGACTCTAGCCTTCTCCTGCCTGTTTTCTGTTTCTTCATCATTAATGGGGAATATTTGCAGAGCTGTTAATATTCCAATCGTGACATGAGCTATGGGCTTGTACAACACCAAGCAGCACTGACACGCTGCGGGTTAAAGGGCAAACCAGGCTTCTCTTCATTATTATCATGCTGCTTTGGGTTAGAGGATGGATTGGCTATGAGCAGGCCTGATATGATTCATCTCCGAACCCCATCATTCAGGTCACTTTACATTCTCTGTCTATCCGTCTCTGCCTGCCTGTCTGTCAGTCTCTGTGGCTCGCTGTCTGTCGGTCTCTCTCTGTCTGTCGGTCTCTCTGACTCTGGTCTGTCTGTCTCTCTCTTTGTCTCTCTCTGTCTCTGCCTGTCTCTCGCTCACTTTGTCGGTCTCTCGCTCTCTCTCTCTGTTGGCACCCCACTGTCAGTCTTTGTTTGTCTCTCTCTCTCGGTCTCACACACTCTCTCTCGTTCTGTCGGGGTCTCTCTGTCTCTGTCCCTCTCTCTGCATCCAATGTGTGCGTCGAAATGTACTTGCCATGCAGATTTTATTTTCCTGTGAGGGTCAGTGATTGTTGCTATGGTAACCAAGCTGGACTGAGTGGGAAAGGCCTCTTGCCTTGATATCATTTGCGGGGGGGGGGGGGGGGGGAATGGTACATTTGACATTTTATTTTTCCTGTTCCAAACTGCAGACCGGGGGGAGGAGGGAAATTGAGCAGAAATGTTCTGTTTGCTGGATGTATAACTGCACCCTTTGTGAAATGGGTGAATGGCGGCATGTTAAACATGCAAGAAAGCTGTCACATTCGCTGAATTCTAACACTGTGGGGAAACTCCCAGGGAGCAGCTGACGGAGTCGAGGCCAGACGTCCCCATCTCGCCGTTCACAGGGTGCAGGCTAATTGTAAAGGCTGGGCAGACCTCTGTGCCGAGTGCAGTCCCACAAGTACAATCGTGAAATCTAATAACGCAGCCACTTAAAAAAAATGCATGAAAAATGATCACAAACCGCCAGCCACAGAAACCAATTATTGGTTCTTTGTCCTCTTCCCTCCAATCAAATTGTGGTTTTCGTTGATGTGCCCTCCTCCCCTTGCACCCACAGTAATTGCATTTAACTCTCTTGTGAAACGAAACCTATCATCGATACACTTGACATTTAAAGAACTATCTCTCCGTTTATCTGGAAAGTCTGTTTTATTTATTAGTTTGCAACTGACATGCAAGAACCACTTTGCGTGGTTGTATCAGTTGTGCCTTACTGTTACAGTGAACACTGCACTAGCCTGTCTAAAGCCTACTAAGATCCAATGTGTTCACATCCTTGTTTTCAAATCCCTCCATGGCCTCGCTCCTCCCTATCTCTTTAACCTTCTCCAACTCTACAACCCTCTAACATCTCTTCGCTCCTCTAATTCTGGCCTCTTGAGCATCCCCAATTTCCTTCACTCCACCATTGGTGGCCATGCCTTCCGCTGTCTAGGGTCTAACCCCTGGAATTCCCTCCCTAAACCTCTCCGCCTCTCTACCTCGCTTTCTCCTCCTTTTTAAGACACTCCTTAAAACCTACCTCTGAGCTTTTGATCACCTGTCCTAATATCTCCATATGTGGCTCAGTGTCAAATTCTGATAAATGTCTGATTACGTTCATGTGAAGTGTCTTGGGATGTTTTTATTACCTTAGGACATGCCAAAGCACTTTATTGCCAATTTTAAAGTGTAGTCATTGTTGTAATGTAGGAAATGCGACTGTCAATTTGTGCACAGGAAGGTCCCACAAACAGCAATGAAATAAATGAACAGATAATCCGTTATTGGTGTTGGCTGAAGGATAAATATTGGCCAGGATGCAGGGGAGAACTCCATTGCTGCTCTTCGAAATAATGGCATGGGATCTTTTATGCCCACCTGAGAGGGCAGACGGGACGTCTGTTTAGTGTCTCATCCAAAAACTGGCACCTCTGACTGAGTTGCTGAGTGAGTGCTGCACTGAGGTTGTTGGCCTAGATTATATGCTTCAGGATCGAGAGTGGGGCTTGAACCCTCGACCTTCTGACTCGGTGGTGAGAGTGTTGCCCATTGAGCCATGGCTGGCAGCATCACCTGGGCAGCACTGATCAAACCGACCATGAAGGTGTCAGCTGTGATTCCTTGTCTATGCCAAATTAGACGTTCACAGCTGGGGATGTGGCAGGCCCACCAGAACTAGCCTCTAGGAGGTATTTCCACAGCTGGTTGCAGGACCATTGACCCCTTGAAAGTGAGGTGTGTGCAGACGTCCGGTGAAGACCAGATGAAGTTCAGCTGTGATGCCCCCATTGTGGGAAAAGCTCCCTGATATTTGTTGCCCAGATCATAGAATGTTGCAGCACAGCAGGAGAACATTCTGCCCATCGTGCCTGTGCCGGCTCTTTGAAAGAGCGATCCAATTAGTCCTGCTCCCCCTGCGTTTTCCCCAGAGCCCTGCAAATTTTTCATCAAGTATTTATCCAATTCCCTTTTGAAAGTTACCATTCAATCTGCTTCCACAGCCCTTTCAGGCAGCGCATTCCAGATCCTCAGAACTCGCTGCGTATAAAAGAATTCTCCTCGGCTTGCCTCTGGTTCTTTTGCGAGTTACCTTAAAGGATGTTGTCTGAAGAATGAGAGGAGGGGAAAGCGACTCTTGCTTATAAAGTATTTAGGGCGGAATTTTGCCCAGCACTGGGCGCTGTTTTTTGGGTGCCGTTTTTTCGGTGCCCAACACTGGGCGCTGTTTTTTCGGCGGCCAGCGATTTTTCTGGCGCAGAATTTTAGTTTAGAGCATCCCCAATTATGGGGCGTCGGCGTCGACTACCAGCGCCAGACTGTTTGGCGCCATACATTCTGGCGCTGGTGCACGTTGAAAAGTACAATACATGCCATTTTTGGGACACAAGGCCAAGTTTCCTGATTATTTTTTAAATCAGCGCAGAGACACTAAAAACACCGTAGGAAAAAGCCATACCTGCAGTTTAAAAAAAGCTGCACTGGTCCGCTCCTATCCCCGGCCGAAGGGACTTCCTACCTATTTTAGAGTAACTTTATGGAACCTTATATAACTTCAAAAATAAAAGAAAATTTACCATTGCTGCTACTCCCTCAATGATAGAACTGTAAGCATTCAAATAATAAATAATTCTTCACCACCTTTTCCTTCAACTTCCTAAGTGGCCCAAAATTTTCTAAGGTGTTCCTTAACTCCTGATAATCCTTAAAAATCAAAACCGCAGGCACAATCATCAGATAAGTAATCATCAGATAAGTAATCTTCTTCAACCGAAAGACATCAAGGGGCAGCCTTCTCGCAATCCTCCATGCAGCCGACTCGACCTGCTGCCATCCCCGGCTGAAATACTGCGCATGTGCAGTTTTTTTCTTTTTTTTTCCCTCTGCGCATGGGCGTTGCGTCGGTTTTAAAAAAAATATATATTTTTTTTTACATGCATGCGCTGTGGGTTTTAGGTGCACGCTCCAATCTCCGCCCTCCCCCCGTGATCGACTCGGGTATTGCCGGCGCGACAGAATGAGTCGGTTTGCAGAAAACTTGCCATTTTTTTTCCCCAGCACTGAAGGATCACAACGACACGTATGTAAAAGTCAGTATACACCTTACTTTTTCTTGGGGAAAATTGGGGCTTTAATTTGGGTGAACAAAAGTTTCATTTTCATGCGGGGCCCCTAGGCCAACTTTACCAGAATATATTTCAGAAGCCCTACAAACCAAGAGATTTGACTCATGCGTGCAGTACAATAGTGAGAGCGCTAATTTAGGTATTGTCACATTTTTTAAATTGCTAAAATCAGCAGCTGAAAACCAAATGGAAAAAGCTGGACAAACACAACAGGCCAATCAGCAACTGAAAAGACAAAAGATGTTTTTGATCCAATCCCTCCTTCTGGTGAACGATTACACCCAAAACCTCTTTTCTTTCAACAGATGTTTCTACTGCTGATAGTGCATTCTGATTAGTGTGAGAATAAGAACATAAGACATCTGAGCAGGAATAGGCCATTCGGCCCCTCGAGCCTGCGCCACCATTTAATATATGATCATGGCTGATCTTCCACCTCGACTCCACTTTCCTGCCCTATCCCCATATCTCTTGATTCCAGTAATGCCCAAAAATCTATCAGTCATCTTTAATTTACTCAAAGACTGAGCCACCACAGCCCTCTGGGGCAGATAATTCAAAGATTCTCTGAGTGAAGAAATTTCTCCTGATCTCAGTCCTAAATGGCTGACCTCTTATCCTGAGACTATGATCCCTAGTTGTGTACTCTCCAACCACAGGACACAACCTCTCAGTATCTACCCGGTTAAGCCCTCTAAGAATTTTATACGTTTCAATGATATCACCTAACTTCCAGAGAATATAGGTCCATTTCACTCAATCTCTCCTCAGAGGACAACCCTCTCTTCCCAGAAATCAATCTAGTGAACCTTTGTTGCACCCCATCTAAGGCAAGTATATCCTCCCTTGGGTAAGGAGACCAAAACTGTACACAATACTCCAGGTATGGTATTACCAAAGCCCTGTATAATTGCAGCAAGACTTCCTTACTCTTGTACTCCAACCCCTTTGCAATAAAGGCCAACATACCATTTGCCTTCCTAATTGCTTGCTGTACCTGCATGTTAACTTTTTGCGATTCATGTACAGGAACACCCCTTGCCTATCCGTTAAACCTTCAAAAAAAATAGATTTGTCAAACACAATTTCCCTTTCATAAATCCATGTTGACTCTGCCTAATCGTATGATTTTCTCTGTGCCTTGTTAGCATGTCCCTAATAGATTTTAGTGTTTTCCCTTCTACAGTCAGGCTAACTGCCTTACCGTTAAATTCTCTCCCTCCCTCCTTTCTTGAACAGCAGGGTTACATTTGCTGCCTTCCAATCCACGGGAATGTGTTTTTACTTCATAGTTGATTAGATTTTTAAACCTCAAGAAACCTTTTTGAGTCGATTTTTATGAGGTCAGTCAGTACAGTATCTCAAATCAAAATTACAAGGCTGAAAGCCGGCAGCAACTTAACAAAATTGGCATGAAAGCAAAGACTGAATTTATTGCAAATTTCCTTGCACAATAATTGCCTAAAGAAGACATCAGCCTGGATAGTAAAAGAAAAACTGTAAGATAGAGTACCCTAGTGATCTTAATTGCCCTTCAGGTTACCATTGCCAATTTTACTATTAAAAGAATTTATAAAAATAGATAAATGAAATGAGCTATAAGGTTAATTATATTTCTTCCCAGCAATTGGGAGATATGATTGGTAAAGGATGTTTTTATGGTACTCAGTACTTTTTTTCTTAAGTTTTATTCATTTAAACAATCCCTTAAGACACTTCAGTTCCACTGGAACGCCACAGTCCAAGTGTTTCCTTGCACAATGTCTGACATGCTCGAGGCCCCCTGTCTCATCACTGACTGCCGATCCAGGCCGACTTGAACAACCCATCACCAACCCGTCTCAAATCTAGGCGGCCATTTTGGACCATGGTCGAAGCCCTTCAGCGATCTCCCCTCAGCCTCGATGACCGACGGCGAAATGCTTGGGAGAACTGCGACATACGTAATGGATTGCTTATAGAGGACCCCACAGTACAACCTGAAGGATCAAACCTTCCTCGCAAACAGTGGACAACCATCGACCGCCTCAGAACCGGTCATGGTCGATGTTACCACCTTCACCATAGGTCGAAGATTAAAGCATCCCCATCATGTGACTGTGCAGCTCCTAATCAGACCTGGAGCACATCATTGAGCACTGCCCTCGGAGGAAGTTTGCAAGCAGCCTACGGGATATCCACGCTGTTACACTGGAAGATTTGGCCCAGATACCCAACTTTGGACATTGACTTTTGATTTGCTTTGCTACCATACGAAAGAAGACTGGCTCCCAAGGCTCAAATGCTGTTTGTGGGACCTTGCTGTGCGCAAATTGTGATTCCCTACATTACAACAGTGACTGCAGTGTGAAATACTTCATCGGCTGTGATGCGTTTTGGGACATCCTGAGGACATGAAAGCAGCTATATAAATTGAAGTTCTTTAATATTAGAATTTGGCTGATAGTTTCAGTTGAAGTCATTATGCCAGCATAGTAATAATCTGGGGACTAAATCTCAAGGTCAAGATTGAAATATTTTGGAATAGAACATGAAAATGCTGGAAACACACACAGTGGGTCAGTCAGAATCTGAGAGAGAAAGATAAGCTCACCTTTCTGCAGAAACGATATTAAGCTGTCTTTCTTTTTTAGACGCTGACTAACCTGTGGTGGTTCTAGAATTTTTTTGTTTATATTTCAAATTTGCAATGTCTTACTCATACCTGAAAGGGGAGCCTTGCTGCTTCCAGGCTCCACACTTGGCAATTTCCACCTGTTCAAACTGAATCAGTAGCTGGGGAGCACAGACTGACAAACCTCTGGCCATAGTTTGCTGGAGTTGGGTCATGGTAAATGCTGCAATACTTTACAAGGAACCGAATTATCAGCCCAGTGCTTGTGGCTCTTACTCCCAGTGCACAGCAAGGCAGGAGACAACACTGCCTTAGACAGAAAACTATACAACGGATCACTGGACAATTGTCAAGTGACCAGGAAATTTCATACATTTAAAAAAAAAATTAATATAGGATCACATGGATTGCTAGATGGACTAAAACCATGGTCCATCAAGTTCGCCTTCTACCATCCTGGTAGTACAACGATAATGGAGTTGTTGATTAATCACAGCAATTCATCTCTCTCAATTAAGTCTACATAGAAAATAGGTGCAGAAGTAGGCCATTCGGCCCTTCGAGCCTGCACCACCATTCAATATTCAATAAGATCATGGCTGATCATCCCCTCAGTACCCCTTTCCTGCTTTCTCTCCGTACCCATACAACAGATCCAGACATGAGGCGAGGAGAACCCCCAGTGGGGGAGAGCTTTGGGAACCATAGGCCCAAAGTCACCTGTTCCTCCTGAGCACGCTTCGTTGCCACACGTCATGTCTCAAATTACTCAAGATACTGCATCCCAAAATGTCGTCATAAAGGGATTTAGTTAAGCAGTGAATGTGGAAGATCTTTATCCAGATGAAGGTGGCAAGGCCAGCAGTCTGAATTGTTCAGACAGTCGGCAGCCTTGGTAATCCAAGGAACTGGGATAAGTATTTTTGTAAAACCTCTTGATATTGTGGTTGGAGGAGGGAATTTGCAGAAACTTGATGTCGGAAGTCTCTGGACCCCAACAAGTATTCAACTACAGGTTCAAAACAGGCTAAACAAATCTTGCGTTGAGGATGCTTTCTTGAAATATTTAAAGCCTTGGGGATTATTTAGCTTTTACTCATCTGCTGTTTGATATGGTATCATTTGAAATATTAATATGCATTTCTCGCTCAAGTTTAGTTTCTGGTATGTTCAGAAAGAATCCCCTAATGTGTCTGTTCCCCCAACACAGCATTGGACTACCCAATGTGGTGATCAAGCAGTACAGCTTAATCACAGCCCCGGAGACCTGGAGAAATGCAAAGATCGGACAAGGCTCCTGATCGTGATCACTATCCAGTTTAAAAATGCATCTGGTGAAGTCTGCTGGGATGGTCCCACAGTCAAATAACCTGCCAACAGCCACTGGCATTACACAGACAGGCAACACGAGTGAGGCGAGCTGGAGGGGGCCAACTCCACCTGCGAGACTCCATGGATTATCGTCCTTGGGAGGGGAGAAAAAAATTGGCAAAAGAGACGAATAATACTGATTGCAAACTTGTGCCTTTAACTAAATGTAGCTGGGATCAGCACTGAGAGAGGTGCTTTCTTTTGTAAAGTGATAGCTAGCTGCAGTGCAGAAACATGGTCATTGCGAGCTCATGTATCCGATCAGAAGGACATGTTGAGACTTTATTTCGACACAGTGCTAAATGCTTTCTGTTTGTGGAGCCAAGGTCCAACCAGACTTCCCCGATCCAGTTTCACAGGTCATACAGGAACATGAATTTAACATGTTGCAGAAATTAATGTCCTGTTCCAGCTTTGCTGAGCTTGTTGGTGGGATCTATAAAGTGGGCTAATTTTTTTTTCTATTCGTTCATGGGATGTGGGCGTCGCTGGCAAGACCAGTAATTTATTGTCCATCCCCTAATTGCCCTGGAGAAGGTGATGGTGAGCCGCCGCCTTGAACCGCTGCAGTCCGTGTGGTGAAGGTACTCCCACAGTGCTGTTAGGGAGGGAGTTCTAGGATTTTGCCCCAGCGACGATGAAGGAACGGCGATATATTTTCAACTTAGGATGGTGTGTAACTTGGAAGGGAACTTGGAGGTGGTGGTGTTCCCATGCGCCTGCTGCCCTTGTCCTTCTCGGTGATAAAGGTCGCGGGATTGGGAGGTGCCGTCGAAGAAGCCTTGGCGAGTTGCTGCAGTGCATCCTGTGGCATTGTCTCAAAGTGCTGCAGGCCTGAGATCCCGCAGCGGGGCACTTGTTTACAGGGAAAACATCTTGGCCTGGAATTCCCTCGGACCTGCTCCTGCTTTGTCCGTCGTCGTAACTTTGCTGGAAGTGCGATGGAAGTCCCGTTTAGGAGTGCAAATGATGTTTCTGTTGTACTTCTGGCAGTGAGGCAGCAGAACAGGATTTGTAGCAAACTTAAATGTTGCTTCAAACTGAGCACTGATGGTTTGGCAAGAATTCTCAACAAAGGTCAACAGTCCTCCTATCACGAACATTGTCCCTCTCACTGCAGTTTGTGCAAAACGGCTGCCACATTTGTTGTTAACAATGGTTACTGCACTTCTGTGTCATTGTATGTGAAGTGCTTTGAGCTGCAGTCCCCAACCACTTACACTGACCAGGCTTATCTCAGGCAGCCACCTATAATCGGGTAAATGGCGCTAACTACTTGTCATCACCATAAGAGCCAATTACAAAGGAGTGTTACGCATGCTGGCTATTTTGGGCAGTTCAGGACTTAGCGATTTAAAAGCGTCGATTATTTTGTGCAAAGCCAGGTCTTCAGGCAGCTACAATCAACAGTTTTCACTGATAGTGATGGGAGACAATCGAAAAGTGGGAGACTTCAGGCAGGGAGTTGTTCTATTCGCAACCTCCTCGTTCAATGTGACCCTGAGCTGAGCTTCCGACTGCACATCCTCTCCAGCACCAAGACCATTGACTTCCACCTCTAACATTGCCCGTCTCTGCCACTGCCTCAGCCCATGTGCTGAAACCCGTATTCCATGCCTTTGTTACCTTCAAACCTGTCTATTCCAATGCTCTCCCAGACGGCTACACACCTACCACCCTCTGTAAAATTGAGCTCATCCTAAGCTCTGCTGCCGGTAACTTAACTCACACCAAGTCCTGTTGTTCTATCATTCCTGTGATTATTGACCTACATCGGTTCCTGGTCCGGCAATGCTTTGATTTTAAAATGATAGTTTTTGTGTTCGAATCCCTCCATGGCCTCGTCCCTTCCCATCTCTGTAATCTCCTCCAGCCCTGCCAGCCTCTGGGATCTCTGCACTCCTCCAAATCTGGCCTCTCTGCATCCCCGATTCCCATCGCTCTGCCATCGGTGGCCGTACCTTCAGCTGCCTGGGCCCTAAGCTCTGGAACTCCCTCCTTAAACCTCTCCACCTTTCTGCCTCTCTCTGCCCCTTTAAGACATTCCTTAAAACCTACCTTTGACCAAGCTTTTGGTCACCTGTCACGATACCACTTTATGTGGCTCAGTGTTAATTTTGTTAATGCCCCTGTGATGTTTTACTATGCTAAAGGCACTCGGTCCAGATGCTTGTGTGCCCTGTTAGAATTGTTCGTGCATATTTAAAATTTTACATTTTTAAAACCTTCAACGACAGTTCACAACCTGAAGGAATGAGACTCCCCATTTGTACTTGTTCGCTTTGTGGATCGGAGAGGTTTATTGGCCGTCATTCACAATTATCACATTGTTAAAAGGGTACTTGTGCTCTTAATTACTAGACTTAACTTTCTGTGGCGAGTTTAATGGGCAATTAATGTGCAAATGCAACAACTTCATAATCATGGGGAGGTTAAGCACGGGATGCCGTTTTGCAAATCCTCCAGAATCTTGCAGTGATTGGCAATTCACAGGGTGCGCAAATTGGGAATAAAACCTGGACCTCGGACAGTCTGGGGTCTGTGTCCTTGATTGTCCAGCAGGAATGGGGGCCGTTATTATCGTGAGTTTGGAGTGGTACCTTGATAACTTTTAATTATAAAGCGCCTTTAACATAGTAAAACCATCCCAAGGTGCTTCACAACAGTGTTACAGACAAACAGATACATTTGACACAGAATTTGCCGCAGAATAAATTAAGGCGGATGATAAAACGTTTGTTAACGAGGGTCTTAAAGGAGGAAAGAGAGCTAGAGAGGCGGAGAAGTTTAGAGTTCCAGAGCTTAGAGCCCAGGCAGCTGAAGGCACGTCCACCGATGGTTGAGTAGTTGTTATGAGGGATATTCAAGAGGCCAGAATTTGAGGAGTGCAGACATCTTGTGGGGTTGTGAGGTTGAAAAAAATTAGAGATGGGGAGGGGCAAGTCCATGGAGTGACTTGTAAACAAGGATGAGAATTTTGAAAGCGAGGCATTGTTTAAGTGGGAGTCCATGTAGGTCAGAAAGCACAGGGATGAGCGGGACTTGATGCAGGTTAGTACACGGCTGCTGAGTTTTGGATGACTTCAATAGCTGATTGAGGAAGCTATTGATGGGATTGAACATAATAAGAACATCAGAATTAGGAACAGGAGTCGGCCATCTAGCCCCTTGAGTCTGCTCCGCCATTGAACAAGATCATGGTTGATCTGGCCGTGGACTCCGCTCCACTTACCCGCCCGCTCCCCGTAACCCTTAATTCCCTTATTGGCTTCCTTGTTGTGCCTACTTCCATCTCATTTTAGGCGGGTAACCTCAGAGGATGTTTAACCTCTCATTTAAACTGCCATTTGATATTCAGAGTTCTATTGCAGACATAAAGCAGTGACTGATTTTCATTCAGGAAGAAGCAGCCAGGTTAATGCCACAATTGTTATGCAAATGAGAGACTAATTTTTTTTTAAAACAACTAAATCTGTCATTGCAGTGAACATCTCAGGTAGGAGTTTATCCACTGTTTTAGAGTAGGCGCTTAGATTTTTTGTGAAAATGCAAATTAACACAGATTCTAGCCTTTGAATAATAGTTGGCTATGGCCACATTGTGAATTCATTGGTTCCTCTGGAGTCCAAGGGGAAGGAAAGCGTGAAGCTGCCATTCATTGATTAACTGCACAATGATCTCACCATACTGGCTCCCTAATGAAGCTGCCTTCTCAGTGTATGCAGATGGCATTCGGTACAAAGCAAAGCCTTCTCTATTATGTCGGAGTGAATCTCCAGGTACCGCGCGGCTCTGAGGAAAAGCTGCTTTGTACACAGGCAGAGGCCCTCTCCCTCCCGTGGACCGGCTGTGATAGCTAATGCTGTCGTGTTGGGGAACCACGGCTGTAAGCCTGCATCGCATCGCATCACAGCACAAAAGCAAAACACTGCGGATGCTGGAATCTGAAATAAAAACAGAAAATGCTGGAAATACTCAGCAGGTCAGGCGGCATCTGTGGAGAGAGAAAAAGAGAGTTCTGACGAAGGGTTGATCGACCTGAAACACTAACTTTGTTTCTCTCCCCACAGATGTTGCCTGACCTGCTGAGCATTTCCACCATTTTTTGTTTTTATCACAGCAACCTGACATAAGAACATACTGTGCCTTGGAATCTCCTGCTGAAGGGAGGTCACATTGCCCATTTTATGCCAGTATTGCTGATTTTTTTTTTTGAGGGGTGGGTTGTGCATCCCTACCAAACCAGCAATATTCGCGTCGAGCAAATTGCCAATTTACAGTGGGATGATGGAACAGTGACTTCAATCCAAAACGCACTCAGAGGTCAGACTCTGTACTGTAACACATCTCAGACAACAGTGTCCTCTGGGGAACATCGGCAAGTGGTCACAAGCTAGAAGCGCTGTCTGGTAGGATTCGTGCTTTTTGAACACATTTCACAGGATGATGAGCATTGTTTAAAGCAGCAAACTGGAACATTTTGAAAGTGCTGCAAAGCTGTCTCCATACCCGATGATTCCAGGTCAGGCACATGGCAACATTGGGTGAATCGGCCTCATTTGACATTGTCCAACCCCTGGGAATCAGTTCCAAACTAAATAGCGGAAGCAATTTGATTTGAGCCAGTTCAGGCAAATAAGGGGACAGGATACACATTTTGGAATGAATAGCTGGCTGGCTCAAAGACAGAAAGCAGAGAGAAGGGATAAAAAGCTATTCACAGTGGCAGAAGGAGGGTAGTGTTGTTCCACAAGGATCGGTGCTGAGACCACTGTTACTCACAACTTCTATTAACGATTTAAACTTTGGAATCAAAAAAACAATTTCTAAATTTGTGGACACCAAATTGGGAGAGAAAGTCAATGCTGATGAGGACTGCAACAAATTACAAGACATTAAGAAACTTGAAGTATGGGCCTATAATTGGCAAATTAATTTCAACATGGATAAATGTGCGATATTATATTTTGGTAAGAAAAATAAGGGGAGCTCGCATATTAAATGAGGTAGAGGAGCAAAGGGATCTGGGAGTCTATATACACTAATCACTAAAACTTGTGATGCAGGTCAATAAGACCATAATAAACGCAAACCATGTGTTGGGCTTATTTCTAGAGAGATGGAATTGAAAAGTAGTGAAGTTATGCTAAACTTGTATTGAACCTTGAACACTTGGAGTATTGTGTACAGTTCTGGTCGCCATATTATTAAAAGGATAGAGGGGCACTGGAGAGGGTGCAAAAAAGATTTACGAGGATGATCCCAGAACTGTGAGGGAACACCTATCGGGAAAGGATAAACAGGTTGGGTCTCTTTTCTCTTAAAAAGAAAAGGCTGAGAGGTAATCTAATAGAGGTCTTTAAAATGATGAAAGGTTTTTGTTATGTAATGATGTGTGTATCGTCCTGGTACCTTAAATGTAATGTAAGCACTATGCCACACCACAGAGGGCGCTGTGGTGGGAAACCCTGGTAGTACCTGCAACAGGTGCTATATAAGGCTGACCACCACACCTGAGAGGCACTCTGGAGCTGAACAATAAAGGACGAAGGTCACAGCAGTTAGATTTACACCAGACCGTGTGGAGTCAGTGTTTTGTGTGCTACATACACCACATTGGCAAAGAGGAAGCGGACGAACTCCACGCAACCATGGCTACTCTGGGCTCGCTAAAGGATTTTACCGTGGGCAATGATTGGGAGGCCTTTACGGAAAGGCTCGAGTACTACTTCACAGCAAACGACCTGACGGAGGACACGGACGCAATGAGAGAGAAGCGTAAGGCGATATTGCTCTCCAGTTGTGGAGATGAGGTGTTTGGACTGTATACGTGCACCGACGATTCGCCCCCAGTGATAAGGGAAGTAAAAATCAACGGAGTCCCAGGGAGTATGGAAGTGGACACGGGTTCAGGTCCATCGTTGATGAGTCGGAGAACTTTTGATAAACTGTGGATTAACCCAGATGCACGGCCCAAGCTGGTCCCGGTCACGGCGAAGCTGCGTACCTACACCAGGGAACTGACACCTGTTCTTGGCAGAGCGATGGTGTATCCCACGGGGATGAGACGCACGCTTTACCTTTGCAGGCGATGGGCCGACACTCCTCGGCCGGAGGTGGATGGGGACGGTCTGTGGGAGCTGGGAAGACTTCACCACTCCACAGGCTGCTGCTCCCCGGGGTGCTGCCGTGCCCCGGATCCCCAGAGAGCAGCGCCGACCGAGCTGGAGCTGCAGCCTCCGTCCACTCACAGGCAAGCCCCAGGCCCGGATCTCACACAGAGATCCTGCAGCCTCAGCCCCACAGGCAAGCAGCCCTGCACAGAGGGGCCTAGTGGGGGGGGGAGTGAGCCGGCGGGGGTGCGAGGGATCCAGGATGGCCGGCGGTTCGGAAGAGCCCCGCCGAGGATTGCTGGCGTCGGGCGGCGGCAGCAGCTGGAGGTCGGGGGCTAAGGAGGCCGCGGGGGACGCGGCAAGTGCAGCCGCTGGAGAGACCACGACGGCCGCAGGAGAGGCGACCAGTCAGGTGGCAGCGGAGGGGAGCGGAGGCTGCGACGGCGGAGGGCATCCGGAGCGGCGGAGAAGAAGATGGCGGCGGCATCGTGTCGGAGCAGCCGAGCATCAAAGATGGCGGCGCCCAAGGAGAAGCCTCGTGGAATCCTCCTGCATCAAAGATGGCGCCTTAAAAAGGAAATGCACCTGGGAGTCTTAAAAGGGCCTTACCAAGAGGTGGTCCCCACAAAGGACTTCTGTGAGGCAGAGCGAGTCTAAAATGAGCTATGTTAATGAGATAGTGAATTTATAATAAGAATTACTTTTTTAATGCTGAATGGCCACTGTATTTGTGTAAAATAATGGAGGAAGTGCAATTAATGATAACGGCTAACAAGGAAATCAAGGATCCGTTACCAGTCAATAACTAGTTAATGTACCAGATAATATGTACCATACTAACGCTAACTGTCTATGCCCACCTGCCTTCCGTTGGACAAGTGTGATGTTATGTAATGATGTGTGTATCGTTGTCCTGCGTCCTGGTGGGGGGGGAAGGTGATGTTATGTAATGATGTGTGTATTGTCCTGGTACCTTAAATGTAATGTAAGCACTATGCCACACCACAGAGAGCGCTGTGGTGGGAAACCCTGGTAGTACCTGCAACAGGTGCTATATAAGGCTGACCACCACACCTGAGAGGCACTCTGGAGCTGAACAAAATAAAGGACGAAGGTCACAGCAGTTAGATTTACACCAGACCGTGTGGAGTCAGTGATTTGTGTGCTACATACACCACAGTTTTGATGGTGGATACAGAGAGAATGTTTCCACTTGTGTGGGGAGAGCAAAACTAGAGGCCATCAATATGAGAGTCACCAAAAAATCAATAGGGAATTCAAGAGAAACCTCTACCCAGAGAATGGTGAGAATGTGGAACTCGCTACCACAGGGAGTAGTCGAGGCGAATAGTATCGATGCATTTAAGGGGAGGCTGTACAAGCACATGAGGGGAAGGGAATAGAGTTATGCTGATAGTTAGATGACGAAGGAGGGTCAGGTGAAGCATAAACGCTGGCATGGACTGGTCAGGTTCAATGGCCTGTTTTTTTTTGTGCTGTATATCCGATATAATACACATTTTGCCCTGATTTAATGATTCAGTTGTCTTGTTCCTTTTAAGAAATGGGAAATGTGTGCGCGCGTGTGTAGACCATAACTTGCCAGTTCTTGCACATACAGTCCCATATTGTACATTCCGTAGCTGAGCACCATGATGGTATTAATCTGTGTGTAGCTGCAGTCGCTGGTTGCCTGAGGTGAGATTAGCACAGATTATTGTCCGGAGACATGCAAAGACATTAGCATCTTGTGGTCTGATTGGTTTCCTCTCAGGTTTTCCATTCCCTTGACGACCTTGGAAGATCCTCCCCCTTGTTTAATTGCCTTCTATTTTTGAAGTCATGGCGTTGAAGTAGCGGGAGTTAACTGGTGCTCTCTCTGGTGGCTCATTTTGTCTCCATCTTCCAGTCCTATGAAACACGCTTTTCTTTTCCTAAACAAAAGCATAATTTTTAATAGAATTTATTTTTCAAATGGGAAATCTGGTTAAGTCTATAGAATACTATACTGCCTTGATAGGGTGGTAGAAACTGATTCAATAGTAGCTTTCAAAAGGGATTAGATAAATACTTGAAGGATAAAAATAATTGCAGGGATATGGGGAAAGAGCGGAAAGATACAAACATAGAAAATAGGTGCAGAAGCAGGCTATTCGCCCCTTCGAGCCTGCACCACCATTCAATAAGATCATGGCTGATCATTCACTTCAGTACCCCTTTCCTGCTTTCTCTCCATACCCCTTGATCCCTTTCGCCGTAAGGACCATATCTAACTCCCTCTTGAATATATCCAATGAACTGGCATCAACAACTCTCTGCGGTAGAGAATTCCACAGGTTAACAACTCTGAGTGAAGAAGTTTCTCCTCATCTCGGTCCTAAATGGCTTACCCCTTATCCTAAGACTGTGTCCCCTGGTTCTAGACTTCCCCAACATCGGAAACATTCTGCATCTAACCTGTCCAATCCCGTCAGAATTTTCTATGAGATCCCCTCTCATCCTTCTAAATTCCAGTGAATACAGGCCCAGTCAATCCAGTCTCTCCTCATATGTCAGTCCTGCCATCCTGGGAATCAGTCTGGTGAACCTTCCCTGCACTCCCTCCATAGCAAAAACGTCCTTCCTCAGATTAGGAGACCAAAACTGAACACACTATTCCAGGTGAGGCCTCACCAAGGCCCTGTACAATTGCAGTAAGACCTCCCTGCTCCTATACTCAAATTCCCTAGCTATGAAGGCTAACATACCATTTGCCGCCTTCACTGCCTGCTGTACCTGCATGCCAACTTTCAATGACTGATGTACCATGACATCCAGGTCTCGTTGAACCTCCCCTTTTCCTAATCTGCCACCATTCAGATAATATTCTGCCTTCGTGTTTTTGCCCTCAAAGTGGATTACCTCACATTTATCCACAGAAGTGGGACTAACTGCCCTTCGAAAGAGCCGATGCAGACTCAATGGCCGAATAGCCTCCTTCTGTGCTGTATTGTTATGCTTTCTATAATACAATCTGGCTGCCTCCATCTTTCTGGTTCCTTTTTTAAAAGCAACTCTGATCAATGAATTGGGGAACTGGAACTGAGTAGATACAATGGAGGGGATCTCTTGGGTGTATAATGGAAATTGGCCCACAATCCAGAGTCTCCAATGCCTGGCCTTACATGCATGATACAACAATCCTATAGGCACCCATGAAGATGAGTACCAAACCAGTAACAGAAGAAACACTATGGGCTGTGCAATGAGACCATCTCTAGTACAAGGCTTTGCCCAGAAACTCATCGTTCTTAAACTATTCAATTAAAGCAGTAAGTTAAATTGCGCTGTTTGTGTATAATACCTCATGGTCATGGCTTTGTTTTTAAGAGTTTAAAATAATTTTAATGTTTTTAATTTTTTTCTAATATTTAACTAATTTTGGGGTAAAATAAAATTTGACGTGTGATATATATATTATATATATATAATGTGTATATCTTTGTGTCTCTCTGTCTACACATGTAATGTGCATGTGTTTATATATATATATATATATATATACATATATGAGTAGATTTGTGTGTGTGTGCATATGCAATATATATTTGAGTATGTGTGCATGCAGGGATGCATACTTAATATAAATAAATAAGAGTTTCCCCTGGTCTTACTCAAAATTGTTTTCCAATGGAGTTGCAGCGCCTGTGGGACAGGACTAGTGCTAGACATGGAGAGGCCTGTGACTTCAGCCATATTTCCTGCCCTGGGGTAATTCCCATGCAGGAGGCAGACTCCCTGGTCTTTCTCGGGGGAATCACGCCCGACAGGGGTCAGAGGGGGAGCTGCCAGCAGGAGTTTTATTTGTGTGTGGATATTTGTTTCGATGGGTCTGTGCGTTTTAGTGCTGTGAAGGAACCTCCTCCCTTCGAGTCCACAAGGCGTGCCTTCAGCAACCTTGGAACACCGGGTACAAGGCCCGAACTGGGAGACCCTACAGCCAGCGTTCAGACGGATGCAAATGACCAGAAACGTGGTTGAGGCTGTATTTCTTTTCATTTTAATTGAACTTGTGTTTTAGGCACACCCTCTGGGATATCAGCAAGTTTCTTCCTGCAAGTGACCCAGATCCACGGACAGGTCAATGGGGGTTGGTCGTAAATTCTGTACCGGGATGTCTTTTTCTTATGATGGTCGTAACAAGTCGGTGGGTCAGAATCCTGGAACTCCCTACCGAACAGCGCTGTGGGAGTTCCTTCACCACACAGACTGCAGCGGTTCAAGAAGGCGGCTCCACCACCTTCTGGAGGGCAATTGGGGATGGGCAATAAATGCCAGCCTTGCCAGCGACACCGACATTCAGGAATGAATTTTTTTTTAAAAAAGGTTCAGGGGGATTACAGCGCCATCTCTGGAGCAAGTAAGAACAACCGGTAATATTGTTTCCCCATTGATTCTGCTCAAGGGGGCCGAAATTGTCCACCACTGGAGACTGGATGCACGCAACCCGTTTCCAGTGTTTTTATCGCCGCGGTGGATGAGGTGGCCTCTTGAGTGAAATTCTGCTGTTCGGCTTTTTTCCAGGCGGACCGGAAGTCGCTCATAATGGGGGCGGAAGTGCGGGGGTGAGCACTCCAGAGGGGCGGAAGTTGGGGGGAGAGGAGGATGTCGTGTCCGCCGCTGTTAGTCATCACGTCACCACGGCGAGACCCTGCGCAATTTTAAAAGATCGGTCCACTGGGCCACCAGGGAGGGTTTCGGCCGGGCCAGCGGCCTGGCAGCCAAGAGGGGGGGTGCCAGGCTGCCTGTTGGCGGCCTGGCCGAAACCGGGGGGCATAATTGTAGGCCCAACCTGGCAGCCCGCCAACAAAAAAAACATGGCGGCAGCAGCAGTGCGTCTTCCCCTTTAACGGGAGCCGCACCGCCATTTTATAAGGCCACGGCCTCACTGGACCACCTTTAGAAAAGCAGGTTTTGGCACTACCTGGCGGAAGGAAGATTTTCTCAGAGCAATTTCGCCATCGGGAGGGAGGGAGACAACATCGGCGGTGCACATTGTGATGACGCTCGGCAGCAGTGGAGTGATAGTGGGGGGGGGGGGGGAGGAAGGGGAAGAAGAGCGGGTCACCGCCAGGATAACGCAGGAGCGGAATTTTCAAAATGGCAGCCATTACACACACAATTAGCAGACATTGCACTCCGCAGCGTGGCCAACGATTTCTGGTGGTAACAGGCCTTCAGGAAAGGGGCAATTTCGGCCCCAAGGATTTTAATGTATCTATATGAAAAACGCTGAACATTGCAAATACCAACATTTTCCCTAAATTGAGTGTCGATAAAATTCCCCTATCTGCAAGCCGTTCTTAAGTCACTGACAGAGTGAGGGATCGCAGTCTCGAGAGGAAGACTCCAAGCAATGTAATTTATATTTGCCATACATTTTATCAACTTGGACCCCTTGCCCACCTTTTGCTACTTTGTGCTGTTCCTTCATATCACCAGTATCAACCTATTACAACCGTCTTATGGCTATGACAGGATAAAATTGCTAACAATAAAGCTGTGCCCCCTTCCCTTCCCTCTTATCATATATCAGCGTATAGGTTTGACACACATGCAGCCTGTAAAAGTATAATTGGTTATGAACTACTTCAATGACCAATAATAAACAATACAGGCAATCCTTTCTAATGCAGTAAAAGTCCCCATCAAAGCTTAGTGTGTTGTGGTCCGTGGTTTACTGAAGACCGCTTCAGTTGTCGGGTGTAAAATTGCACTGCTGCGAAGTCTCTGCATTATTTAAACAGGGAAAGTGGTGAAGGCATTAACGCTCTGCAACCATTCTGTCTGTCATTTGGTTGGTGCATCGATGGACAAAAAGGACGGGCCGATCTGGCCGATGTCCTCTGCCCACTCTATCTCCTGTAACCCTATCCAGCCGCACAACCATCAGGGATATCTGCGCTCCTCCAATTCTGGCCTCTTGCGCATCCCCGATTGTCATCACTCCAGCATTGTCGGCCGCGCCTTCAGCTACCTTGGCACTAAGCTCTGGAATTCCCTTCCTAAACCCCTCTGCCTCTCCTTTTTAAGACTCTTTTAAAACCTCCTTCCTTGGCCAAGCTTTCGGCCACCTGTCCTAAATATCTCCTTGCGTGGCTCGGTTTCAAGTTTTGTTAACTCTCCTGTGAAGCACCATGGGACGTGTTACTATGTTAAAGGCGCTATATAAATACAAGTTTTTGCTGCGTACCACCTCAGCACACCAAAGATGGAATATTCTAATGTGAGCACAATGATGGCACGGTTTGAAGAGTGCAGTTACACTGCTGTGGACCATGTCGTACAACAATGCTAAAGTGGCAGTATGAGTTTGGGGCATTGTTAGTTACCAGAATCCATGGTCTTTGAGTCAGAGAAGTGAGAGTCCCCACCCCAGCCACTGGGGTTTCAATCCAATGAGTCCAGCTTGTGGGCTGTGTTGGTTTCTTGGTGTTCTGTTGACCAAACTGATGTCTGTTTAACATGCTGCATCACGACACCAGGACCACTAGAAATACATGATTGCTCACTTTTCCCCTCGCACGTCTTTATATCAATGGTTTGCTCATGTCCCAAAGTTGGGTAGCAGCTTCAGAGTCACATAAATTGAACACAGCAGCATGGGAGCACAACTCCGATCCATGCAACCACTACTCTGCTCAAGACAATCTGCTCTCCCATCACTATGAGTTATCTAACTGTGGAGAGATGTCTGAACACAATCGGGCAATTTCATTTCTGTGAATCTCTTGAGTTTGAATGTGTAATGTATGCACCTGTGAGTATGCTCACAGGTTTTTGGAGCTGGTGAGTTGGGCGTGGCTTAGCCAATTATGTGATGTTCACAAGACTCAATAAAACCCCAGCCAGTTGGGCTCGAGGGATCCACGATTGGGCAGGTGGTTGTGAGCCTGGTCGAAGAACTGGTAATGTGCAGTGTGATTGTCAAACCCCTTTTGCTAATAAACCAACTAGTTCTTAATAGCAAATATCTCATGAAGCCCTTGAAATTTCTGCCTTGTAGAACAAAAGGATTATTACAGCAAGCTAGAAAGATTAAAAATGTGGCCATTTTCTTTCTGTTCCTCTATTTTGTTTCAAGGTGAAAGGATGCCAACTAATGAAGAGCAGAGTGGTCTTCTGCTCCTCGCTGCCCATGTCGACATCAAACATTCCCAGTTCGGGTATTGCGTGGGCCTGATGCAAGAGTACATTTAGCTCCAGGTCTGTGGCCTTGCTCAAAGGGAGCACAGATCAGAGAACTGGGCGCAAGATGTCTGAGCCTGCCCGATTTACGGGCCTCCGTTGATCGCTGGTGTAAGATGAGTCTCTGACTGTTCAGCAATGATTTAAAAATAGAAATCTCAGCGGGTCAGGCAGCATCTATCTAGACTCATCTTTTGTTTCCTAACTCGTGCCGTTACCATCTCAAGTTGGCCCACCATCCCTTTGTGTCTCAAATCTCTCCTGCCTGCCACCCTATCACAGACCTTCCCTTTTGTTGTTTCTTCCCTTCCCCCTTTTCAGTGCCCCTTGCACTTAAGAATCTGTTACATTTCGAACTTTTGCCAGTTCTGACGAAGGGTCATCGACCTGAAACAGATGTTGCCTGACACGGAGTATTTTCCGCATTTTCTGTTTTTATTTCGGATTCCAGCATCCGCAGTATTTTGCTTCAGTGACGCCATGACATGATGTGTTGTCCTCTGCACCCAATTCTGCAGGGTTGCCAACACCTCCAGGAATGCCCTGGAGTCCCCAGGAATGAAAGATTCATCTCCAGGAGAAAAATCATAAGGGTGTTCAAAAAAACTTGTATGTTTTTTCTTTCCATTTTCTTTGAGCACTTGTTTATAAGAATATTGGATATTTGCTGGTTGGCGGCGGGAAATCGAGCTGTGTAAAACCAGAGGCTGTGTCAGGTTGATGGTTCTTCCAATTTACTTCAGCAGAAGCCATTAAAACACTGGGGCAAAATATCTTTCCCAGTCTGAAGATAAGCGTTGTAAAATCAGGCAGTAACCTTTCACCCAGTGGAATAGCCAGCCCTTTGTTGCTGTTCTGTGGGTGAGGCGGCGGGGGGAATATATATAAAACAACTACCACTTGTCAATCAATTTAAAAAAACAAAACAATTTTTTGTTCTTTTTGAAACATTACACGTCTTTGGAACACGAGAAATACCCCGAAGTTATCTCACATTCTGCCCACTGATGAATAAATGCAGTGTTTGAGTGCTTGTGGACATTGCAACACCCAAACTGGAAGCTTGTTACCGAGCAGGTATCCTTTTATCCGATTGAAGCTGCCACACTGACAAAGAAAAAATAAAAATCTCTTTTCTTGTCGACCAGTTCTCCTTTCCACAAAAAAAACTTCTTCTCCCCTTTCCCCCCTGTCTGTAATGGAGCTCTCGCCTCGGAATATCAAAGCCCTGAGCGAAAACGGCTGAATCGGAACGTCTTTTTCTGCGTTACACATTATCCTAATTATTAAACGTCTCGCCAGATATTCTACAGGGAATACAGCCGTGACAGGCCCAAGTGCCTGAACAATTTCCATAGTAACCAAATGGCATCTCTCATCCAGCACAATGAGAGCCAACGCCGAGGCATGCGGGATTTCTGCAGGACCCGGTTTGTTGATTACTGAAATATGTTACGGTGAAAATGAAGCGGGGTGAATAAAACATGATGAATAAAACATGAGCTTGTTTATTGCAGCAGGACTCCGCAACCCAGCAGCGAAATGGACTCGGTTCTGAATAGATTTGCTAGTTTGTGGAAGTAGTTCAAGGCAGAGGCATCCTGTTCTCGTCTTTGTTGTGCCTTTGTAGTAAAAAAAAATTGATTCTGGACTATGTATGTGTACATACGAGTTTACCAACAATGGCATTCCTCAGGAAGCGTTACGCCAACAACAATTTGTATTTATATAGCGTCTTCAATGTTGTAAAAATGTTTCCAATGCACTTCACAGAAGCGTCCTCACACCAGATTTGACACCGAGCCACATAAGGAGATATTAGGGCAGGTGACTAAAATGCTTGCTCCCTGACCATGTTCCGGTTTTAAGAAACGTCATAGAGGAGGAGAGAGAGCTGGAGGGACCAAAATTGAGGCCGCCCCCAAATGGGGCGCACCTACCATTTTTTAAAGGTTTTTCTCCACCCCAGTCCGTAGAGCTATCTGAGAAATTCACATCTTTGTATTTGTTTTTGGCTCGGGGCGCTGTTCTGGGTGGTTGTGGGGCGGAAGTGCCTTGCAGCGGGTCTGCCACCCTAACCAGTCATCAGCGTCGCGCTGAAGTGTCACAACGTCTCCTTCCCTTCCGTTAAAGGGGAGGGCCACTGAACTCTGCAGCCACTTTAGTGGCAAACACTGGGACACCAGGGAGGGTTTCGGCCGGGTCAGCGGCTTGACACCCAAGAAAGGGGGTGCGGGACTGCCTGTTGGCGGCCCATCCGAACCCGGGGCCATAATTGTCGGCTCGACCTGGCAGTCAGCTGCCAAAAAAAAACCATGGCACCACCGGCAGTGCCACATCCCCTTTAAGGTTGGCTTTGCTGTCGGTACCCTATCGGGGGCACTGACCAGCGGCAGGGCCGCTTCTGCGGAGCAATTCTGGGAAAGGGGCAATTTCCCGAGGGGCAATTTTGGGAAGGGGTCCCTGCCGGTCGGTAAGGGGTAGGCACGTGCACGGTGGGAAAACGGGCGGAGCGACCCCCTACACCACTCCAAACCTGAGGAAGGGCAATTTTTAAAAGGGCGGCCTCTCGGCAGAGACTCGGTGGCCATTCCGCACCGACTCGTGACCACCGCTTTCAGGCAGCCAGAGGCCTTTATAGAAAGGGGCAATTTCGGCTCCGAAGAGTTTTAGCGAGGGAATTCCAGAGCTTGGGGCCAAGGCAGTTGAAGGCACAGAGCAGTCTGCAGGAGTGGGGGTTAGAAGCTGGGGATAATGGAACCAAGGTGCACAGATGGAATCTGCCCCAGTTTTCAAGTCAAACATTCTGTTCTTTTATCTGTTTTCCATTAGGAATTCTTGTGCTTGCATTTCAAACAGCAACTGCCACAGTAAATGCATATAAATACCTACTGTAATCGGGCCGTTCAACCACTGTAGTCAGATGGCACATTTTTGTTTAAAAGTAATAATTATAATTTAAATGTGGGAATTGGGCTGATCTGGAAGAGCAGATGGATTTGAGGATTCCGGATCACAAGATATTGAAAGGGAGGTCGTGCTTGACCAATCTTCTGGAATTTTTTGAGGATGTAACTAGTAGAGTGGACAAGGGAGAATGAGTGGATGTGGTGTATTTGGGCTTTCAAAAGACCTTTGACAAGGTCCCACATAAGAGATTGGTGTGCAAGATCAAGGCACATGGTATTGGGGGTAATGTACTGGCGTGGATAGAGAATTGGTTGGCAGGCAGGAAGCAGAGAGTAGGGATAAACGGGCCCTTTTCGGAATGGGAGGCAGTGACTAGTGGAGTACCACAGGGCTCAGTGCTGGGACCCCAGCTCTTTACAATATACGTGAATGATTTGGATGAAGGAATTGAGTGTAATATCTCCAAGTTTGCAGATGACACTAAACTGTGTGGCGGTGTGAGCTGTGAGGAGGATGCTAAGAGGCTGCAGGGTGATTTGGACAAGTTAAGTGAGTGGGCAAATGCATGGCAGATGCAGTATAATGTGGATAAATGTGAGGTTATCCACTTTGGTGGCAAAAACACAAAGGCAGAATATTATCTGAATGGTGGCAGATTAGGAAAAGGGGAGGTGCAACGAGACCTGGGTGTCATGGTTCATCAGTCATTGAAAGTTGGCATGCAGGTACAGCAGGCTGTGAAGAAGGCCAATGGTATGTTGGCCTTCATAGCTAGGGGATTTGAGTATAGGAGCAGGGAGGTCTTACTGCAATTGAACAGGGCTTTGGTGAGGCCTCACGTGGAATAGTGTGTTCAGTTTCGGTCTCCTAATCTGAGTAAGGACGTTCTTGCTTTTGAGGGAGTGCAGCGAAGGTTCACCAGATTGATTCCAGGGATGGCAGGACTGACATATGAGGAGAGACTGGATCAACTGGGCCTTTATACACTGGACTTTAGAAGGATGAGAGGGGATCTCATAGAAACGTATAAGATTCTGACGGGACGGGACAGGTTAGATGCGGGAAGAATATTCCCGATGTTGGGTAAGTCCAGAACCAGTGGACATAGTCTTAGAATAAGGGGTTGGCCATTTAGGACTGAGATGAGGAGAAACTTCTTCACTCAGAGAGTTGTTAACCTGTGGAATTCCCTGCCGCAGAGAGTCGTTGATGCCAGTTTATTGGATATATTCAAGAGGGAGTTAGATATGGCCCTTATGGCTAAAGGGATCAAGGGGTATGGAGAGAAAGTGGGAAAGGGGTACTGTGGTGAATGATCAGCCATGATCATATTGAATGGTGGTGCAGGCTCGAAAGGCCGAATGGCCTACTCCTGCACCTATTTTCTATGTTTCGTTGAAAGCAGCACCTCAAGTGGATAAGTCCATAAAGATAGCAAATGCAACATGAAGTTAGCCTGGCAAGCGTTCTAGCAATATAAAGGTTGAGGTGTAACATGGAATCTATATGAAGCCTCAGTACGACCAGACTCTCTGGACTGTGTGCAGTTTTGAACTCGACACTGCAGGAATGGCAACGGAGTGGGCATTCCGCACATTCACTGGGATGTTGGCTGGTCGAAGGAAACGAGAAAAGACTTGAAAAACTGGAGCTGTTTTTATTAAAACAGGAGAATAAGCATGATTTGATTGGGGATATTCAAATATTGGGGTAGAAAGTGCGGTCGGAGGTTTCCTGCGGGCAGATGCCTCCGACCTGCAAAAAAATATACGAATGTACCTGGTGGTCGGGGAGGTTCATCGACTCACGGTCCTGGGCCTCCCTGGGTACATGCGGGTAGAGGCCCACAGATCCCAGGGACGCAGGTGGTTCATAAACGCCTCTGGGATCATGTGGGCCGGCCCAGCCAATGAAAGAAGGGAATCTCCATTCATACTCATGGGATTCCAGTTTATACAGAATCACCACAAGTATGAATGGGAATCACTGAATTTATTTCATGCGTTTGTGTATTTTTTTTATTAAGACATTAATTCATTTTCAATGTCATTTTTAACACACATTTAATTTTTTGAAATGTCTTTTTGTGTTTTAACTGGGCTTAAAAGTAAACTTACCTTATTGGACAGAGTTTAATGTATAAATGAGTGATAACAATTATTTTCCTATTTTTTTAAAACTCTTATGCTGATAAAAGCAGGCCTTGCGCAAATAGCCCAACTCCCCGCCCGCGAAAGCCCTTTTCTTTCAGACGCGTACAATCTGTCGCGGATTCTTGACCGATCGCAAGTTCTGGGTTTCAGCGCTTGCGCAGTGTGAGCCTAAACCCGGAACTTGTAGGGCCCCAACGGGCGCGTGCGCACCATGCACTTGCCCGCTGGGGCCGCAAATTCAGCCCCAATATGAAGGGGTGGGGGACACAGCATAGAGAAACAGGTTGTTTCCAGTGACTTGAGAGGTCTAGAGTAAGGGGGCAGAGGTATAAGATTTGTGAGAGATTTAGGACCGAGAGTGGGAGAGACATTTTTACGCACCGGGCTGAGAGACTGTGGAATGCACTTGTGGATTTAGTGATTGAAGCAGAGAGCATGGCAACATTTAAGAATCGGCTCGATAGAAGGGTGAAGGAATGGGGAGTAAAGTGGTCTGGGAACAGAGCAAGCACGTAGGGTTCAGACGATTGCTCATATGGAGGAGAAACACTAACCTTGAATGTACAGCACAGAAACAGGCCATTCGGCCCGAGTGGCCTTTGGTGTTAATGCTCCACACACGCCTCCTCCCACCCCTCTTCATCTAACCCCAGCAGCATGTCCTATTCTTTTCTCCCTTGTGTTTATCTAGCTTCCTCGTAAACGTAAAGAACAAATACCTCTGCCCACAGCTGCTGTATCCATTGCACACTAATTGACGTGCTTTATATCATACCTATACCATACTTCATCTCGCGGGAGCAACATAACCCTGCACTCCTACACTTTGCTGTGGCCCCCCCACCCCAGTCCTCCTCGCCCCCCCCCCTGGCTAGTCCTTTGCCCCCAGGGTGCCATGCTCCGGACTGCATTCCTTTGAGGTGTCATCGTACTTACCGGTGTTAAATATTGAAACCCGGTTAATGAGCGCCACACTCCCGGAGGATTCCTGCACTGCCTGCCTCGTCCTGCCCTGCCCGATGGCCACCCCACTTGCTGCCCGAGCTCTGTGCGACTGTGTGCGGGTCAGCAAACTCTCTGCCTCCCATAGGATGCAGCAGAAGTTCAGCTCGGTGTGAACTGCATGTTACAAGTGCCCAGGTTGTCCAAGTGCCCTGTTGAACTCCTGTCCCTTCCCCCTCCCCTCATCCTTCAGGCATTTCACACTCATTTAATGTTAGGAGTTCATGAGTGAACATTTTCTCTCGAAGTTTAAATAAAAATGAGTCAGGCGAGTGTGGAGCTCTGTGCATGTGCAGAGCGATCTCTGTCACAAACCGCAAGCAGCAGTATACCTCGGGTCTGCTGACTGCGCACTGTATTACATATTCCAGACGCTATAACTGCAACCAGTTTTATATCCTGGGCAGTAGGTTGAAAAATTCAACCCATTGTCTCGATATTTGTGCTCCTGCGTGGGTGTGAGGAACTAATGCAGCAATCTGGTACTTCATGAAGTGTTTATAGTACAATATTTACACTAACTAGACTCTAGCAGATAAATGATTAAAGCAGAACACTATCACAGGGGTTAGCAGTGCCACTGCAAAGTAATTGCCTTTGTTATGCCCCACAGAGGTTTGTGTCTTAATAGACCGATTGCTGAATATTGAGTTGGATATAGAGCCCACGAGACCAGCACATGAACACAGCAAACCTCACTGGGGACTGTGTTGAAGGAATACTGTTGCCACTAAAACACTGTTGACATTGTTTCTTTTTGTTTGTGTGCCCGCACATTTTTCTAGTCGTTCATGGGATGTGGGCGTTGCTGGCAAGGCCAGCATTTATTGCCCATCCCTAACTGCCCTTGAGAAGGTGGTGGTGAGCCGCCGCCTTGAACCGCAGCAGTCTGTGCTGTCGCGGTTTGGTACAACGGAGTGGCTTGCTAGGCCATTTCGCAGATCAGTTAGGAGTCAACTACACAGCTGTGAGTCTAGCGTCACATGTTGGACAGACCAGACAAGGACAACAACTTGTATTTATATAGCGCCTTTAAAGTAGTGAAACATCCCAAGGCGCTTCACAGGAGTATTATGAGACACAAAATTTGACACCAAGCCACATAAGGAGAAATTGGGACAGGTGACCAAAGGCTTGGTCATAGAGGTAGGTTTTAAGGAGTGTCTTGAAGGAGAAAAGAGAGGCGGAGGGGTTTAAGCAGGGAATTCCAGAGCTTAGGGCCGAGGCAACAGAAGACACGGTCACCAATGACTGAGCGATAAATCAGGGATGTTGAAGAGGGCAGAATTAGAGGAGCGCAGACATCTTGGTAAGGAGGGTAGGGGGGGGGGGGAGGGGAGTTGTGGGGCTGAAGGAGATTACACAGATAGGGAGGGGCGAGGCCATGGAGAGATTCTATGATTCTATTCTATGATTTGAAAACAAGCATGAGAATTTTGAAATTGAGGCGTTGCTTAACCGGGAGTCAATGTAGGTCAGTGAGCACAGGAGTGATGGGTGAGCGGAACTTTAGATCACCTCTAGTTGATGTAGGGTAGAATGTGGGAGGCCAGTCAGTAGTTTGTTGGCCTAGTCAAGTCTAGAGGTAACAAAGACATGGATGAGGGCTTCAGCAGTGGCTGAGCTGAGGCAAGGGTGGAGACAGACAATGTTAGAGGTGGAAATAGGCGGTCTTAATTATGTTGTGGATACGTGGTTGAAAGCTCATTTTACGGCCAAGTATGATGCCAAGGTTGCGAACAATCTGGTTCCACCCCCGACAGAAGTTGAGGAGAAGGATGGAGTCAGTGGCTAGGAAACGGAGTTTGTGGCAGGGACTGGAAACAATGGCTTCAGTCTTCCCAATATTCAATTGTTCATCCAGAACTGGGTGTCGGACAAGCCATCTGACAATTTAGAGACCGTGGAGGGGTTGAGAGAACTGATAGTGAGGTAGAGCTGGGTGTCATCAGCATACAAGTGGAAACTGACGCTGTGTTTTCGGATGATGTCGCCAAGGGGCAGCATGCAGATGAAAAATAGGAGGGGGCCAAGGATAGATCCTTGGGGGACACCAGAGGTCACGATGCGAGGGAGGGAAGAGAAGCCGTTGCAAGTGATTCTCTGGCTTCGATTAGACAGCGATAAGAATGGAACCAGGCGAGTGCAGTCCCACTCAGCTGGACGATGGTGGAGAGGCATTGGAGAAGGATGGAGTGGTCAACCGTGTCTAAGGCTGCAGACAAGTCAAGAAGGACGAGGAGGGATAGTTTGCCTTTGTCGCAGTCACAAAGGATGTCATTTGTGACTTTGATGAGAGCCATGTTGGTACTGTGACAGGCGTGGAAACCGGATTGGAGGGATTCAGACATGGAGTTGCAGGAAAGATGGGCATAGATTTGGGAGGCAACAACATGTTCAAGGACTTTGGAGAGGAAAGGGAGGTTGGAGATGGGGGCGGTAGCTTGCAAGGACGGAGGGGTCGAGGGTTGTTTTTTTTTTGAGGAGAGGGGTGATGATAGCAGATTTGAGGGAGAGGGGAACAGTACCTGAAGAGGAGAAACGTTAACAATGTCAGCCAGAAAAGAAAGTTGGTCATCAGTTTGGTGGGAATAGGGTCAAGGGAGCAGGGAATGGGTCTCATGGACAGGATGAGCTTGAAGACGTCCTGTGGGAGATCGGAGAGAAACTGAAGAAATATGAAAGGTCAGGGACTCTTAGAGGGAGTTTGGCCTGGTGGGCTAGGGGAAGGAAGGGAAGAGGCAAATGGTCTCAATCTTAGAGACAAAGAAGTCCATGAGCTCCTCACACATTGTCGGAGGTGAGGGTGGAGACTGGGGAGAGCGGTTTACGAAGATGGTTAGCAGTGGCAAATAGAAGCCGGGGTTTATCTTTACATTCCAGAATGATTCTGGAATAATGAGCAATGTTGGCAGACGAGAGCAGGACCTGATAATGCTTGATGTGGTCCAGTCAGATCTGGCGGTGAAAGGCTAAACTACTTGTCCCACCATATCCATTCAAGTCTGCGTCCCTTGGACTTAAGGGAATGAAGATCAGGGCCATGGGGGAATGGCCAGGGTGAGACAGAGTTATTGTTTTAGCAGGGACGAGGGCATCAAAGGGAGCAGTGAGGGTGTGATTGAACAGATTGGTAGCTGCAGAAATGAAATGGTGAATGGAGGGCCAAAGGCTGGACATAGGTGCAGTCGTAAGAGAGTTGGGAGAAGGTTTTTTCCAGGGGCGGACACGGAAGAAGATAGGGTTGCGGGGGGAGGGGGATGTGGGTGAAGAGCAATACAAGGAAGTGGTCAAGTGTTTGGTATGGAATAACTCCACAAGACTGCGTACTGCAAGCTAAAACTGATGTGACCTTAGTCTCTTTAATACATCTCCAGATTGCCTAAGCAGCATGGCAGACGACCTTTTGTACTCCCTTGCACAACATTTGTGCCCTCTGGTGGCAAGTCTTACACAGTTACAATGTTTACATACATAATAGTCAAGGATGGAAGATTTCCTTCCCGAAAAGAACATTAGTGAACCAGATGGGTTTTTACGACAATCCGGTGGTGTAGTTGTCACCATTCATTACTGATACTAGCTTTTTTTTTTAAATGCCAGATTTATTTAATTAACAATTTAAATTCCTCAGCTGCCTTGGTACAATGACTCAATGGTGCAGTGTTGTGAGCACACTGTCTGTGCTTGGTGTCAACAAATTGATGCGCTGCTGTTGTCAGTCACTGGCCCTGCCGAAAAACAAAATCATGATCCCTTGTAAGGAGAACTTTATGCTGCCTTTCTCTCAGCAGGAAACTGCGTTTAACCGGAGCACGAAATTGAGAAGTAGGGGTGTGTTGTTCTCGCCCTTTCTCTGTCCTATGCTCTCTTTGAGTGCAGCTTGCAGCTGGGAGCATGGGATGGAGGAATCCTGTCTTGTATGGATAAGGCTAGCACGTGGCCTGTTAAATATAAACACAAAATACTAGCCATATTTCAATCAATGGCAGCCAGTACACGTTTCAACCCCGCCCCACCCCCACCCTTTAATCTTACATCCGCTCCTGCTATCACTGACTCCTGTTGGGATTTAGCTCCACAAATACTGGGCCCCTCCCACAACTCGCCCAGCCGCCATTCTTCATGCACGTACTGAAATGGATAGTTTTGGGTTGTTCAAATCATAAAGGATGTCGCAGCCAAGCCTGCTTTCCTCCACAATCCAAACATGTCGACTGTCCAGCAGGGAACACTGGATAGCCATGGTGAATGTGAACGTGGCCTCATTTCTTTTCACCTCTTCCTCGCTCGTCCAGGGGTTGAATGGCCAATTGCAATAAGTTGAGCAACGGATGAGTTGCTGAGACCATGCTAGGTCATGGCACCGTCGTCGGGAGGCCGACGAGAGGCCAGCGTCGGAGAGGCCTAGCAGGGAGTCGGGAGGCCGACGAGAGGCCAGCGTCGGAGAGGCCCAGCAGGGAGTCGGGAGGCCGACGAGAGGCCAGCGTCGGAGAGGCCCAGCAGGGAGTCGGGAGGCGGAGCGGCAGCGTCGTCGGGAGGCCGACGAGAGGCCAGCCGGTGCAGCTGCAGCAGGGAGGCAAAAAAGTAGAAAGAAATTGAAAGGTGACGTCGCAGCCAAGGGGGTAAGTGAATGGCTGGTGATTGGTGAGTAGTTTTTCTTTTTCTTTTTTCTTTATCAGTAAGTAACCTTTAGCATTGTTGCCAATTTAAGCTTATCTAAGGGTTAAGTCATGGCAGGAGAGCTCGGATACGTGTTATGCTCCTCCTGTACTATGTGGGAAGTCGGGGACGCTTCTGGTGTCCCTGACGACTACGTGTGCGGGAAGTGTATCCACCTGCAGCTCCTGACAGACTGCATTGCGGTATTGGAGCTGCGGGTGGCTTCACTCTGGAGCATGCATGATGCTGAGAATGACGTGACTAGCACGTTTAGTGAGTTGGTCTTACCGCAGGTAAAGGGTACACAGCCAGATAGGGAATGGGTGACCAACAGGAAGAGCAGTGCAAGGAAGGTAGTGCAGGGGTCCCCTGTGGTCATCCCCCTGAAAAACAGATACACCGCTTTGGGTACTGTTGAGGGGGATGACTCATCAGGGGAGGGCAGCAGCAGCCAAGTTCATGGCACCGTGGCTGGCTCTGCTGCACAGGAGGGCAGGAAAAAGAGTGGGAGAGCTATAGTGATAGGGGATTCCATTGTAAGGGGAATAGATAGACGTTTCTGCGGCCGCAACCGAGACTCCAGGATGGTATGTTGCCTCCCTGGTGTAAGGGTCAAGGATGTCTCGGAGCGGGTGCAGGGCATTCTGAAAAGGGATGGTGAACAGCCAGCTGTCGTGGTGCATATAGGTACCAACGATATAGGTTAAAAAATGGGATGAGGTGCTACAAGACGAATTTAGAGAGCTAGGAGCTAAATTTAAAAAGTAGGACCTCAGAAGTAGTAATCTCAGGATTGCTACCAGTGCCACGTGCTAGTTAGAGTAGGAATCGCAGGATAGCTCAGATGAATACGTGGCTTGAGGAGTGGTGCAGAAGGGAGGGATTCAAATTCGTGGGGCATTGGAACCGGTTCTGGGGGAGGTGGGACCAGTACAAACCGGACGGTCTGCACCTGGGCAGGACCGGAATCAATGTCCGAGGGGGAGTGTTTGTTAGTGCTGTGGGGGAGGAGTTAAACTAATATGGCAGGGGGATGGGAACCTATGCAGGAAGACAGAGGGAAGTAGAATGGGGACAGAAGCAAAAGATAGAAAGAAGAAAAATAAAAGTGGAGGGCAGAGAAATCTAAGGCAAAAGGCAAAAAGGGCCACATTACAGCAAAATTCTAAAGGGGCAAAGTGTGTTAGAAAGACAAGCCTGAAGGCTCTGTGCCTCAATGCGAGGAATATTCGGAATAACATAGAAACATAGAAAATAGGTGCAGGAGTAGGCCATTCAGCCCTTCTAGCCTGCACCGCCATTCAATGAGTTCATGGCTGAACATGCAACTTCAGTACCCCATTCCTGCTTTCTCGCCATACCCCTTGATCCCCCGAGTAGTAAGGACTTCATCTAACTCCCTTTTGAATATATTTAGTGAATTGGCCTCAACTACTTTCTGTGGTAGAGAATTCCACAGGTTCACCACTCTCTGGGTGAAGAAGTTTCTCCTCATCTCGGTCCTAAATGGCTTACCCCTTATCCTTAGACTGTGACCCCTGGTTCTGGACTTCCCCAACATTGGGAACATTCTTCCTGCATCTAACCTGTCTAAATCCGTCAGAATTTTAAACGTTTCTATGAGGTCCCTTCTCATTCTTCTGAACTCCAGTGAATACAAGCCCAGTTGATCCAGTCTTTCTTGATAGGTCAGTCCCACCATCCCGGGAATCAGTCTGGTGAATCTTCGCTGCACTCCCTCAATAGCAAGAATGTCCTTCCTCAAGTTAGGAGACCAAAACTGTACACAATACTCCAGGTGTGGCTTCACCAAGGCCCTGTACAACTGTAGCAACACCTCCCTGCCCCTGTACTCAAATCCCCTCGCTATGAAGGCCAACATGCCATTTGCTTTCTTAACCGCCTGCTGTACCTGCATGCCAACCTTCAATGACTGATGTACCATGACACCCAGGTCTTGTTGCACCTCCCCTTTTCCTAATCTGCCACCATTCAGATAATAGTCTGTCTCTCTGTTTTTACCACCAAAGTGGATAACCTCACATTTATCCACATTATACTTCATCTGCCATGCATTTGCCCAATCACCTAACCTATCCAAGTCACTCTGCAGCCTCATAGCATCCTCCTCGCAGCTCACACTGCCACCCAACTTAGTGTCATCCGCAAATTTGGAGATACTACATTTAATCCCCTCGTCTAAATCATTAATGTACAATGTAAACAGCTGGGGCCCCAGCACAGAACCTTGCAGTACCCCACTAGTCACTACCTGCCATTCTGAAAAGTACCCATTTACTCCTACTCTTTGCTTCCTGTCTGACAACCAGTTCTCAATCCACGTCAGCACACTACCCCCAATCCCATGTGCTTTGACTTTGCACATTAATCTCTTGTGTGGGACGTCAAAAGCCTTCTGAAAATCCAAATATACCACATCAACTGGTTCTCCCTTGTCCACTTTACTGGAAACATCCTCAAAAAATTCCAGAAGATTTGTCAAGCATGATTTCCCTTTCACAAATCCATGTTGACTTGGACCTATCATGTCACCTTTTTCCAAATGCGCTGCTATGACATCCTTAATAATTGATTCCATCATTTTACCCACTACTGAGGTCAGGCTGACCGGTCTATAATTCCCTGTTTTCTCTCTCCCTCCTTTTTTAAAAAGTGGGGTTACATTGGCTACCCTCCACTCGATAGGAACTGATCCAGAGTCAATGGAATGTTGGAAAATGACTGTCAATGCATCCGCTATTTCCAAGGCCACCTCCTTAAGTACTCTGGGATACAGTCCATCAGGCCCTGGGGATTTATCGGCCTTCAATCCCATCAATTTCCCCAACACCATTTCCCGAATAATAAGGATTTCCCTCAGTTCCTCCTCCTTATTAGACCCTCTGACCACTTTTATATCCGGAAGGTTGTTTGTGTCCTCCTTAGTGAATACTGAACCAAAGTACTTGTTCAATTGGTCTGCCATTTCTTTGTTCCCCGTTATGACTTCCCCTGATTCTGACTGCAGGGGACCTACGTTTGTCTTTAGAACATAAGAACATAAGAATTAGGAACAGGAGTAGGCCATCTCGCCCCTCGAGCCTGCTGATAAGATCATGGCTGATCTGGTCGTGGACTCAGCTCCACTTACCTGCCCTCTCCCTGTAACCCTTAATTCCCTTATTGCTTAAAAATCTATCTATCTTTGACTTGAAAACATTCAATGAGCCAGCCTCAACTGCTTCCTTGGGCAGAGAATTCCACAGATTCACAACCCTCTGGGAGAAGAAATTCTTTCTCAACTCGGTTTTAAATTGGCTCCTCCGTATTTTGAGGCTGTGCCCCCTAGTTCTAGTCTCCCCCATCAATGGAAACAACCTCTCTGCCTCTATCTTGTCTATCCCTTTCATGATTTTAAATGTTTCTATAAGATCACCCCTCATCCTTCTGAACTCCAAGGAGTAAAGACCCAGTCTACTCAATCTATCATAAGGTAACCCCCTCATTTCTCGAATCAGCCTAGTGAATCGTCTCTGTACCCCTTCCAAAGCTAGTATATCCTTCCTTAAGTAAGGTGACCAAAACTGCACGCAGTCCTCCAGGTGCGGCCTTACCAATACCTTATACAGTTGCAGCAACACCTCCCTGCTTTTGTACTCCATCCCTTTCGCAATGAAGGCCAACATCCCATTTGCCTTCCTGATTACCTGCTGCACCTGCAAACTAACCTTTTGGGATTCATGCACAAGGACCCCCAGGTCCCTCTGCACCACAGCATGTTGTAATTTCTCCCCATTCAAATAATATTCCCTTTTACTGTTTTTTTTTTTCCCCAAGGTGGATGACCTCACACTTTCCGACATTGTATTCCATCTGCCAAACCTTAGCCCATTCGCTTAACCTATCCAAATCTCCTTGTAGCCTCTCTGAGTCCTCTACACAACCCGCTTTCCCACTAATCTTAGTGTCATCTGCAAATTTTGTTGCATTACACTCTCTCCCCTCCTCTAGGTCATCTATGTATATTGTAAACAGTTGTGGTCCCAGCACTGATCCCTGTGGCACACCACTAACCACTGATTTCCAACTGGAAAAGGACCCATTTATCCCGACTCTCTGCTTTCTGTTCGCCAGCCAATTCTCTATCCATGCTAATCCATTTCCTGTGACTCCGCGTACCTTTATCTTCTGCAGTAACCTTTTGTGTGGCACCTTATCGAATGCCTTTTGGAAATCAAAATACACCACATCCATCGGTACACCTCTATCCACCATGCTCGTTATATCCTCAAAGAATTCCAGTAAGTTAGTTAAACATGATTTCCCTTTCATGAATCCATGCTGCGTCTGCTTGATTGCACTATTCCTATCCAGATGTCCCGCTATTTCTTCCTTAATGATAGTTTCAAGCATTTTCCCCACTACAGATGTTAAACTAACCGGCCTATAGTTACCTGCCTTTTGCCTGCCCCCTTTTTTAAACAGAGACGTTACATTAGCTGCTCTCCAATCTGCTGGTACCTCCTCAGAGTCCAGAGAATTTTGGTAGATTATAACAAATGCATCTGCTATAACTTCCGCCATCTCTTTTAATACCCTGGGATGCATTTCATCAGGACCAGGGGACTTGTCCACCTTCAATCCCATTAGTCTGTCCAGCACTACCTCCCTAGTGATCGTGATCATCTCAAGGTCCTCCCTTCCCACATTCCTATGACCAGAAATTTTTGGCAAGGTTTTTGTGTCTTCCACTGTGAAGACGGAAGCAAAATAATTGTTTAAGGTCTCAGCCATTTCCACATTTCCCATTATTAAATCCCCCTTTTCATCTTCTAAGGGACCAACATTTACTTTCGTCACTCTTTTCCGTTTTATATATCTGTAAATTTTTTACTATCTGTTTTTATGTTTTGCGCAAGTTTACCTTCGTAATCTATCTTCCCTTTCTTTATTGCTTTTTTTAGTCATTCTTTGCTGTTGCTTAAAATCTTCCCAATCCTCCAGTTTCCCACTAACCTTGGCCACCTTATACGTATTGGTCTTTGATTTGATACTTTCCTTTATTTCCTTGGTTATCCACGGCTGGTTATCTCTTCTCTTGCTGCCCTTCTTTTCCCTGGAATATATTTTTGTTGCGTATTATGAAAGATCTCCTTAAAAGTCCTCCACTGTTCCTCAATTGTGCCACCGTTTAGTCCTTGTTTCCAGTCTACTTTAGCCAACTCTGCCCTCATCCCACTGTAGTCCCCTTTGTTTAAGCATAGTACTCTCGTTTCTGACACAACTTCCTCATCCTCAATCTGTATTACAAATTTAACCATATTGTGATCACTCATTCCGAGAGGATCTTTTACGAGGAGATCGTTACACAGGACCAGATCCAAAATGGCTTGCTCCCTTGTAGGCTCTGTTACATACTGTTCCAAGAAACAATCCCGTATGCATTCTATGAATTCCTCCTCCAGGCTACCCCCTGCGATTTGATTTGACCAATCGATATGTAGGTTAAAATCCCCCATAACTACTGCCGTTCTTTTTTCACATGCCTCCATTATTCCCTTGATTATTGCCCGCCCCACATGAAGTTATTATTTGGGGGCCTATAAACTACGCCGACCAGTGACTTTTTCCCCTTACTATCTCTAATCTCCACCCACAATGATTCAACATTTTGTTCATTGGAGCCAATATCATCCCTCACAACTGCCTTGATATCATCCCTTATTAACAGAACTACCCCAGCTCCCTTCCCTTCCTGCCTATCTGTCCGAATCGTCAGATACCCCTGTACGTTTAATTCCCAGTCCTGGCCACCTTGCAACCATGTCTCTGTAATGGCCACCAAATCATACCCATTTGTAATGATTTGTGCCGTCAACTCATTTACTTTATTTCTAATGCTGCGTGCATTTAGGTAGAGTGTTTTCATCCTAGTTTTTAAACCATGATTTTTAGTTTTGACCCCTTCTGCAGCCCTTTTATATTCAGTGGTCCTTTTTGTTTCTTGCCTTTGGTTTCTCTGCCCTCCACTTTTACTCATCTCTTTTCTGTCTTTTGTTTTTGTCTCCTTTTTGTTTCCCTCTGTCTCCCTGTATTGGTTCCCATCCCCGTGCCATATTAGTTTAACTCCTCACCAACAGCACGAGCAAACACTCCCCCTAGGACATTGGTTCCGTTCCTGCCCAAGTGCAGACCGTCCAGTTTGTACTGGTCCCACCTCCCCCAGAACCTGTTCCAATGCCCCACGAATTTGAATCCCTCCCTGCTGCACCACTGCTCAAGCCACGTATTCATCTGTGCTATCCTGCGATTCCTACTCTGACTAGCACGTGGCACTGGTAGCAATCCCGAGATTACTACTTTTGAGGTCCTACTTTTTAATTTAACTCCTAGTTCCTTAAATTCGTCTCGTAGGACCTTATCCCTTTTTTTACCTATGTCGTTGGTACCAATGTGCACCACGACAACTGGCTGTTCTCCCTCCCTTTTCAGAATGTCCTGCACTCGCTCGGAGACATCCTTGACCCTTGCACCAGGGAGGCAACATACCATCCTGAACTCTCTATTGCGGCCGCAGAAACACCTATCTATTCCCCTTATGATTGAATCCCCTATCACTGTTGCTCTCCCACTCTTTTTTATGCCCTCCTGTACAACAGAGCCAGCCACGGTGCCATGAACTTGGCTGCTGTTGCTCTCCCCTAATGAGTCATCTCCCTCAACAGCACTCAAAACAGTGTATCTGTTTTACAGGGGGATGACCACAGGGACCCCTGCACTACCTTCTTGGTACTACTCTTCCTGCTGGTCTTCCATTCCCTAGCTGGCTGTGGATCCTTCTCATGCAGTAAGACCAACTCACTACACGTGCCACTTATGTCATTCTCAGCATCGTGGATGCTCCAGAGTGAATCCACCCTCAGCTCCAATTCCGCAACGCGGTCCATCAGGATATGAAGGCGGATACACTTCTTACACATGTAGTCGTAAGGGACACCGGAAGCGTCCCTGAGTTCCCACATGGCACAGGAGGAGCATATCACGTGACCGATCTCTCCTGCCATGCCTTAACCCTTAGATACCCTTAAATTGGTAATAACAATGCTACAGTTTACTTACTGATATAAAAATAAAAAGAAAAGCTACTCACCAATCACCAGCCAATCACTTGCCCCATTGGCTGTGACGTCACCTTTTGATTCCTTTCTACTTCTTTTTTGCTTTCTCTCCCGCTGTAGCTGCACCGGTACGCCTTTTATAGGCCGCTCCGACGCTGCTCCCGCCTCTCACCAACTGCCGCTGACTCTCGAGCTCCCGCTGGGCCTTTTATAGGCCGCTCCGATGCTGCTCCCATTTCTCACCAACTGCCACTGACTCTCGAGCTCCCGCTGGGCCTTTTATAGGTCGCTCCGACGCTGCTCCCACCTCTCGCCAACTGCCACTGACTCTCGAGCTCCCGCTGGGCCTTTTATAGGTCGCTCCGACGCTGCTCCCACCTCTCGCCAACTGCCGCTGACTCTAGAGCTCCCGCTGGGCCTTTTATAGGCCGCTCCGACGCTGCTCCCACCTCTCGCCAACTGCCGCTGACTCTTAAGCTCCCGCTGGGCCTTTTATAGGCCGCTCCGACACTGCTCCCACCTCTCGCCCTTTACTAACCTTTTTCTCTTTACATATCGATAGAAACTTTTGCAATCCGCCTTAATGTTCCCTGCAAGCTTCTTCTCGTACTCCATTTTCCCTGCCCTAATCACACCCTTTGTCCTCCTCTGCTGAGTTCGAAATTTCTCCCAGTCCCCGGGTTCGCTGCTATTTCTGGCCAATTTGTATGCCACTTCCTTGGTGAACGAATTAACTGCGCAGCTAGCAGTTAACAGGTATGATGTAATTGGCATCACGGAGACATGGCTCCAGGGTGACCAAGGCTGGGAACTCAACATCCAGGGGTATTAACATTTAGGAAGGATAGACAGAAAGGAAAAGGAGGCGGGGTGGCATTGCCGGTTAAAGAGGAAAGTAATGCAATAGTAAGGAGGGACATTAGCTTGGATGATGTGGAATCGGTATGGGTGGAGCTACGGAATACCAAGGGGCAGAAAACGCTGGTGGTAGTTGTGTACAGACCACCAAATAGTAGTGTTAAGATTGGGGACAGCATCAAACAAGAAATTAGGGATGCATGCAATAAGGGTGCAGCAGTTATCATGGATGACTTTAATCTACACATTGATTGGGTTAACCAAACTGGTAGCAATGCGGCGGAGGAGGATTTCCTGGAGTGTATTGGGGATGGTTTTCTAGACCAGTATGTCGAAGAACCAACTAGGGAGCTGGTCTTCCTAGACTGGGTGATGTGTAATGAGAAAGGACTAATTAGCAATCTTGTGCGAGGCCCCTTGGGGAAGAGTGACCATAACATGGTAGAATTCTTTATTAAGATGGAGAGTAACACAGTTAATTCAGAAACTAGGGTTCTGAACTTAAGGAAAGGTAACTTCGATGGTTTGAGGCGTGAATTGGCTAGAATAGACTGGCAATTGGTACTTCAAGGGTTGACGGTGTATAGGCAATGGCAAACACTTAAAGATCACATGGATGAACTTCAGCAATTGTACATCCCTGTCTGGAGTAAAAATAAAACTGGGAAGGTGGCTCAACCGTGGCAAACAAGGGAAATTAAGGATAATGTTAAATCCAAGGAAGAGTCATATAAATTGGCCAGAAAAAGCAACAAACCTGAGGACTGGGAGAAATTTAGAATTCAGCAGAAGAGGACAAAAAGTTTAATTAAGAGGGGGGAAAATAGAGTACGAGAAGAAGCTTGCCGGGAACATAAAAACTGACTGCAAAAGCTTCTATCGATATGTGAAGAGAAAAAGATTAGTGAAGACAAACGTAGGTCCCTTGCAGTCGGACTCAGGTGAATTTATAATGGGGAACAAAGAAATGGCAGACCAATTGAACAAATACTTTGGTTCTGTCTTCACGAAGGAAGACACGAATAACCTTCCGGAAGTACTAGGGGACCGAAGGTCTAGTGAGAAAGAGGAACTGAAGAATATCCTTATTAGGTGGGAAATTGTGTAGGGGAAATTGATGGGAGTGAAGGCCGATAAATCCCTGGGGCCTGATAGTCTGCATCCCAGAGTACTTAAGGAAGTGGCCCTAGAAATAGTGGATGCATTGGTGATCATTTTCCAACAGCCTATTGACTCTGGATCAGTTCCTATGGACTGGACGGTAGCTAATGCAACACCACTTTTTAAAAAGGGAGGGAGAGAGAAAGCAGGTAATTATAGACCGGTGAGCCTGATAGTGGGGAAAATGTTGGAATCAATTATTAAAAATGAATTAGCAGCGTATTTGGAAAGCAGTGATGGGATCGGTCCAAGTCAGCATGGATTTATGAAGGGGAAATCACACTTGACAATTCTTCTGGAATATTTTGAGGATGTAATTAGTAGAGTGGACAAGGGAGTACCAGTGGATGTGGTGTATTTGGACTTTCAAAAGGCTTTTGGCAAGGTCCCACACAAGAGATTGGTGTGCAAAATCAAAGCACATGGTATTGGGGGTAATATACTGACATGGATAGGGGTACTGAGAGAATGATCAGCCATGATCTTATTGAATGGTGGTGTAGGCCGAATGGCCTACTCCTGCACCTATTTTCTACATGTTTCTAACTCAGCACGGATTGGAATCAAACTTGGGATCTTTTGGTCTGAATGGCTTAGCACCACACCATAATGTTGACGGGCAGGAAAAGACCAGTCGGTCCATCAAGCCCACACCATGATGGCCAGAGCATCATGACTAAACACTTACTCCCTGAACTCCACACTCCCCGCCCCCTGCCCCACACCCACTAAACCATGAAGGGAGTATAATGCATATAATTCATTCTTTGTTGAAAACTGAAATGAACAGCAAATTAAAAAATATATATATATATATATTCTATACCTTCATGGGTTGTGGGCATTGCTGGCAAAGCCAGCAATTTTTCCCATCCCTAGTTACCCTTGAGAAGGTGGTGGTGAGCTGCCTTCTTGAACTGCTGTAGTTGTGTGGTGGAGGTACTCCCACAGTGCTGTTTGGGAGGGAGTTCCAGAAAGTTGACCCAGTGTTAATGAAGGAATGGCGATATATTTCCAAGTCAGGATGGTGCGTGACTTGGAGGTGGTGGTGGCTCCATGTGCCTGCTGCCCTTGTCCTTTTAGGTGACATCATGGTTTTGGGAGGTGCCCTTAATGTAGCGTGTCACTTGAAATGATTCGAAGACAAGACGACAAAAAGCAAGGTGTATAAGAATTGAGTCATATGAAGACAGAGACTAAAAATGAACCAGACCTCGGTGTACTGTTGCATACAGACTGCATATATAATCATTTCTAGGCTAATATTTGAATAGAACCAGCACAGTCACCTCATGACTAACTTTTTAAAGGAATAACCCAGCAGCATAAGTGAGAGCACGTAAACATTGAGCTCTACTTTAGTACAGAGTGACGCAGAGCCAGCAGTATAACTCCGGACTGCTGCTTGCATCGCTGTGAGGCGTACCTGTTTTAAATCTCTCTGCGGAATGTAAAAGGGTTCTAAGGTAATGATCCAACTACATTCCTATGATGAGTGTGAGGAATGAGTATTCACATAGATTTTGATGTATAAAATAGCATTTTAATAGCAGCAGTGGGGATGATTGTGTAATATAATTAAATGTGTACCTGCTCAGTGAAGAACCCATTATCCATAACAATCAGTCACTTATTAGGAGCTTACAGCATGTTAGCCAAATGTTACACTGCATCGATTATTCTACACCATTATCTTCTGTGGCATATCTTGCAACGTCCATACTTTAACTTTTAATTTGCTGTGTTGTGGGAATTGTAATCATAGCAGGAATTTTTGAGTAAGTTCAAAGAGGTGTTTGCTGAAAATGTTAAACTGGTAACGTGTGAGGCATTGAGATGGGTAAAGTGTGAGTCTATTTGAGTGCAGGTGAAAAGAAAGTTTGAAGATTTTCTATTTCTAATCACTTTACAAATTACACCGGATATACGGCACAGAAACAGGCCATTTGGCCCAACCAGTCCATGCCGGCGTTTATGCTCCACTCGAGCCTCCTCCCGTCTTTCCTCATCTAAATCTATCCGCATAACCCTCTATTCCCTTCTCCCTCATATACTTAACATAGAAACATAGAAAATAGGTGCAGGAGCAGGCCATTCAGCCCTTCTAGCCTGCACCGCCATTCAATGAGTTCATGGCTGAACATGAAACTTCAGTACCCCATTCCTGCTTTCTCGCCATAACCCTTGATCCCCCGAGTAGTAAGGACTTCATCTAACTCCCTTTTGAATATATTTAGTGAATTGGCCTCAACTACTTTCTGTGGTAGAGAATTCCACAGGTTCACCACTCTCTGGGTGAAGAAGTTTCTCCTCATCTCGGTCCTAAATGGCTTACCCCTTATCCTCAGACTGTGACCCCTGGTTCTGGACTTCCCCAACATTGGGAACATTCTTCCTGCATCTAACCTGTCTAAACCCGTCAGAATTTTAAACGTTTCTATGAGGTCCCCTCTCATTCTTCTGAACTCCAGTGAATACAAGCCCAGTTGATCCAGTCTTTCTTGATAGGTCAGTCCCGCCATCCTGGGAATCAGTCTGGTGAATCTTCGCTGCACTCCCTCAATAGCAAGAATGTCCTTCCTCAAGTTAGGAGACCAAAACTGTACACAATACTCCAGGTGTGGCCTCACCAAGGCCCTGTACAACTGTAGCAACACCTCCCTGCCCCTGTATTCAAATCCCCTCGCTATGAAGGCCAACATGCCATTTGCTTTCTTAACCGCCTGCTGTACCTGCATGCTAACCTTCAATGACTGATGTACCATGACACCCAGGTCTCGTTGCACCTTCCCTTTTCCTAATCTGTCACCATTCAGATAATAGTCTAGTCTCTCTGTTTTTACCACCAAAGTGGATAACCTCACATTTATCCACATTATACTTCATCTGCCATGCATTTGCCCACTCACCTAACCTATCCAAGTCACTCTGCAGCCTAATAGCATCCTCCTCGCAGCTCTCACTGCCACCCAACTTAGTGTCATCCGCAAATTTGGAGATACTGCATTTAATCCCCTCGTCTAAATCATTAATGTACAGTGTAAACAGCTGGGGCCCCAGCACAGAACCTTGCGGCACCCCACTAGTCACTGCTTGCCATTCTGAAAAGTACCCGTTTACTCCTACTCTTTGCTTCCTGTCTGACAACCAGTTCTCAATCCACGTCAGCACACTACCCCCAATCCCATGTGCTTTAACTTTGCACATTAATCTCTTGTGTGGGACCTTGTCGAAAGCCTTCTGAAAGTCCAAATATACCACATCAACTGGTTCTCCTTTGTCCACTTTACTGGAAACATCCTCAAAAAATTCCAGAAGATTTGTCAAGCATGATTTCCCTTTCACAAATCCATGCTGACTTGGACCTATCATGTCACCTTTTTCCAAATGCGCTGCTATGACATCCTTAATAATTGATTCCATCATTTTACCCACTACTGAGGTCAGGCTGACCGGTCTATAATTCCCTGTTTTCTCTCTCCCTCCTTTTTTAAAAAGTGGGGTTACATTGGCTACCCTCCACTCCATAGGAACTGATCCAGAGTCAATGGAATGTTGGAAAATGACTGTTAATGTATCCGCTATTTCCAAGGCCACCTCCTTAAGTACTCTGGGATGCAGTCCATCAGGCCCTGGGGATTTATCGGCCTTCAATCCCATCAATTTCCCCAACACAATTTCCCGACTAATAAAGATTTCCCTCAGTTCCCCCTCCTTACTAGACCCTCTGACCCCTTTTATATCCGGAAGGTTGTTTGTATCCTCCTTAGTGAATACCGAACCAAAGTACTTGTTCAATTGGTCTGCCATTTCTTTGTTCCCCGTTATGACTTCCCCTGATTCTGACTGCAGGGGACCTACGTTTGTCTTTACTAACCTTTTTCTCTTTACATACCTATAGAAACTTTTGCAATCCACCTTAATGTTCCCTGCAAGCTTCTTCTCGTACTCCATTTTCCCTGCCCTAATCAAACCCTTTGTCCTCCTCTACTGAGTTCTAAATTTCTCCCAGTCCCCAGGTTCGCTGCTATTTCTGGCCAATTTGTATGCCACTTCCTTGGCTTTAATACTATCCCTGATTTCCCTAGATAGCCACGGTTGAGCCACCTTCCCTTTTTTATTTTTACGCCAGACAGGAATGTACAATTGTTGTAATTCATCCATGCGGTCTCTAAATGTCTGCCATTGCCCATCCACAGTCAACCCCCTAAGTATCATTCGCCAATCTATCCTAGCCAATTCACGCCTCATACCTTCAAAGTTACCCTTCTTTAAGTTCTGGACCATGGTCTCTGAATTTACTGTTTCATTCTCCATCCTAATGCAGAATTTCACCATATTATGGTCACTCTTCCCCAAGGGGCCTCGCACAATGAGATTGCTAATTAATCCTCTCTCATTACACAACACCCAGTCTAAGATGGCCTCCCCCTAGTTGGTTCCTCGACATATTGGTCTAGAAAACCATCCCTTATGCACTCCAGCCTCCCCTTAAATGCATCAATACTATTTTCCTCAACCACTCCACATTCTCACCACTCTCTGGGTAAAGATGTTTCTTCTGAATTCCCTATTGGATTTCTTGGTGATTATCTTATATTGATGGCCTCTAGTTATGCTCTTCCCCACAAGTGGAAACATTCTCTCTGTATGCACTCTATCAAAACCTTTCATAATTTTAAAAGACCTCCTATCAGGTCACCACTCAGCCTTTTTTCAAGAGGAAAGAGACCCAGCATGTTCATCCTTTCCTGATATGTATACCCTCGCATCTCTGGTATCATCCTTGTAAATCTTCTCTGTACCCTCTCCAGTGCCTCTATATCCTTTTTATAATATGGCGGCCAGAACTGTACGCAGTGTGGTCTAACCAAGGTTTGATACAGTTTAGCATAACTTCCCTACTTTTCAGTTCTATGGGCTAGAAATTTGGATTTCAGCGAAAGGGTATTTTTTTCGCTTCGTTACCGTTAGTAGGCCCGATTTTTGGCCTTTAATTTGCGCTGCGGTAAAAATCGGCGTTGCACGAGGATTCGTGGCGCAAACCACGAATTTGGACAACTTTGGTCCAGAGCCGATAGCACAGCAAGAGAGGCCTTGGGAGGGAGGGGGAGGAAAAACCAATAAATTGCAAAAAAAAATATTCAAGACCCTTGCCGACTAAATCGTTGAGAAATAATTAAAAATAAAAACTTTAACTGACCTTTTTTGCAGGTCTTCATATGTACCGCTGCTGGCAGGGCTGCAGTACAGGTTTCTCCCTGTCGGTATTCTGGGCGCGGAATATGGGTGCGGAGAGAGCTAAAAATCGATCGAAAACGCTGTTTCGGGTGTTGCCCGTCAGCGCTCCTCTCCCTGGCGGTACGTGGAAAGCCCCGCCGCAAAAAGGTCACCGAGGATTTCGCCGACCGGGTTTTCACCGCGGGGGTGGTGAAATATTGGCAAAAACCCGGTCGCAAAAGTCGGCAAATTTCTAGCCCTTGGTAAACCTCTTGAAATAAACCCGAGTGCTTGGCTTGCCTCTTGTGGCCTTGCTAACCTGTGGCGCAAACATCCATTGACTGCAGATATTCTTCCTCGGCTGTGGAACCGTGATGTGTGGCCCTTCTTTCTGCACCTGTGGCTTTTACCTACTTGTTGCTCCGTGTAGCTCTGCACCCACTGCCAGGCTGTGCGATGTTGACCAGCCTGAGATTCGGTGCTGCTCGTGCACTGAGGGAGTGCTGCACTGTCAGCGGTGCCATCTTTCAGGTGAGATGTTAAACCAAGGCCCCGCCTGCCCTCGGGTGGATGTACAAGATCCCATAAAGTGGTATAACGGACCAGATGTTGTGAGGGAGCCTGTCTCTCACCATTCTGCAACACTTGCATGATGGGTCTTTCAAAACACTGGCAGAACTGCGACTGTTGAGAAGTCCTCTGTCTATACCACATGGGGGGCCATATTAGCTGCAAAGATTTTTATTTAGCAATTGGATGATATTGCTCAAATTAATTTACAAGCTTTCTACACATGGCCCCTTCCCATTGCCTAGCTCCCCTGCCTTTATTCTCATCTCGTTCTCGCGCACTCGCGCACTCTCTCGCACTCACTCGCTCTCGCTCTAGCACTCACTCTCGCTCGCTCACTCTCGTTCTCACTCACACTCGCTCGCTCTCGCACTCACTCGCTCTTGCGCTCTCGCTCTCACACACTCGCACACTCGCACACTCGCTCTCGCTCTCGCTCTCGCTCTCGCTCTCTCGCTCTCGTACTCACTCGCTCTCGCACTCGCTCTCTCTCCTCGCTCTCGCACTCTCTCGCTCTCTCCTCACTCTCGCTCGCTCTCGCACTCACTCGCTCTTGCGCTCTCGCTCGCACGCTCACTCACGCTCTCACTCACTCTCTCGCACGCTCACTCGCGCTCACTCGCTCTCGCGCTCGTACTCACTCGCTCTCGCGCTCACTCTCTCGCGCTCTCGCTCTCATATTCACTCTCTCTCCTCCTCACTCTCTCTCCTCTCTCTCGCGCTCTCGCTCTCTCGCTCTCGTACTCACTCTCTCTCCTCGCTCTCCTCGCACTCGCTCTCGCACTCGCACTCACTCTCTCTCGCACTCACTCTCTCTCGCACTCACTCTCTCTCGCACTCACTCTCTCTCGCACTCACTCTCTCTCGCACTCACTCCCTCTCGCACTCACTCTCTCTCCTCTCGCACTCACTCTCTCTCCTCTCGCACTCACTCTCTCTCCTCTCGCACTCACTCTCTCTCCTCTCGCACTCACTCTCTCTCCTCTCGCACTCACTCTCTCTCCTCTCGCACTCACTCTCTCTCGCTCTCGCACTCACTCTCTCTCGCTCTCGCACTCACTCTCTCTCGCTCTCGCACTCACTCTCTCTCGCTCTCGCACTCTCTCTCTCCCGCTCTCGCACTCTCTCGCATTCACTCTCTCTCTCTCTCTCTCTCTCTCTCTCTCTCTCTCCCCGCTCTCGCTCTCTCGCACTCACTCTCGCGCGCTCTTGCTCTCGCATTCTCTCGCTCACGCCCTCGCACTCGCTCTCGCACTCTCTCGCTCGCACGCTCATAAGCGCTCACTCGCTCTCTCGTACTCACTCGCTCTCTCGTACTCACTTGCTCTCGCACTCGCACTCGCTCGCACGCTCACTCGCTCGCACGCTCACTCGCTCTCGCGCTCACTCGCTCTCTCACTCACTCGCTCGCACGCTCACTCGCGCTCTCGTACTCACTCGCTCTCGCACTCTCTCTCGCACTCGCACTTGCACTCGCACTCGCACTCGCTCTCTCGCACTTTCTCGCTCGCGCGCTCACTCGCTCTCGCGCTCTCGTACTCACTCGCTCTCCTCGCTCTCTCTCTCGCTCTCCTCGCTCTCGCTCTCCTCGCTCTCGCTCTCCTCGCTCTCTCTCTCGCTCTCCTCGCTCTCGCTCTTCTCGCTCTCGCTCTCCTCGCTCTCGCACTCACTCTCGCGCGCTCTCGCTCTCTCCCTCGCTATCTCACTCTCGCTCTCTCGCGCGCTCTCGCTCTCTCCCCTCTCGCGCACTCTCTCGCTCTCGCTCTCGCACTCGCACTCGCACTCGCACTCGCACTCGCACTCGCACTCGCACTCGCACTCGCACTCGCACTCGCACTCGCACTCGCACTCGCACTCTCTCTCGCACTCACTCTCTCTCGCTCTCGCTCTCACTCGCACTCGCACTCGCACTCGCACTCGCACTCACACTCGCACTCACACTCACACACTCTCGCTCTCGCACTCACTCTCTCTCGCTCTCGCACTCTCTCTCTCTCTCTCTCTCTCTCTCTCTCGCTCTCGCACTCACTCTCTCTCGCTCTCGCACTCACTCTCTCTCGCACTCACTCTCTCTCTCGCTCTCGCACTCACTCTCTCTCGCTCTCGCACTCACTCTCTCTCGCTCTCGCACTCACTCTTTCTCGCTCTCGCACTCACTCTCTCTCGCTCTCGCACTCACTCGCTCTCGCTCTCGCACTCACTCGCTCTCACTCTCTCTCGCTCTCGCACTCACTCTCTCCCGCTCTCGCACTCTCTCGCATTCACTCTCTCTCTCTCTCTCCCCGCTCTCGCTCACTCGCACTCACTCTCGCGCGCTCTCGCTCTCGCATTCTCTTGCTCGCACTCGCACTCGCACTCACGCTCTCGCACTCGCTCTCGCACTCACTCGCTCTCGCACTCACTCGCACTCACTCTCGCACTCTCTCGCTCTCGTACTCACTCGCTCTCTCACTCACTCGCACTCACTCTCTCCTCACTCTCGCTCACTCTCACACTCGCTCGCTCTCGCACTCACTCGCTCTTGCGCTCTCTCGCTCGCGCGCTCACTCGCTCTCGCACTCTCTCGCTCGCACGCTCACTCGCTCTCTCGTACTCGCTCTCGCACTCACTCGCTCTCGCGCTCACTCGCTCGCGCTCACTCGCTCTCGCTCTCGTACGCTCTCGCACTCGCTCTCGCACTCTCTCGCTCGCGCTCACTCGCTCTCGCTCTCGCTCTCGTACTCACTCGCTCTCGTACTCACTCGCTCTCGCACACTCTCTCGCTCGCACGCTCACTCGCGCTCACTCGCGCTCACTCGCTCTCGCTCTCGCACTCACTCGCTCTCTCTCTCACTCGCTCTCGCACTCACACTCACACTCCTCACACTCACACTCACACTCACACACACTCGCTCTCGCACTCACTCTCTCTCGCTCTCGCACTCTCTCTCTCTCTCTCTCTCTCTCCCCGCTCTAGCTCTCGCACTCACTCTCTCTCGCTCTCGCTCTCGCACTCGCACTCGCACTCGCACTCGCACTCACACTCACACTCACACTCACACTCACACTCACACTCACACTCTCACTCTCACTCTCACTCTCACACTCTCACACTCTCACACTCTCACACTCTCACACTCACACACTCTCGCTCTCGCACTCACTCTCGCTCTCGCACTCTCTCTCTCTCTCTCTCTCTCTCTCCCCGCTCTAGCTCTCGCACTCACTCTCTCTCGCTCTCGCACTCACTCTCTCTCGCTCTCGCACTCACTCACTCTCTCTCGCTCTCGCACTCACTCACTCTCTCTCGCTCTCGCACTCACTCACTCTCTCTCGCTCTCGCACTCACTCACTCTCTCTCGCTCTCGCACTCACTCACTCTCTCTCGCTCTCGCACTCACTCACTCTCTCTCGCACTCACTCACTCTCTCTCGCTCTCGCACTCACTCACTCTCTCTCGCTCTCGCACTCACTCTCTCCCGCTCTCGCACTCTCTCGCATTCACTCTCTCTCTCTCCCCGCTCTCGCTCACTCGCACTCACTCTCGCGCGCTCTCGCTCTCGCATTCTCTCGCTCTCGCTCGCACTCACGCTCTCGCACTCGCTCTCGCACTCTCTCGCTCTCGTACTCACTCGCTCTCGCACTCACTCGCTCTCGCACTCACTCGCTCTCGCACTCACTCGCACTCACTCTCGCACTCTCTCGCTCTCGTACTCACTCGCTCTCGCACTCACTCGCACTCACTCGCACTCACTCTCTCCTCACTCTCGCTCACTCTCACACTCGCTCGCTCTCGCACTCACTCGCTCTTGCGCTCTCGCTCGCTCGCGCGCTCACTCGCTCTCGCACTCTCTCGCTCGCACGCTCACTCGCTCTCTCGTACTCACTCGCTCTCGCACTCACTCGCACGCTCACTCGCTCTCGCGCTCACTCGCTCGCGCTCACTCGCTCTCGCTCTCGTACGCTCTCGCACTCGCTCTCACACTCGCTCGCGCTCACTCGCTCTCGCTCTCGTACTCACTCGCTCTCGCACACTCGCTCGCACGCTCACTCGCGCTCACTCGCTCTCGCGCTCTCGCTCTCGCACTCACTCGCTCTCGCACACTCGCTCGCACGCTCACTCGCGCTCACTCGCGCTCACTCGCTCTCGCGCTCTCGCTCTCGCACTCACTCGCTCTCTCTCTCTCGCACTCGCACTCACTCGCTCTCGCACTCTCTCGCGCTCTCGCTCTCGCTCTCGCTCTCGCTCTCGCTCTCGCTCTCGCTCTCGCTCTCGCTCTCGCTCTCGCTCTCGCACTCACTCTCTCTCGCTCTCGCACTCACTCTCTCTCGCTCTCGCACTCACTCTCTCTCGCTCTCGCACTCACTCTCTCTCGCTCTCGCACTCTCTCTCTCGCACTCGCACTCGCACTCTCGCACGCACTCGCTCTCGCACTCGCACTCGCACTCTCGCACGTACTCTCTCTCTCTCGCACGCACTCTCGCTCTCGCTCTCGCACTCACTCGCTCTCGCTCTCGCACTCACTCGCTCTCGCTCTCGCTCTCGCACTCACTCGCTCTCGCACTCACTCGCTCTCGCTCTCGCTCTCGCACTCACTCGCTCTCGCACTCGCACTCACTCTCTCCCTCTCTCTCTCTCTCTCTCTCTCCCCGCTCTCTCGCACTCGCTCTCGCTCTCTCCCTCTCTCTCTCCTCACTCTCACTCTCTCGCGCGCTCTCGCTCTCGCTCTAGCGTTCTCTCTCACTCCTCTTTGACCTGTGAAATTGGGGTTTAAATTCAACACTGACTGGTGGAATGAATATCTGCTGACTGAGAGTCCCGGCTGAAATGTCTGTGGGCAGTCTCAAATCAAGTTAATGGGTCTGAGTTTGTTTCTGAAGCTGCATACAATCCAGCACAAAATTCAGCTAAGTTGATGACCTCACGCAGAAAGGCAAAAGGACTGGGAAATAGAAAGGAAGCATTGGTGCTCGTGATGTAGGGGCTGATGAAGTGCAGTGTTGAGGCAATATGTAAGGAAACCCGCACTCTGATTCCGGGCAGGCAATAGCTGGCCTGGAATACTTGATGCTGTCGTCCCTCAATTTAATGAGTGCAAAAGTGAGCCAATTTTTTTTAAAAAATCATCATAGGCGGTCCCTCGAACGAGGATGACTTGCTTCCACAAGAGTTCACAGATGTTTCAATGAAGGACCCGATGTTCCAGTCCTGAACTCCAATTGAGGGGGTGGAAGATGCCTGTGTGTGGATTTTTTTAACGTGTGGTGACCGTTGCACATCAGCCACCACACGGGCTTGACAGAGCTCGGCCTTTATCCAGGGGCAAGGGTTAACATATATATGTTGCCAGCAGCTTGGAATGTGAAAGAAGAAAACAAAATAAAATAGAGAATGTTTACTCTGTGTCGCAGCTCTGAGCTCCGCCCCATTAATACGAGGCCTTAATGTAATATCCTGGCATTTTTAAGCAGACAAATGGGAATGATGAGGCTGTTCCCCCAGTTATGAAGAATTCTGTCTGTTATTGAAATGAAAGGGTGTTTATTCCATCATTTTGTGAATTCAGAATTGGCTGTCATGGTGTGTTCCATCGAATCTTCTTCACGCAGATTGGTTTCGGAGTGTCGGTCTAGAAATTAAAATATCTGGATTATCAAAATCTGGTGACAACACCAGCTGTACATACGGAATTCAATTTGCATCTTCACCAGAATTCTATCGAATATATCTGCTGTTTATAAATAAATGTTTTATATTTCTGTTTATGCACTCGCGCACACCATATTTTGAAGATAAAAAAGCATGTTGTGTACAAAAAGTAGCTATGAGGAAAGACTCTTGATGCTGGATCTTTCTCCACTTGAGTAGATAAAGCAATAAGGAGATTTAATAGAGGTTTTCAAAATGATGACAGGTTTGGATAGGCCGAATACGGAAAGACAATTCTGTCTGCTTGGGGAGTCCGTGACGAGGGCCATTAATCTAAAAACGTCCTCGAGAGTGAGGAGAGAAGTTGAGAAATATTTCCTTCTGCAGAGGATTGTTGGAGTATGGAATATTTTGCCACAGGGAGTAGTTGAGTCCGAAACCAGTGCATCTTTTAAGGGAAAAGACGGTAAATATTTGAAGCAGCAGAATTTTTTATTTTATACGCGTTTATGATTTTGAAATAAAAAGGGCTAGGTAGAGTGAGCATGGCAGTGGGGTTAATTTTGGATTGCTCCAGCAAAGAATCAGCCTCAACACGATGAGCCCAATGGCCTCCTCCTGTGCTGTACACTTCTACCGCTCCAAAATACTTAGAAGTTATGTAAGCAAATGCAGCAGCAGCAATTTTGCACACAGCAAGATCCTACATATAGCATCATCATAGACAGTCCCTTGGAATCGAGGAAGACTTGCTTCCACTGTTAAAATGAGCTCTTAAGTGGCTGAACAGTCCAATACGGGAATTACAGTCTCTGTCACAGATGGGACAGACAGTCGTTGAGGGAAGGGGTGGGTGGGACTGGTTTGCTGCACGCTCTTTCCGCTGCCTGCGCTTGATTTCTGCATGCTGTCAGTGATGATACTCGTATAGCAATGAGATGAATTTTATTTTTGGTTGTGGGAAGAATGCTGTAACATTTTTAGCTTATTCATTCATTTCTCTTACAGTTCACGTTGGACGAAACGGACGGGCTTGTGACCTGTTCTTAGGGCGTTGCTGATGCCAGTCTGGAACCGATTACAATGTACCTGTGCAAGAGCAGTCTGCTTTGATATGTTTTTTTTTACATTTTGTGTTCTCTTTTTCTCTGGCTGCCACTGGTGGAGCGATGAATATCAGGGTACGCCAAAGAGACCGCTTCTGAAGATGGTGGGTCTAATTGTTCTTCGAGTGCCAGCAGCTTTATGGTGCCTCACTTGTGTGGCTATGGTTTGATGTCTGACCTCAGAATGCAAATGTCAGCAGCAGGCTATTCAACCATGGGAGCCATCGTAATTAAATCCAATCTGATTCTCATCTGATATGTGCACTTTCTGACATGGGATACTGAATAGTGATCAGGAAGGAGAACCCTGACTGTGTACTTCCCTATCGCTTTTCTCCCAGCCCTCCTTCAGCTTTCCTGGCTTGGTAACTATAGGCCGGTTAGTTTAACATCTGTAGTGGGGAAAATGCTTGAAACTATCATTAAGGAAGAAATAGCGGGACATCTAGATAGGAATAGTGCAATCAAGCAGACGCAGCATGGATTCATGAAGGGGAAATCATGTTTAACTAATTTACTGGAATTCTTTGAGGATATAACGAGCATGGTGGATAGAGGTGTACCGATGGATGTGGTGTATTTAGATTTCCAAAAGGCATTCGATAAGGTGCCACACAAAAGGTTACTGCAGAAGATAAAGGTACGCGGAGTCAGAGGAAATGTATTCGCATGGATAGAGAATTGGCTGGCTAACAGAAAGCAGAGAGTCGGGATAAATGGGTCCTTTTCCGGTTGGAAATCGGTGTGCCACAGGGATCGGTGCTGGGACCACAACTGTTTACAATATACATAGATGACCTGGAAGAGGGGACAGAGTGTCGTGCAACAAAATTTGCAGATGACACAAAGATTAGTGGGAAAGCGGGTTGTGTAGAGGACACAGAGAGGCTGCAAAGAGATTTAGATAGGTTAAGCGAATGGGCTAAGGTTTGGCAGATGGAATACAATGTCGGAAAGTGTGAGGTCATCCACCTTGGGGGAAAAAAACAAAAAAAGGGAATACTATTTGAATGGGGAGAAATTACAACATGCTGCGGTGCAGAGGGACCTGGGGGTCCTTGTGCATGAATCCCAAAAAGTTAGTTTGCAGGTGCAGCAGGTAATCAGGAAGACGAATGGAATGTTGGCCTTCATTGCGAGAGGGATGGAGTACAAAAGCAGGGAGGTCCTTCTGCAACTGTATAGGGTATTGGTGAGGCCGCACCTGGAGTACTGCGTGCAGTTTTGGTTGCCTTACTTAAGGAAGGATATACTAGCTTTGGAGGGGGTACAGAGATGATTCACTAGGTTGATTCCGGAGATGAGGGGGTTACCTTATGATGATAGATTGAGTAGACTGGGTCTTTACTCGTTGGAGTTCAGAAGGATGAGGGGTGGTCTTATAGAAACATTTAAAATAATGAAAGGGATAGACAAGATAGAGGCAGAGAGGTTGTTTCCACTGATCGGGGAGACTAGAACTAGGGGGCACAGCCTCAAAATACAGGGGAGCCAATTTAAAACCGAGTTGAGAAGGAATTTCTTCTCCCAGAGGGTTGTGAATCTGTGGAATTCTCTGCCCAAGGAAGCAGTTGAGGCTAGCTCATTGAATGTATTCAAGTCACAGATAGATAGATTTTTAACTAACAAGGGAATTAAGGGTTATGGGGAGAGGGCGGGTAAGTGGAGCTGAGTCCACGGCCAGATCAGCCATGATCTTGTTGAATGGCGGAGCAGGCTCGAGGGGCTCGATGGCCTACTCCTGTTCCTAATTCTTTGTTCTTATTATGGTGGAGACACCACATCAGGCAAAGCCTACCCCAGCTTGCATTTATATAACCCCTTTAACAAGGCGCCTCACAGCAACAATTATCAAAAAATTTGACACAGGGCTACATCAGGAGATATTATGACCAAAAGAGAGAGTTGTTAAGGAGTGTCGGAAAGGGAGGTCGAGAGGGTGAGGGAGGGAATTCCAGAGCTTAGGGCCTAGACAGCTGAAGGTATTGGTGGTTTGATTAAAATCGGGGAAAGGCAAGAGGTCAGGATTGGAGAAAAGCAGTTTGTGGAAGGTTACATAGATAGGAAGGGCAAGACCATGAAGGGATTTTAAAATGAGACCATTTTAAAATCGAGGCGTGGCCAGACAGTTGGTGCAACTGAGATTGTCGGTTCGCTGTGTAGGAAAGGGTCGAATGAATCTATGCCTTGGTGCTGTGGGGCACGGACCAACACTACTGTGCCACCCAATACGAAGATTTTATTTATGTTCCATCTGATTTTCTTTTATTGTCAATGGCTGGGGGATGGAGGGATCGGGAGCAGAATTCTCTAATTGTGTTTCCTTGCACACAGTTGCAGGCTCCTGATCTTGTCTCCTGTACATCTAGTTAAAATCACTCAACCACTGAATAAACTGTAAACTCATTACACACACATGTAGACACCTACTTCCCACTGCCGTTTGTCGTGACTGCAGAAATACACGTGCCTATAATTAACCTGCATCTTAATTCACTGGGAATACTTCAACAGTGCCTGAAAATAACCCTCTTCCCCCTACTCTGCTGCTGTATGATCGCTTTCCATTCTGTATACGTAGACTCTATCTATAGCAGCGCAGATAAATCATGCTGTGTTGTTACACTGCATTGATTATGTAAATTGCTAAGAAGGGTTTTTTATGAACACCCGTTATGTTTTTGAAACTATTAGGATATACATTTTGGATTATCCGGAGACCAGGAATCAAATGTTTCTGGATGATTGTGTCTTAGGAAATCGTCCTTATTTCTTCTTGCCCGGCTTCTCGATGTCTCTTCACTGTGAACTGATTGCACACATTGTATTGCATTAACCGCAATGTGTAAGTGCGTGCTGAGTGGCCATGGTGTCATTTGTTCGCCTGTACGGCTTGGGTTTAACAAGAGCAGAGAGCGATTGGGTGGATCAGTGCACTACCGAGGGAACATAAGAACACTCGAAATAGGAGCAGGAGTAGGCCAATTGGCCCCTCGAGCCTGCTCCACCATTCAATAAAGATCATGGCTGATCTGATCATGGACTCAGCTCCACTTCCCTGCCCACACCCCATAATCCTTTGCTCCCTTATTGCTGAAAAATCTGTCTACTTCCGCCTTAAATATATTCAATGACCCAGCCTCCACAGCTCTCTGGGGCAGAGAATTCCATAGATTTACAAACATCTGAGAAAAGAAATTTCTCCTTATCTCAGTTTTAAATGGGCGGCCCCTTATTCTGAGACTATGTCCCCTAGTTTTAGTTTCCTCTATGAGTGGAAATATTCTCTTTGCATTCACCTTATCGAGCCCCCTCATTATCTTTTAAGTTTCAATAAGATTATCTCTCATTCTTCTGAACTCCAACGTGTATAGATCCCACCTACTCAACCTATCCTCATGTCAACCCCTTCATCTCCGGAATCAACCTAGTGAACCTTTTCTGAACAAGCTCTAATGTAACTATATCCTTCCTTAAATACGGAGACCAAAACTGTACGCAGTACTCCAGATGTGGCCTCACCAATACCCTGTACAGTTGTAGCAGGACTTCTCTGCTTTTGTACTCTATCCCCCTTGCAATAAAGGCCAACATTCCATTTGCCTTCCTGATTACTTGCTGTACCTGCATACTAACTTTTTGTGTTTCATGCACAAGGATCCCCAGGTCCCTCTGTACTGCAGTACGTTGCAATTTTTCTCCACTCAAATTATAATTTTCTTTTCTATTATTTCTGCCAAAGTGGATAACATTTTCCCACATTATACTCTATCTGCCAAATGTTTGCCCACTCACTTAGCCTGTCTATATCCCTTTGCAGATTTTTTGTGTCCTCCTCACAATTTGCTTTCCCACTCATCTTTGTATCTTCAGCAAACTTGGCTACATTACACTCTGTCCCTTCATCCCAGTCATTAATACAGATTGTATATTCACCCTACTCGTTACATCCTCAAAGAACTCCAGCAAATTTGTCAAACATGATTTCTCTTAAAACCGTGCTGACTCTGCTTGATTGAATCATGCTTTTCCAAATGTCCCGGTACTGCTTCCTTAATAATGGACTCCAGTATTTTCCTAATGACAGATGTTAGGCTAACCGGTCTATAGCTTCCTGCTTTTTGTCTGCCTCCTTTTTTAAATAGGGTGTGCTGCACTGTCGAAGGTGCTGTCTTTCGGATGAGATGTTAAAACCGAGACCCTGTCTGCTTTCTCAGGTGGATGTAAAAAATCCCACAGCACTAGTTCAAAGAAGAGTAGGGGAGTTATCCCCGGTGCCCTGGCCAATATTTATCCCTCAATCAGCATCACTGAAACAGATTATCTGGTCATTATCACGTTGCTGTTTGGGGAGCTGGCTGCTGCATTTCCGACATTGAAACAGTGACTACACTTCAAAATTACTTCATTGGCTGTAAAGCACTTTGGGACATCCAGTGATCGTGAAAGGTGCTATATAAATGTAAGTCCTCTCTTTCTTTCTTTCTCTCTTTCTCTCTCTCTTTCTCTCTCTCTTCTCAAGTCTCTCTATCCAGCTCGGATCCAGTTTAATTTGGGATCGGAGATGTTTCACTTGCCCATTTGACTGCGCGAGCCACTATGCAAGGATATCAGTAGCCCCTCCTTTTTAAACCCTACACAAGTCTCACATATGGTCGGGCAAATGCCCGAAGGCTTCTGCTGTCTCACTTATTCTTTCAACACGGCGGCACCCAGTGGGATGCTGGGGAGCAGATGAGAGATGGCCAGATATTGAAGACCATGTACCCATTTACAAAGGATTTCCACCTAGACATGCTCATGTCAAATTCTTTTTTTGCAATTCTAATATGGTTTCACCCATTTAAAATAAGCTGGTTTATGACTCCATTAATATGAGAGGAGAATTTGGTATCGACGTGTGTTCAAATGATACCACACATTCTAATTTCCAGGCATTGTATTTTCTCCACCAATTTTGTTGCAACGCACTTCTCGGGACTCCTCCGTTCCCCTCTCCCACAATTTCCTGAAAAAGCTAAACCTAACTCCGGTGTAACACCCTTTGAGTAACTTCAGCATTTTCATCCTAACTCTTGCCCCCATTCCTGGGGAATGAACAGAACAAAGCCTTTATATAGGAAGAAAGATTTGCATTAATATAGCAACTTTCACAACCTCAGGACGTCCCAAAGCGCTTTACAGCCAATGAAATACTTTTGAAGTGTTGTCACTGTTGTAATGCAGGAAATTCAACTGCAAATTTGCACACAGCAAGGTCCCACAAACTGTAATGTGATAATGACCAGATAATTTGTTTTGGCTGAGGGTTAAATGTTGGCCAAGACACCAGGAGAACTACCACTCCTTTTCAAATAGTGCCGTGGGCTCTTGTACATCCACCTGAGAGAGCTGACCGGGCCTCGGTTAAACGTCTCTCCTGAAAGACAGCACCTTCGACAGTGCAGCACTCCCTCAGTGATGCACTGAGAGTGCCAGGTCTCTGGAGTGGGGCTTGAACCCAGAACCTTCTGACTCAGAGGCAAGAGTGTTACCACTGAACCACAGCTGATATCTTGCTGAAAGAAGCTCCTGTCTTCTCAATTAGCAGCCCATCTTTATTCCTAATGGACATTAGGAACCAGTCTCAAACCATTTTCATTGAAGCTGGTAATTTGCAGGAACACAAATTCTGAAGGTATCACATGGAGGCAGGTGGACTGCCTGATTTGTAACAGAATGTTTTTCAGTTTGTTTTTCTTACAAGGCTTGGAGGGGAAGAAATTCTTGTCACCAACTGAAAATCTATTGGGGTCGCAGAGTGACACAGGAATAATGGTGGAAAAGCTGGAAAAGGCTCGTGTGGCGTTGCATACCTGGATCCCTAGGAGCTCTGATCTATAACAGAAATCAATACTACTGTGAGGAACACTGTGTTTAGAAATTTGCCCTTTCATCCCCCAAGACTTGGATTCAGAAAGAAAATCTGGCAGTGTCCTGGATATCACTGGACAGTGGCTCATTAGGGGCCCCAGAGTGAATGCTTGGAACAGTTCTCATTTCCAACTCAATGGGCCCAAGTTACCACATGATTTGCGCCTGATTTTTAGGAGCAACTGGTGGAGAACGGACTATTTTAGAAATCGCAATTCTCCACATTTTTTTTCCTGCAGTTCTAGTCAGGTAGAACAGTTCTAGTTTAGAACAGAATTTTTTCTTCAAAAGGGGGCGTGTCCGGCCACTGACGCCTGATTTGAAAGTTTCCACAGTGAAAATGTACTCCAAACTAAAGTAGAATGGAGCCAGTGAAGATTTTTGTAGAACTGAAAAAACCTGTTCTACACATTAAAAAAATCAGGCGCAGGTTACAAATTAGGCGTCCAGAACGAGGTGAGGGGGAGGGAGGGGGGGAAGGGAACTCATTAAATTCGACAATAAATCCTTATTTATATTTCTACAAATATTATACAAATAAATCCAACCTGAATAAACATTTATAAGCCAAGAAAAGATTAAATAAACCATCTTCCTACCTGTGTGAAAGTGCTTCAGCCAGGGAGAATTCTGCAGCCGTTCGTGTCGCTGAGCGGGAGGGAGAGAAAGAGGGAGGGAGGGAGAGAGAGTGTGGGGGGAGGGAGAGGGAGAGGGAGAGAGAGAGTGGGGGAGGGAGGGAGAGAGAGAGTGGGGGGAGGGAGGGAGAGAGAGAGTGGGGGGAGGGAGAGAGAGAGTGGGGGAGGGAGAGAGAGAGTGGGGGAGAGAGAGAGTGGGGTAGGGAGGGAGAGAGAGAGTGGGGGTAGGGAGGGAGAGAGAGAGTGGGGGTAGGGGGGGGAGAGAGAGTGGGGGGGGGAGGGAGAGAGAGTGGGGGGGGGAGGGAGAGAGAGAGTAGGGGGGGGGAGGGAGAGAGAGAGTGGGGGGAGGGAGGAGAGAAGAGAGTGGGGGGGGAGGAGAGAGAGAGTGGGGGGGGGAGGGAGAGAGAGAGTGGGGGAGGGAGGGAGAGAGAGAGTGGGGGGAGGGAGGGAGAGAGAGAGTGGGGGAGGGAGGGAGAGAGAGAGAGTGGGGGGGGAGGGAAGAGAGAGAGTGGGGGGAGGGAGGGAGAGAGAGAGGGGGGAGGGAGGGAGAGAGAGAGTGGGGGGAGGGAGGGAGAGAGAGAGTGGGGGGAGGGAGGGAGAGAGAGAGTGGGGGGAGGGAGGGAGAGAGAGAGTGGGGGGAGGGAGGGAGAGAGAGAGTGGGGGGAGGGAGGGAGAGAGAGAGTGGGGGGAGGGAGGGAGAGAGAGAGTGGGGGGAGGGAGGGAGAGAGAGAGTGGGGGAGGGAGGGAGGAGAGAGAGTGGGGGGAGGGAGGGAGAGAGAGAGTGGGGGGAGGGAGGGAGAGAGAGAGTGGGGGGGGGGGAGGGAGGAGAGAGAGTGGGGGGGGGAGGGAG